>NC_041368.1:6921003-7271003 GCF_900634415.1 Cottoperca gobio | reverse complement strand
AGCCCACCGCGCTACAGAGGGATCGGTAGGTCACTGGGACATGTATGACTGCTGCCTGACTGCAGGTTTGTGTGCTACTTTTCTGCTGGGTTACTCACTCATGGTTGATGTGTATGTGTGTGTGTGTGTGTGTGTGTGTGTGTGTGTGTGTGTGAGTGTGTGTGTGTGTGTGTGTGTGCAGGCGACTGTGTGAAGTTGACTGTGCAAGATCACGGGCTCAGAGGGTTGTATCGAGGTCTCAGCTCCCTGCTCTATGGATCAATACCCAAGTCTGCAGTGAGGTGAAGATGCACACATGATATATAGTAGCTTTTACTTCACACATTTTATTCTAAAAATGTACTTCTTATCTTAATAAACAGAATGGAGCTGCAATATGCCTCCTGCATCCTTTTGGTTTATAGCATCACAGATCGGCAGAGTTGTAAAGCTAATATTATTTTTATCATTTGACTGAAGTCAAAGCAGTGACACTGCATTTCTTGATACTTACGATAACAGCAACTAATGATTATTTTCATTATTAATTAATCTGTAGATTATTTTCTCAAATTATTGACCAATTGTTTGGTTTTGCCATCACAATTTCTAAGAGCTAAATGTGTTCTCATCCAATGTCTTCTTTGTCCAACCAACTGTCTAAAACGTAAAGATATTTAATGTACTTTTGTTTTAGGACAAAAATGCAGTGAATTCTCACAAAACATGGAACTATCAAATGTTTGCTATTTTTACTTGAAAATGTAAACTGACCAATTAATTACCTATACTACTGCTACTTTCAAACGTGCTGTTTGGAGCCAGACAATTCTAATTCGGTCATTACACAAACTATTGATTACAGTGGAATCCCTTCTACAAACGCTCCTCTATTGTTGTTTATTTAGAATTGTGTTATTGTTGAGCGAATCGCCTTCCCATCTTCCACAGGTTCGGCACGTTTGAGATGCTCAGCAACCCAATGCGAGATGCCACAGGTCGGCTGGACAATACGCGGAGCCTCTTGTGTGGTTTAGGAGCAGGTATAGCGGAGGCCATCGTGGTCGTCTGCCCCATGGAGACGCTTAAGGTAGGTGGAGCTGAATGCTGTTGATTGTAGAAAGCCTTTTTCAACAAAAACCTGAATGAACAATGGACTAATGAGGTGGTTCTTCCCTCGTCCTCCAGGTGAAGTTGATCCATGACCAGTGTTGCCTCAGACCTCGCTACAGAGGCTTCTTTCATGGCGTCAGTGAGATTATCAGAGAACAGGGTAAGACAGCAAACATGGAGTGAATGGCTCACACACAAACAGTTTGGAGTATTGGTTACATCTCGTGCTGTCACTTTGGCCCTGCCCCTTTTTTAATAGCCACTGGTAACTACCAATATTCATGTGTGTGGTTTGTGGTCCATAAAGAAACAATCCGTTTGACTCGTTTAGGTGTAAGGGGGACTTATCAAGGTCTGACGGCGACCGTGCTGAAACAAGGATCCAATCAGGCCATCCGATTCTATGTGATGAACCTGCTACGCAATTGGTACAAAGGTGAGAAAGCCTGCTGATAAAATCAAAACAAAGTTTGATGTTCCTCATTCTTCTCCTATTTCCTTCCATTCTCCATGAATCTCAACTTTCTTATTTGTCCACTAAGGTGACGACCCCAGACGAGACATGCACCCAATGGTCACGGCGATATTTGGAGCGACGGCGGGAGCTGCCAGTGTTTTTGGAAATACACCGCTGGATGTGGTGAAGACCAGGATGCAGGTTGGAAACGAACACACTGTGTGCTGATTCTTTTTATCACTGTCATGTCTTGCCAAGGTTTAAACACAATCTGTTTTCTGTAGGGTTTGGAGGCCCACCGCTACAAAAATACAGTGGACTGTGCCTTCCAGATCTTGAAGCATGAAGGACCACAAGCGTGAGTAAGCCTGCTCCTGATTCATGCTCTGTGTTGATTAGTGTCCGCTAAACATGTAACCTCATCTCCTCTGGCCCCCAGGTTCTACAAAGGAACAGTTCCCAGGCTTGGCCGTGTGTGCTTGGACGTGGCCATAGTCTTCGTAATCTATGAGGAGGTGGTCAAACTACTCAACAACGTGTGGAAGACCCAATAGTTCGGGCAGACGGCGAAAGAGATCAAGAGGGAAGCACAGACCTGTGCCTCATGCTACGCGCAACTGAACCTCTATTCTAGTTCACACTAGATCTCTGCTTTGCCCTCAGCAGATGACACTTCATCAAGACCACTTTCCACTCTGTCACATCAAATAAATGCAGGGCGCGTCCTACTGCGATAAAAGAACGGGAGGGAGAGCGGCTGGCTTCACAAAACGACTCAGTTTAGCTTTCTTACGCGTTCTCTCTCTCTCTCTCTCTCTCTCTCTCTCTCTCTCTCTCTCTCTCTCTCTCTCTCTCTCGGTCTGACTTACGAATCAAGAGATCATTTTATTTTGAAGAACAGGAAGAGACAAAGTTGAAAGGAAATAGTGAAGTGATCAAACGTGTAGTCAGTTTCTTGAGTCTATGTAGAGAAGAAACAAACCTTATTAACCAAAGGTTCACATTCGAGACTAAAACTTGTGTAGGTACGTCTGTTTTAGCTTTCTATGACTGTTATGGTACACGTTATAGAGTGAACACTTTGTACTGAAACCATAAATGTGTCTTTTGATTCACCGAGTACTTACTATACTGAGCGAAGAACATGCTACTGGACCCAAACAAGCTTGCTGCAGTACTTTCTAATGTCTGTGCAGTATTTCAACACATGTGTTATATTTGCTTACCTGACTGCTTGTGGTGTCATCATTCGCAGTCTTTCCTCGCTGTGTCTTGGTGATGAACTTTTAGATACGGCTCATTGTGCATTTCATGGCCCGCTGCTGACAACTGCTGAGTATGGCTGCATGGATTATGATGTGTCCTTTGTGGTGTTACACGCCGACAGTGGTTTGCAGGCTTGTCAACAGGCTACTCAAACTGGTCTGGAGTCAGTACCTTTCTTGCAGATTGTTTCAAAGTGTTACAACCCGATACAAGTAGGAAACAAAATGATATGTAGCACAAGAGATGAGTCATTAATAGAAGTTAGTGAGCTTATTGTTACATGTTCATGTTCTGTAGGTGTTCTTTACAGCTGCATGTGAAAGCTTTATTTGGGAATATTTGACCAGCGATGCTTTGCTCAGACCCTCAGTCAGGCTGCTATTTGTAAGCAGGTGTGAAATATAAAAGTGAATTCACTTCTGCTCAAGATGACATGACATGTCCGACTATGTAAGCCATGACTTCAGTGTGCTTGAGCCTTCTAGTGCTTCACCAACAAACTGTCCTCTAGTCAGATATTGTCACTTTAATGTTTCTTTTACCTCAAGCTAATTGCTTCACAAGCCTTTTGTACGCTAACTGATGAAATAGTTAATTAGCCATCTTTGAATGCACGCATTCTCGTCTTATAAAGTGTTTACATAAGAACGACAACAAGGAGACGGTAGATGTGTTAGAGTGGTATTTCAGTAAGGCTTGGTTTTGATCCACCTAGTTGCACCACACAAGCCTTGCACAGAAGCCTTTTACTCTTCGCCAAACTACTTCAGTAGAATCTCCAATTTAATATCCCTGATAGACGCAAATCTTTATTACATTTTGAAGCAACAGCCTATTGTTTAGTTTTCATGTCTTTAGTTTTTTATTAACTCACATTTGTACTGTATAGAATCTGTGTGCTGCTTTTCATAAACATATCAGATTTCATCAATCACAGTTCAGAAGACCCTGTTGTGCCAGGAGAAGGATTTGATTCAGATATAACATTGTTTCAATAAACTGATAGATAAATCTGTGTGTTAAGATGTCATTTAGATACTATAGTTGGAGGTGTATGGGTACACATGAATGAGCAAACTCTACAATAAAGGGACTACTTTTATTTGTTTTCTTGTAATGCCTCACTGAAGTGGAACCGGTAAGGGGGAAAGAAAGAGGGTTTCATATTGTTCTTCACACTGAATGAAAAGTTACATTGTAGTAAATCTTACCTCAAGCTTTACTTGCTTAGTGGATTGACCGTTTAGAGTCGCCAGAAAAAAAGCCTCAAAATTACGACTTGTGGTACATTAATGTCTACTGGATGCAAATAGAAACTGACAATATCTAAAAGCCTCAGTTATAAACATCTGTACAGTGACAGTAAGAGTTGCTTTTATTTTCTTATAGATTCCTTTATATAGAAATCGGAATTAATCGGAAGTGAACTACATACAGTCATGCTATAGAGCTTTAAAGACTTGTGGTTAAGAAACTTCCACAACAGGAAGGATTCTTCACACAGTGGGGACATGTGAGGTCAAGCAGGTAACATAAAAATGTAAATAGAATGTCCTTCATATTTTGTGACAAGGTAAAAAGTTGTGTTGTAAATATTTATTATCAAATATTCACAAAGCCAGTTACAGAAAATAAAAACACATTATTTTCACTGGAATGGTGAACCTGGTTTCTTCTCGATGGGATGGAGGATCAAAGGCTTAAAGGCTGAAGGTGGAGGGCGAGCGTGGTCTGAATCAGAGGAAGGTATTAAACTCTCCCACCTGTTGCCACACTGGTCGACCTTCCACCTACAGAATGTAGTTCATTTAGTAACGTTAAACTCTTTTTTAATCTTGACGTTTGCAGCTCATTGAATTTCTTTAGATTATATTCTGTATTCATTTTTAAATACATAATGCATGTGGTTTCTACATATAGGCGTGGCACTATAATAAGGCTTTACATTTAGGAGGAAGTTCATGTCAGGGCCCCTGATGTACAAAACAATATGTACATGAATGGAAGCCCTTTCAATTGCAGATGCTAACACTGACATTTTACAGTGTAGTTTCTACTTGCAATGAATGGAAGTTCTGACTATAAACTCTCCCGTTTGACATTCCCACGCCGGTAAACACCTTTATGGTGTTACATCGTTAATATTCCCACATGGGTTTCAAACCTGGAGAGGGCTTTTGCATCATAACTGGTAAGAAGCTCCTTGACACACTGCCATTCGTGACAGACAGTGTACCAAAGCCCAATTAGAGGCAGCAGAGACACCTTTGCTCCAGCTGTCGGGCTTCTTCTTGATAGACAGAAGATGTGAAGTCCTCTGCCGAAGTTAGGAGGGAGAACCGAGGTGTGGCTATTTTCTCCATCTGGAATTACAACACAAAGCCAAAGGGTTATATGTGAGGAAACATTTTAACTTTAACTGACTGCCAAAAGATAAAGATGGCTTCATGGCATCTCACTCACATTCTGAGACATTTGTCTTTCCCGCCACTGGCCACTCTTTGTCCATCAGGACTCCAGTCTACTGCATAAACCTGCACATAAGAAACAAGGCAATTACACAAAACATTTATAAAAATCACAATCAATTGGGGATGGCAGTTTTGCTCGATTTAGCTTTCGATGGCCCAAAAGCAATAAACTGTTAACCGGTTAATGTTTAAGAAGAAAAAAAGAGCCAAAATGACGTGAAATCCAAGAGCTGCTTTTCTTTAGTCCGCCGCTCAATTGACTCAATGAGCTTTAGAGACGCATTTCAAATCGCTATATTTTAATGTTTTGGCCTTTTATTTTATGTTGGCTATGCTGAATTTTATGGCCGCATTTTGAACAAGTCATCTTTAAGGGTGCTCAATGATTTGGCCATCGGTAAGCTTATATTCGTTTGAATAGGTGGTCTCTTTAAAAGTTACTCAGATGACACATCGTTTCTGAATTGAAATGTTTGTTTAAGTAGCTCTGAGAGCCACACGCACGCACGGCAGCACTTTTTCCCTCCCTCACCTCATCAGCATGGCCAGGCAGGTCCATGTTCAGCTTCCCGGTCTTGATGTCCCAAACTTTAAGTGTGCTGTCGCTGCTGCCACTGACCAGCAGCCTGCTGTCTGCTGACCATGCCACTTGATACACAGAAGCCACATGGCCACGCAGGGATATCAAGTACCTGTGGGAAAGCGGAAAAACAGAAATTTAAAAAGACTCAGTGGCGCACACACACACGTCTTAAGTCTAAAGCACCATCCGCTGGACAACAGCAGTATTACACGCAGATTCATTCATGATAAGAGATTTACTTACTTTCCAGTGCGTCCGTCCCAGATTTTAACAGACTTGTCGAATGAGGCAGAGGCGAGGAGCCTGGTGTCTGGGGAGAAGAGAACCTCGTTGACCAGAGCACTGTGGCCGGTCATCCTGGCCAGAGGCTTCTTCTCTTCTGCAGGGTTCCACATGAACAAGGTGAAATCATCTGAGCCGGACACCAAGCGCTCTGGAGCTGAACCCTGCAGCAAGGCAACAGGAGAAAGAGTATTGATACAAAAGACATACAGACTTTAACACATCAGTACAGACAACAAACAGTACTTACCCTAATTTTATTATATCTCTGCAACGCTTTCTCCTTCAGTTCTTCCACTAGGGGAAAGAAAAATGATGTTGCATGAAAACCTCCAAGCCAGAAAGCCTCTTTCTTCAAAGAGTAGCACTGTTTCCTAAAAGAAAGTTACATGATCCTTACATGATCCAGTGATGTCCTGGGGGTTGATAGTCGCGGTTGCAGGTTCAAAAGCTCCAGTGCGCAGGACATAGTCAGTGCTGAGAGCCAGGGTGTTCACCCAGTGGGCGTGACCCTGCAGAGTCCTGCACTGGACACCCTAACCCACAAATAAAGCAAAGACTTAATGTGTGTCTCCTCCCTCTCATTTAACATTTAAAGAAGTGTCTCTCTCACACACACATACACACACTTACATCTTTGGCTCTCCACACTTTGACCGTTCTGTCCTGGGAGGAAGTGTAAAGTAGTCCATCTCCTCCCCACTTTACGCAGGTGACTGATTGAGTGTGTCCAGTCAGGATCTTCTCACAGCGCCCCAACACAGTGTCCCAGACACGTATTGAGCCGTCCTTAGAGCTACTGGCTAAGTACCGACACTCTGGGTTCCTGAAAGGGCGAGAAGGAGGCGGATCAGACTAACAGTAAAACAGGCCAGAATGCTTAAAAACAATGCATCATAACTCCAAATTAAGTGTACACTATAAAGTCCCCACATGTCCCGGCTAGCCTCTTTTCCACTAGCTTCTGTAACTTAATGCAATACCTCATTGAACATTATTTCAATGTTTCTGAAAAGATAAAGACATATTCCTGGGGTTCACTGTCTACATCAACATCCACCACAGCACTTGCTATTATAAGGTTATACACAAGGCTATAAAAAGGTGAAATGCTCTTAATTATAACCACAATTCATTTCTTAGAAATCAAAAAACTACAACTTACCAGCATGGCAGTGCAGGTACTTTGTGAAAATTAAGGGTGTGGACAAAACCAAGTTACAATGACAGACGCTGTCTTCTGAATTATTATTATACATTTATTTTTACTAGTTGTAGATCATGTACATATGGTTATAATTTTTTAATCATTGGCCCGCCCCATATTAGATCCTTTTTTTGAGCACGGTTATGTTGTTTTTTGCATTATCGCAAATGTAAAAGTAATTTTTAATCAACTTTTCTTTCTTCTGATCAGAACTCAGAAGTTCCCGTTTCCCTATATAATGATGTTTTAGTGTACCGTTTTGGTAATTAGTGTACAAGTAACTCGATTACTGTACCATTTTCTACTAACAGGAAATGATGGAAGGTCTGCACTGGCTTGACCGTGTGCACAGGTGTAGTTAATAATATTAATGACGGCTCCTTTCTATTCAAGTGTCCCAGTAAATGAGGACAGTGCGACACTGAGCCAGCATGCACAAGACCCTGAAACTAAAGCAGCTAAATTCAGCCTTTTAATTGAAAAAAAGTTGCTATAATTTTACAGTTTCCCAAGTAAAAAATAATGTGTGCAGAAGCTGCATCTGAATGAAAGTGATGAATTGAGCACTCACAGGTGGAGAGGTTCCCAGCTGAGCCAAGTGATCCACTTGCTGTGTCCACTCAAAGTCTTTCCCATCTGTGTACCAGTCACAGGATCCCACAAACAGATCTACAGAAATAGAACCACAACCAAATAAATACACCATGTTTATGGGATACATCGTTAGACATACTGCATTGTGTGTTGGAAATTCACCTGACTATTCTTGCACCCCGAAGCCAGCTTCTTGCCATCGGGTGACCAGGTGATGCATAGTACCCAATGTGTGTGTCCTTCAATAAAGAAGAATAAAGCTCAATTGTTTAAAACCATTAATCAATCTATTGTATGTTGATGCATAGCAGATCTCGTTGCCTTGTAGGAGTGACTTCATACCTCTGGCAGTGTGGTGGGGCGTCTCAGTTGTCAGGTCCCAAAAACGCACTGTGGTATCACCTGAACCACTGGCCAGATATCTGAAACAAACGTGGACAATTGCATTAACAACATGTTTAAAGCTATCCAGGAGTGTGTTTTGAGAACACAATATAAAGAATAGTTAGCAGCTCAGTTACTCACTTGCCAGTGGGGCTGAAAGCAGTTGAGATGACTGCTTCTGTGTGTCCCTGTAGCGTGCTGGTACAGCGGGAAACAGCTCGTACCCTGAACACAGCTTGAGGCTGATATACAACAGGCAGAACTTGCTCTGTCTCGACCCCAAGAGCCTGTACACACGACCCCAGACTGGACACCACCTCAGCCTCTCCACGCACAAAAAATGCCAGTGGCACTGGCTCATCCTACAGTGGAGAAAGAAAAAAAACACAAGATATTGTCACTGGATTTTAAATTTCAGCTTTATATACATTTAATAACTGCGTCTAAGAAGGAATAAAACAGACACCAAAATATGGTCTGTGTGATCATGGAGAGATACTCTTTTTGTAGGACATTTAAGTGTTTATAAGTTATTAAATAATTCAATCTGAATTTGTTATTGAACACAGTTACTTAAATTGAGGATTTACTGTGCTACATTTACCATGATAAAAGTGAGACATGTGTTCAAGACTACAGTAAGTGATATGCATTATACACCAATACTTTTTGCATTGTTAGAAAGCAAATATTCTCACTCTGATAGTAATTTTAAAGTGAATATTGTATATGTGGACAAAGCCTGGCTAAACATATACTACTGTAAAGGTTTCATGTGCAGATGTGTACAGCCTAATTACAACACAAATTCTACATCTATATTACATAATGGCAACGGGTTACCTTCTGTAGCAGTGCATTGCAGACGAGCTGTAGTTTGTCAGGGGTGATGTCTAAAGGCACATCAAAAGGTGAACCCAGAACCTCCCCTTCTTCATCCTGAAACTGGATCAACAGCCGCTCCACGTTCTCACTAGTCATCCTCAGATTTGGATCTAAACCTAAAAAACAAACAATTATCTTAACATTAATGGAGGTATAGTCATGTATGTCACTTATTTGAAGAACATACTGTTGATAAGTAACGCTTGCAGGCTACTCTTAGTAATATTCAGTTTCTTCAACAACAAAAAAGAACACATCCAGTGAAATAAATCATATTTTAAATGTTGGGGCTCACGGATGCTGCATCATTTGAAGCCCAAAACATGCAGATATATTTGTATCAAAGTAGATTTGCAGAATTTAGCAGTTCTTCCTATTAAGAGAATAGTTTACTTCGAGGTGTTGCCAATTCTCAATTGTGGATGGAAGGCAACGTTATAGCTAGCTAAACTAACGTACCTGACTATGAATAACCATTAACGTTACATTAACTCTTTAACCTAATTAACACAATAACATGTTGAAGAGCTATGTTTAACATTGCTATTATAATAATTTTAACAAACTTGTACTACCTGAAATTAACTGTTAAGCGGTTAACTTGTAGCTAGCCTATGTCAACCAGTCTATGATGTCAACCAGTAAAGCTAACTCCACTAGCCTGCTGTAAACTAACATTTTAGACACTTAACTGTATATAGCAGCGGTCGCAAGACATTAACATAACCGGCATGTGTTTACACAACTGTTTCTAGTTTTATATGACATTGAAATGGCACGTAAATGTGCTAAAACTTTACCTTTAGCGAAGTAGCGGTGTGTTCAAACTCCCCACGTGTGTATCACCGAAGAGCCTTCACAGGCAAGATACCCCGAGAAGCAGGAGTAGTCATGTCATGAACGGACTCGCGCAATGAATTATGGGAGATTAGTCAGTTGTTTCCTTTGCTGGTTGCTGCATTACTTTACCCATCTTCACTTTTATTATTTCTGTAAATTCTGTGCTCGACGAGAAACAGTTTTTTGAAAGGTTCCACCATTTTTTCTTCCACCACAAATAGGGGGCGGGGGGATACATTACATACATTTAATATAAAACGGTAAAAAACAAAAGAAAAAGGAATTAGCAGTTAATTTAGAAATAATCTGGATTATTTTTTAAATAAATCCTAGCTTCACTTTTTCTCTGTAGGTCTAGCAAAATAAATGTATTTAATTCCTCAACAATAGATATAATAATTATTTTTTCAACTTCCTAACAAGGTTTTTAACACATTTTCACAAAGAGAAAAAAATAAGTTATGCTTTCTTTTAAAAAAAAGAAGTTACTGTGATTACAAATGAAGCACTTCCATAACCAACAACCTGTACTTCATATTTGTCATTTCTTCAACAAAACACATAATCCCAATACACATCATATATGCTAATCATTGTGTTCTGTTGCTGTGATATTGTTCACTCTATCAATCAACCAATTAGACACAATTCTACTTAATTTTACTTACTTAACATGCACACACACACACACACACACACACACACACACACACACACACACACACACACACACACACACACACACACACACACACACACACACACACAAAGATACATTTTGACATTTTTTTAATCTTTGACAACAATCATTATTTTTGCATTGGGATAGAAAAGGCATCCTTTATTCAATATGAGAAACTACAGTAAAGAAATGTAGAGTAAGATAGATAAATAATTAATTCAAAATATAACCTTATCATGATTCTTTTCACTGCCTTAGATGTTCTCATGGTACACATTATACCCATATTATCTCATATACATTACACCTATTTCTTATAAAGCAATATATAACTCAAAGCACCTCAGTGTAGAAGTCCACTTTAACATCCACACCTATAATAATTGTATATAATAACCAACAATAATTGTTCTTAGAGGAATTCATGTGTACATTATATTTTATATATCATTTTTCCATCTTTATCATTTCACCCTAAGACACTTGGGTCCAATAATTAAATGAATTACCAGATGCATCTTTTTGCATTAAGACAGCACAGATAAAGTAATAACCTTTATCAACATGGAATTTTCTATACAACAGTTCCCTATGATTGGCAGATATTTCTTACATTTATAGTACAACCCCCTGCACTGACACTAATGTAGACCAAACCAAAACATAAACACTTATTTTCAAATACAATTTGACCAAGGGCTGTCTTGGCCTGCAGTGTATGACCACTACTTTCACAAACACACATTCCTTTATTTTTTGCTCTGACAGGCAAAATAGGCCTGTGGAAAAGCTGGAAGGCTACTCATTACAGCAATAAACATTTTTTTGTAATGAAACTGTTCCAGCTTAAGGTGAACTCCTTCAAGGCAAAGTTAGAAAAAACAAATAGAAGTTTCCAGTGCATGCGATAGCACAGTGTGGCGGTCATTATTTAATGACTAAATCAGCTGATCCATTAGTTAATACAGTTGGGGCATTTGAAAGACTGAATCAATTCTGTGTAAAGTCCCAAGGGGGGAGGAATATGATGTGGCACTGCGGTGAATTTGATCTTATTAGTTGAGTCCATTGATGTTCTCGGGAACGAGACCTTCCATGACGGCACGCTTTGACTCCAGGATCTGCAAGATTGTAACAATGATGAGAATCTTAAACTAAACAGCCCCCTGTCACACACATTTCCCCCTGCAAATATGCACCCAGTGGCCACTTAAAAGGTTACTTAAGGTACAACTGTACAACACATTGTAATTCAATACAAAAGCTCTGCCCTAAATTCTAATTTTACGATATTCTGTTTTTCTTGATATCGTCGGATATGTGCAATATACTGAGAGGTGTTTCTTATTTCTTGTCCTCCCTATTCACATTCATATAAAGTTATGAAAATTCAAGACTTTAGTTGTATTTTTAACAATTACTCACAGAATCTGAGATTTGTACTATTTGGCATCACATATTTCAGTGTTAGTCAAGCTCTTACTTTTATTTCTGGCAGTACCTACACTAGTAGATGTTAATGAGCATAATCTGAGGTGTCTTAGGCCATAAATGAATCCTCTTCTAAGTAAACAAATGATAATTAGGTACAGACATATAATAAAGTATAACTACAGATGGGATAGTGGTACACTCACCTGGAAGTTAGCACTGAGGCCGATGATGCTTTGCATGTTTGTACTGTAGTAACCCAAAACATACTGTCCACCCAGCAGAGGGATCTCATCCTTATCCACAGATATCTGCAACCAAAACACACATGCACATTTATAATAATGAAGCAAACATTCGTATAGTATTTGCGTACAAATGTCTCATTTGCACTTTACCTGTATTACTTCATTTGTCTCTGGCAACTCGTCCTCTCTAACCCAAACAAAGGTTTCATAATCGAACGCACTCTTGAATCCCACCTGCAGGAGAACAGCCCCAAGAGTTAAAACCTTTCTTGTTTTATATTGTTTATTTGTTTTCCCTCTATGTCAGTCCCAGTACCTTGTACAGGCCGATCCAGTCCCATGTAGAGGACATGAAGTCCTCTTGGATGGTGTAGTTAAGAAGTGCATCCTGGTCGGCGCTCCATACACCCAGAGGAGATACGTGCACCAGTGGTGTGTCGAAGCACTTTCTCAGCTGTGGGAAAGACAGAAAGAAAGAAAAAGAGCTTTAATAATGCAGATTAAACTGCACTTAGTGGGTGTGTCAGAAGGAAATAAGCAAATTTATATGTATCGAGTAACAGCTCTAGCGTTCTACAGTGAGCCTGCTCCAACCTCAAGACTGAAGGTTGCAATGACAGGCTTGTGGTCACTGACTCCGTAGCTCATGTCGCAGGTGTACTTGTCCTGAGTGACCAGCAGTGGATACTCATCGAGCTCATCAACAGTAGAAGTCGATGCCTTATCGTCGTCATCCTCTGGTGGCACGGTTTTGGGTTTGATGCGCCAAAGGATCCGATCTGTCCATGCCGGTTTCCTCTTCTTGCCACTGAGCAAAGCAAAGGCAAGTGTTGATCACACAGTTTACAATTTGAGAACGAGTTGAATTCTCTTGGTTTGTTTTGCTTACCAGATATGTCACATTGGAAACAATGCTGATAAAAGAATGCTTCCCCCACAGACTCACCGGTGTAAACTTGAATTCTTATTCTCGCATACCTCCACGGTGAACGAAGAATCCAAAATCAGAGAAAAGTCTTGACTATTTGAAATAGATGGGTGCTGTGTTTTATAACAACAAAACTATATCAAAACATCCGCTTGGAAAGTCTCACACAACTCGTGCAGACTAATCCAAGTCTCATTACATACTACAGCAACTAAAACCCTCGCACGCCTACGCAAGCGTGAGACTGTTAATGTGAAAGTGTTATAAATAGTAAGGTATTACAGCTTATGTATATGCACAAGCAACACATACATAATGCAAGAACAAACAGTTGGGTGCTGGGTGCAGGAGGGAATGCTCTCAGCTATAATGAATTTGCAGAACATGTCTGAAATTCATTAAGGTTATTATGTTTACTAAACCCCTTTGCGTCCTATCATTTCTATCAGTGTCTCCAGTTATTTTGTGATTGGATTAAACCTCTTAAAATGCCAATTCTATAGTACGGGACCCACTCTTATTCCTACACGGTATATCTATGGAGACACCCACCTTGGTGGGTCTAGCTCCCTGTGACAGGCCCCCAACCACACAGAGAGCAGCCCCCAGGTGAGGGAGGTGAGGAGGAAGAAGAGGGTGGTGCTGCAGCGCTGCAGGGGCCTGGGTCTGTACATGGTTAGGGGCAGAGCCACAGTGCTCTTTCTGAGAGAGACACATACATGGTGCTAATGTCAGGGATGGATATGATTCACGGAAAGAGCTGCTCCCAATATTATGTATACATCAGGGTTTACTGCTCTGGCTGCTTTGGGTTCTTGTTTAGTGTGTCTCAGTGGGTGCATGTGTCATTTCAACTTAAGATGGGGTGGCAACAGCTTCAGGAAAAGGTACTGATGGTGCGGTGGTGAGGAAATAAAGGAATGTGGGGCATGCAACACAAAGAAACTCAAGAGTGCGTCTTACTTAAAACCCAACCATGTCTTCGGTGTGCTGCGCAAAATCCAAACAGAAAGAATAGCACAGATAAAGTTTGAGGATTGTGTTGAGTATTTGTGTGTAGTATATTTGTTTGTGGCACACATTACCTGGTATCGTAGGCATCAGAGTTACGGCCAAACTTGTAGGTGGGTTTGAAATTCAATGGCCCTTCCTCGAATTCCTGCAGGAAAGGTTCCTTCTTCTTCATCATGGTGAGCTGCAGGAGCATGAAATAAATTAGCAAGTGTGCAATACTGAATGTATGTATGTGTGTGTGTGTGTGTGTGTGTGTGTGTGTGTGTGTGTGTGTGTGTGTGTGTGCTTATTTCGGCACATCACCTGGTCTTTGCTCCACAGCAAATTAAGGCGCTCGCTGTTGATGGATGAGCGGAGGAAGTGTAAGCCGTGGTCTGCAATACGGAAGTTCAGGTCGCCAAACCAGAACACCACCCTGTGTGAGAGGGATGGAGCCTCATTTTACCAGCTGCACAACAACCCTCAGTGCATAATAATTCACAGTGTGTGTGTTTGCGTGTCTCTATGTACACTACGTGTACTGACTTATGATCCCGGACTTGTGGGGTCTCTGCGACGTCAAAGTCTTGTTTCTCCAGGATGTACTCAATCTCATCAACACGCTGCAGAGCGTAGTTCATGTGAGCCGCTAGGTGGCAGTTAAGGAAGCACACCATGTGGCCATAAAAGGAAAAACGCACGGACACTCCTCCTTTATTACCCTGTCAGAGACAAACAACAGGATGTAATATGGCATGTGAAGTGAAAGATGATTCATGATTCATGATAAGTCATATTTCTATATTTTAGAAATAATAGATGCATTAAAAAATACTAGAGATGAATGTAACTGCAGTCATTACAAGAAAGTGAAATATGCAGCAGTTTTGAATAAAAGAAAGTTCTTTATTCAGCCAGAGGATGTTTTTTCTTTACGTTGGATTCGACCGTTTGTCTTGTAAGTGTGTTCCCCAGTGTACCTCACTAGTTTTGGTGTTCTTTGTTTGTGATTTTGTTCAGTCGAAGCTGTTGCACATCCCACTAAACAAACACAATAGGCCTTTCATAATGTGTTTGAACTCAAGCATCTGATGCCAATGGGATTCCTGGTGTGTGGAGTTTTACAGTGTTGTTGTCTATAAGTTTCAGGGGTAACCAGCACTCCCATTGTGATAACCTACCCCGAACACTTACTCCAAAGGTTTATTTTAGTAGCCTTGCACCTACTTGATGTGCATATATTTACTCTCCTTTGACCTACCCAGTAGCCAAAGATGCCAGTACGGGTGTAGGTGGTCTGAATGTTTCTGATGTAGGGGAGATGAATTTGTTTGGCAAACACCAGCAGCAGCAAACCCTGCATCCTCATTGATGTGACCTAGACAGAGATGGAGATATACTTCATTCATCATTTTTTTGCTAATTTGTTCACTTTCTTTTGTATTGTTTTTATTTTTTATTGTTTAACTGTGTTATATGTCATTTTACGTACTGTAATTTGTATTGTATGAGATTATGTAAACACACAGTTCAAAGAAAAGAATGTTTGCGTTAAAGATGAAATCAACACACTATCAAAATAGCAAAAAGAAAGAGAGTATTTGAGGATTTTTAGGCAATGTAGCCCAATAATATCTGCAGACAACAGCCTCAAGACACTGTTATTCCTACAAGCTTAATACAAAGGACCCAAATGTGTATATTTACACCAGTCCACAAAATACTGTTTCCCCTTTTCTCCCTCTTTCCTCTCACACCTTGATGAAGCCTCTGGGTGCCAGTGTGTCCATGAAGACGTGGCTCCAGGAGTCCTCCACTAACAAGTCTGAGATGAACCTCACAGGGGTGGCATTCACCTCCTGCAGGCTGCAGTCACACCAACACAAACAAATGTAAAAACAAGAGATGTTTTATATTATCCAGTCCAATTCTATGCAAAGTTTTAAATAGAAGTTTCCATAATGTTATTTCTCACCCAATCACATAGACGTCTGTGGGGGGCTGGACATCTAGCTGCATCAAAGAAGTGACGTCTTCAGGGGGCTCCGCCGTGGCCACGTTCCAGGTCACCATGTGCAGCCTGTGTTTGATTATGACGAGAATTCACCAAAACATTTGCCTTGTTGTGAATCTCAGCGTTATTGTCTTCAGTTATTGATGGTGTGCAAATGTAATACTACAAATGATAGCGCTGAAAAACAAACCATTTTAACCCTAGACAATAAGTTATTATTTATTTCAACATCATATGATACAGCATTCAACAGTTTGTTTGGAAACATAATAAAGTAAAAATACAGAAGAGTATTAATAGCATATTTACTTTTTCTTTTATCTAATTATTGGAAACCACTAAGAAGTGTCAAACTGTAAAGAAATCCAGATGAACTCAAGCATGAATAAGCATTTGCGCATGTCAACCTGAAGGCGTCTGCCAGAACGAAGCCCCCGCAGAGCTGAAATGCTTCGTCCAGCGTGCGGGACACTTCTTCGCCGGCTTCGTCGTCAGAGCTCATGTCCTCTATGCAGGTCAGCAAATGAGTCAGGCGCTGGCGGAGGAGCACCTTGGACTTCGAGCCCTGAGACGTTGAGCTGCTCATGCTGTCTGAGCGCAAGCGTGGACTTTGTGTAAAGGGGTCCATCTTTGGATCCTGGTGTTGGCTTTGTTACGTGTTTGTCCTAAAGGCCAGGGAGGTTATTTAAGATGACTCAAATAGAAAAGAAAAGTGATGTCCTTCAGGGGCAAACAAGCAAACTCCCGCAGAAGAAATCCCTTTTGGCCTGATTTCTCCTCACAATTCTTTGGTTGGTTTGGTTGCAACCATTTGATGTGGCCCACTCTGCTCAGGCCACTGGAAGTAACATGAACGGATGCCTAGTTAGTCAAATCTCTCTTCAGGCAGCTTCTGATTTAGGTCCTCCAAACTGACCAGGATGAAAAAACTCGAAAGCCCCAAGGGGAAGACAAATCTGTCCCGGCGTAGTCCTCTCTGTGGCAGAGTCCCGTGTGGTCATGCAGCAATGGAGCAACGACTGACAAAGCGGTGGGGCTGACTCAGGAATGTGGGCAAGAGGGAGTCAGATTTGGACGATAATCGCATGCAGGAGACGGGCATGTGAATATGTGTGTGTTTGTCTGTGAGTGTGTGTAGTCGCAGAAAAGGAGGACTGGAGGCTGATCCTCCATCATTGTGAGTAGTGTTGTAAGACTTGAGTAACCCTTCAGATCCCTAAGAGGTTTATACTAGCGTTCTCTCTATCAGCTGAGTACACTGAACAATGCTTGTAACCCCACAATTGCAATCCATGCATTAGTGAGGGGACAACTGCGCACAATAGCATTAGCTTCTTTTGGCCTCAATCCAGTCTCTCCTCATGTAGGTGAAAGGTTATCTTTGTAAATCCAGAGAGGTGGGGGGTTTAATGCAATTTTGTAAGCTCTGACACAGACATTAATGGGTGTTTTTCCCCAAAGAACAAAAGCTCAAATGATTCTAAAAAAACAAGTGTTACAGCACAGTTAAATAGTGGATAAATTGCATAATAGATTTGGAAGCAGACAATTCATTTAGCAATCAGTAACTCCAAAGCATATCGCATAATCTTTAAATGGTTTAAAGATTTCAAAACCATAAATGCAGTGAAATCATTTCAGCATTACTCTTATTTGTTTCTCTTGTCAGATCCTTAACTCTAAAGCTTTGGACAGAATAGTACTGTGGCTGTAATGATTTATAAAAAATCATGGTAATACAATGTAAATGTAATTTTATATACATATTGTGTTGATTGTTGTAATGTGGGTGAAGTTTTTCCAATGGAAATGAATTATATTGCCTTTTATTGGGGATTTCATCATTGGATCCAATTTTGGATAGTCCTAATCTAACTGACAAACACCTTTAAAATCTAAAACTATTTATACAAAATCATTTCTGAATGAGTCCCTGGTACATAGTTCACAGAGTTCAAACACTAAATCATGGCAGAAAGTCAAAAGCTTTATAATTTTCGGAGAGCTGTGGGGGACAAAGAAACAAGAAGAAGAGATTGCCCCTTACAAAATAAGAAATGCTAATCTTTGGTGCCGCAGTTCTCCCTGCCACTTCATTTAACAGTGTCACATGCAGAGACTTAGTGCACATTCTTTAGCAAGTAAAAGTGTTAAGTGGATAACCTCAGGGGTTCACCGGTCCAGTGAGGAAGGATGAATGGGTGGTTATTTAAGTTACCACAGAGCTCTGCAAAGAAATCTGCAACCTCAACGCTACTTATGAAGGTTAGTCACTGCACAGGAGGGTTATACCTTCTTTTTCTGGACTCTCTTGTTCTCCACATAAACCCTTTTCTGCCTAAAGTCTGTGTTTTCTCTCACAATGACTCTTCTCACAATTGTCTCTCTCTTGTTCCTCCCTACTCTTTACCCTCGCAAGACCACTGGACAAAAAGAAGAGTAAGTTAGATCTTACCTGCACTTTTCTCTCCCACCACTTCGAAATCTTCCAGAGCTCATTGTCTCCCCTGTAGGTACATACAAACAAATGTATGCATGGAAACTAAAAGCAAACACACATGTAAAGAAATCGGTTTCCTCTATGACAGCCAGTTCACCGGGAACACAGACCATTGCATAATAAAACAGACTGTGACAGGGATGCCTGAAAGTCATTTCTGAAATGGTTTTGTAATCATGTCAAATCACGGTTAGCTTCATCCACGTCAAAGTGGAAATGCCCTGAAGGTCACATGTAAAAACAGAAACACTTTACCTGGGAGCCATTTTGTAAGAAAAACAATTCGATTTGTATATTCCATTATAGTTAATATCTGGCAGGGGGATCATTTAGTGGGTACAAGTCTTATTGATAGTGAGCTAATAACACACACTGCAGGAACATTTCAGAGTTGAACATTCACTCAGGTAGGCTCTGTACAAAAGGAGCTTGTGGTTGACCAGTCTACCTTTGAAGACCAAAGCAGCAAAGCAATATTTTGAAGACTGTGAACTGTATATGGTTTTACAGTAACTGCTTAATTATCTGGAAACTAAAGTATTCACCAATTGTAACTCGTCTGTAAAAGACTTGTTGTTTTCATTTGTGAGGACATTGTGTTGACATAAACCTGCTTATTGCATTAACATCATTTTCGTTCCTTTAAGGTCAGCTACCAAGCTGAAAACACATTGAAATATTATCACCTTTTGGCTAACGTATGTAAACTAGTGGCTAATTGCACCAGCAGACACAGAGCTACACTAACAGTATAGTTTGTACACACATTTTACACAAATATCCTGCATTTATTACGCTCACTATTTGTGTTAATTGTACAGTTTACCAGTTGTTCTGTACTGTTATTGTTATGAATATAATATGAAGTATCCATAACATATGGCACTTCGTCCGGCGTCTTCAGTTCACTCAATGATAGATGATAAATCGTGTTTTGGTCCCTATAAAGTCAATAATCAAGTCTTTCACCGCACAATATTCTTACTGAATGGATTTTGAACCATTTGAAACGTCCATCTCCCTTAGTGTGTTTGAACAGCAAAGCCCATAAACATCTCTTACAATGAGAACCCTGGGAACATAGGAATGATACCATTTATTATATCATTATTAACTAGTGTTTTAAGATTTTAATATAATGAATGAGTCCAGCCATTGTAACCATATTCAACCCTATGAAGTTAAACACTTGTTGGACACTTCTCCCTGTATTTGTGACCTTTGTGAACCTCCGTTTTCTGCGGAAACAAGGAAACACATTTGCTTCTCCCGCAGTGTCCTTTAATAACATCATGAAAATTAAAAATATCCTTGAATGATTAATTTTTCTGTTTTAAGTACCTGCTGAAGACAAAAACACCATCACCCATTCAGAACACTACCTTTCTCCGTTTGTCTTTCTTGTGGTGTCCGGAAAAAGCTGCAGACCCCGTGCGCACACACGACGAAGGTCTCCAAAGGGGAGTCGAGAGTCTGGATCTGCTTTCCCACGGTGAGTCCCGTTGTTTCACTGTTTGTTCTCTTTTTGGTTTCTGCACTTTGTGCTCAGCTGTTCCACTTCAAGCTCCCACTCACAACCTGCTCTGGACTTAAAGCGTAACATCGGATCAAGATATTATCCCAGGTTGGTTAACTGACCGGTGAGAAAGTATTATCTTCTTCATGAATGGATTCTGTTTATTGAATGTCACCGTGACGCATGGTATTTGTTGCACTAAAGCCCTCTTTGTGTGTTCATAAATAATCCTTCACTTTCTTAACAGTATGGAATGTGTAAGGTGCTCTGCCTTACTTTGTGCTATTTAAATCAAATTTCAATAAAACCTGTAATTTGTCAGGGCAATGACTCAGGGCAGTGGCAAGTTGGGAAAGAATAAAGGAAAAGTCTTACAGTTAGTTTTTGACATGATAAGCTCATGACTTATGGTAGTTGCATGAGATTTAAAATCATTTAAACAGCAAGGCATTTGACAGATATTGTTCAAAACTCAAAAAGTCTGTTAAGGGCACATTGTTAATTACTTATTTAGAATAGCTCATTTGTAAAAATCAAAGTCAATGTGTGCAGTCATCCTTCACCTTCACACTTTCCTCAGGCTACCAGACTGAAAGTGTGTCCAACGTGTTTTCGGTCAAAGGAAAAGTTCGATTGATAATAATCAATAATAATCGATAATAATAAGTTAGATGAGAAAATCGATACCTCACTCATATCTGTCCATTAAGTATGAAACTACAGCCAAGGAACAATTAGCTTAGCTTAGCATAAGGGCCGGAAACAGGGGGAAACAAGCCCGGCTCTGTCCAATGGTAACACATTCCACATACCAGTCCGTCTAAAGCCCCATGAACACATTAATATGTTAATTGACGTAGTTTTAGTCAACACTGACAAGTATTTATTTTAAAAGTGAAGGGTGCACTCCTTCACTGTTGTAGGCCATTCTCTTAATGTTCCTGGACGGTTGCTTTGGTATCAGAACTGGGTTAAATATATCTTTGACTGTCTATATTGGTGTTAGGCCTGTAATTTAAAAGGACATCTTTCAGGTTTAGCTAGCTGTCCCTTTGATGACATTTTTGTTACAATCACTTTTCCTAAAGTAGACAGTCATGAAAAAGAAATAGACCACATGAAAAGCAGAGCACCTCTTAAAACCAGGATGAATTCTCTGTTGTTGAGTCCCGTGAGATTAGAAAGAGCTAGAACTCGAAAATGTCACCTTTAAAGAAACACCCACGAGCTAAATAATCGTCATAAAAGTTTACAGTTGAAAAGATGTCCTCTCCGACAGACGCACACTTTGTAGAGACTCATAAACATCTCACAAAATGTGTAGCCACTCTCTGTCCTGGCCCCTCCTCTCCCTCATAATCAGGATTTAAAGTAATCTTTGCCAGCCAAACCTGATTAAATGTACCCTGCCTACAGTGTTTGTGCATGTGTGTGTGTATGTAGTGTCTGCCACTGTGTATTCTTTCATATTTACATCCGTATTCTACAGGTAGTGGCTTTAATTAACCTTTGTTCATTACAGAAAATAATTGTTACTAAACCCCTTTTTATTTGGATCTATTAATCAATGGACTGATTTAATGATTTAGTGTATATGCAGTTGTGTTAACACATCTTTGCTCTATCCAATTGATGTCCAATACCTTTATAAATCGATTTATATGACTATGGTTTAATCGTAAAACCGTTCTAAATCCCCCCTTTGATCAAGTGAGGAGATCATTGCTCTTGTGTCACAGTGCACACACTACTGTAAGAAAACATGCACATCAAAATGTATGTACAGTTGCTTTGCTTCTTTTTATTCATTTCTTTACGTCTCCAATGTACAGTAGTGTTATTGGAAGATAAGATGACAAAAAGGCACAAATTCACAATAAAAGAAAGAAAAACAGGAGACAAGTTAACAGGAGTGAGAGCGAGTAAGAGAGAGAGAAAAAGTAAGAGAGAGAGACAGAGAGAGATTTAAAAACAGTTTGGGTTGGTGGAATCATTTGGTTTCATATTCTGATTATAAATCGAGGAATCTAACAACAGATATCTATGAGATTGTCTCTGTTAAACCATGTTCTCTCACAAGTTTGTATGGTGTCTTCAGGCTCTTAAAATGGACCTTATGCCACTATCTGTTTTGAAACAACCACATCTAATTGTCTTTTTCTCCTACATAGCTATAACTCCAACCCTACAGCACCCAGTGTTCCTAAATGCAGAGTCATTTCCCCTCGATCCCCATCACAAACCATAGGAGGGGAAATCTAACTCGCACAAGGGCTGACACCATCAGCTAATTATGTGGATCAATGAACTGACCCAAGCTGCCATTATATGTTTCTTATCGGTGAGAGAAGCAGTTCAGAGACTGACAACAGAGGTACAACAACACTCAGAACAAAAATATATATCTATACACTATCCTGCCAATGAGACATGGCCCCTGTGAGGGAAGAACAATGTGAGAGGAAATAGTGAACAGGGTTTTTGCTTTTTCATTTCTTTTCCTCCAGCTACAAACCACACAGCAGCTATTCACTGCTTTGCTGGAGCATCCTAAAATCTGCAGCAAAATGATCTCAATATGTGACAATGTGTTTTTTTCTTTTGTTTATTTCTATAGCTCACAGTTTTCCTCAAAACGTCTAATCAACTATAACTCTACATCTCCTCACAGTAATACCTCTGTGAGAGCAACTTGGTCACTGTGGTGTGATAACGATGGAATAAGAGGATCACGTGTGGAGAGGCTGTGCTGTAGGTCTGGCAGGACAGTCTGATCTATATATATATGTGTTCATCTACATTACTTTATTTAGTATTTACAAAGTCAATACATACAGTACATCCACAAATCTCCATGATTCAGTTGGTAGCCCCATCACAGACAGTGAGTGAGATGCTTGATGGACACAGAGAGAGGTGGAAGGGTGGGACATCCAGGGTGTTTTCTTTGAAGGGGAGGCAACAGAAAAGGTTATGCGGTGACTGGTTTTATAAACTTAATAGAGATAGTTTATGCAGGGACATGAAAAAAAGTGTCATAAGATAAAACAAGTTTTAAGTATAGCGCTCGGGTGGTTGCCAATAATGACATTTGCAGTTTTTAACGGCCTTTTTACGCCGTGTGTTTGGGCTTAAGACAGATTACATAAATGTATAGGCCAATGATCACACAATAACACTACTACAATATTATCGTGTCAAATGAAGCATGAAGGCATTTCAATTCTCCATTTCTGTGTAATCATAATTCACGAGGCCCTGGAAGACTGGTGTCAATGCTGCTTTCTAAAGAAACTCCACCCCAATTCTATGAGCACCTCAGGGTTATGGTGAACTCTAGCAAATACATAAAGATACAAGAGCAATTTATTTAAATATAATCATTTGCTCTGCTCTGTCATGTCATGTCATGAGTTAGACGGAATATAGCTGATTAATATTCTTCTTATACCAAGAAAATGTAAAAAAATAAAATAAGTTTTTTTATTTTGTATAGCCTAATATCACAAATGATAAATTTTGTTTTGACATTATCTGTTGCTTGCTCTAAAGTTTCCACACTGTTATAAGATAAAGGTGAACAGGTGATGCAAAAGAGGATGACAAAAGTAAGTGAGGACAAAGGAGGCCAAACAGACGTCAACAAGAGGAACAAGGTTAGTGTCTGCTGTTATCACTCCTCTAGGTCTCTTACTTCCTCCCATCTTTACCCAGCCAGCATCGGATCTCTTCAAAGACACGCTACTGTACATCACTCATGTACACTCATGCATATACCGAAAAACCACACTATTACAAGTAACAGGCTTTAGATTCCAGCAGGAGAGAAATCCACCTCATCCAAACACAAACACAATAAAACCAGCATTTAATAAATAATTAATCAATCACTTAACCATCCTTGACTTTCAGCATGGGCTCTGCTTTACCAAAACTGTTCTCAGGATAGGAACAAACAGTAGAGTAAGATTAGATTTGCAATGATAAAAGGAGAGACCAATGTTTCATGGTAGTTATTGCTATTGCTGGATAAGACCATTTATCCACTGGAGGTGACAGAATGGATGACAGGGCAAAAACTGATGCAGATCACATAAAGTTTTACTTTCAAAGAACCATTTATCTATCTACAGCGAGCGGGACGAGCTGCGTATTCAATATGGCTGCTAATGTTAAAACCACCGCCATGATAACGAGGTTTGCAGCTAAAAGAATGTGAAGTTTGTTGAAATAAAGACTCATTCACTGGGCATCTCCCTTTGCAGAGTGATACATTTGACTTATATCCTTGTATACTATCACTGTGTGTGTATGTGTGTGTATGTGTGTGTGTGTGTGTGTGCACGACTGCATGTTTAAATTACTGCACTTTCAAGCGGCCCATTTGAACAGCCTAATGGAACTGAAGAGCTAGAAATGATCTAGAGAGAGAAATAAAAAAACATGTCTGGAAACCTTGAAGACCTTACAACGCTACAGAAACAGACACACACACACACACACACACACACACACACACACACACACACACACACACACACACACACACACACACACACACACTCACACACACAGAGCAGCAGAAAAGCCAATGAATGCCTCAACATATTAGAGGAGATAGTTGGTCTGGAGTATAGCAGAGACAACATAACACTCTCAGCACAATCCCAACTTTGCAGGTGCCGTTTGTAGACTTGCAAATTGATTTGAACAACTAAAGCAAACACTGCATGACACAAATGGAGAGACGGAGGTATTATGACAAACCCCGCCAAATAAATACAAAATCCCAGGATCAAAACTCAACAATGAGCAGATCTTGGTCTGGAAAAACTAAACATCCACAGACAAACTTACAGACAAAATCCTTTTAAAAACCCTGTTCATATATATTTATATTTATATATATATATATTTCAATACAATTATTCAGCTCCCTGTTATACGGCATACTGTATATATACACACCATTGGGATATCTTAAGTAGAAATAAATCCTAAATTGCAGAGATAAATGACACTATTTTCTCTGTAGTTTAGAACGGTTTCGTGACTGAGAGAGAAAGAGAGGACTGACTGACAAGATCTATAGCTACTGGAGGCCTCAGAGCAGGTAATAAGATGGGGACACTGGATGGAAAAACAAATAAGAGGTGGATGGGACTCAAGGGAGATGGGATATGTTGGAGGAGATCATCTGAAAACTGGGAGTTTACTGGGTCCAGGTCCCTGAAAACCAGATTGTACCGCAGAAGCGGGGGATGGGGGTTTGGACCGGCCGGTCAGATGTTTGCGTCAGTTGGAATAGAAGGAGGATGTGAATCCGCTGGTGTCTGGGTAGTCCGGTCTGAAAGACATAGAAAGAGGAAAGAGCATAAACAAGAGAACTTTCTACTTTCGGGTGGGGTGTAACTCTCACTCGTCCAGCTGCTTCTAATCAGCTCATTATGGGCGTCCACTCTTTTAGTTAACCAGATAGATTTTGCCACAATCTCCAACAGCCAATCATGGAGCTGCTGTCAAACTTTAAATCTGTCCTCCTCTCTGCTGCTGTCAGCTGTCATTTCAGGCGATATTGTTGCGGCCCTCCACCACCCCATTCTCCTGTCATTATAGCCAGTGCTCAGGTCGAGCTCATCAGAAGTCCACTCCTCCTCTAATCCAGATCTTCAGCATTCTTTTCCTCTCATCTTCATCACCGCCAGTGTCTAGACCCCATGGGTCGGTTTCCTATTCTACTTACAGCTTCACATCCCCCTAAAATATAGGATATCACGATGGGGTCTAATCGCCAAAGACTTATTCACATTTATTATCTTGAGCACATGTCAATAAAGGTGAGAAATAATTATCTCTTGATTGAAATGGATCCAATATCATCAATGCAAAGTGAAAACACGATACATCTTTAAGATGCGCCTATTTTGACATTCCCATGGCACGCCTGCATCACCATTTTTGTCCAAGCACACCTTTTTCTTTAGATTGCTTTTCATTTAAATGTCTGGAAGGGATTTTTGTGTGTTAAATGGGCACAAAATATCGTCTCATATCGATTACAGGCCCTTAAATAGAATCGAATTGCATTGTGGCTTTGTGATATCAGCTAATATTGTTTGTTGTCCAAAGAATTAATATAATATCATGATGAATCTTAATCCTAATATACAGACAGTCAAACAAATACTACGGTGCATTGAAATGTCACACATCATTTTAAATTCCTCTCACCTGATGAGCAGCAGCATTCACGGTCCAACTCAACCTCAGTCCTCTAGAGCCACCATCCCTTTCACTGGGTCCTTCACTCTCATCTGACAAGACAAGCAATCAGCTCAGAAATGTTGTAGCTGCAGGATAATTCACACTGAGCATGTCCCGTTTCTGGACTCTATGGTCGAATTAATTAGTTTGACTAATATCGATAAATATTAGGTACTTCGTCAGCTCACCTCATCTAGCTCCTTGCGTGTCTCCTCCTCCATGCGACGAATGTCTTCCATGTTCAAGTCGATCCATTTGTCGATCCAGCAGAACAGCTGACGGTGGAAATTAGTGAACAAGCGCTTCTCTTGCTGTGAAACAACATATGAGTATAAAGAGAAAGTCATATTGTGGAATCAGATTCTTTTCCATCTCCTAATGATACAATCAAGCTGCTTGATTATCAGAGATGTTTAATTCCACCTCTGCTTTACACTGTTTATCCACTAGAGGCTGGTGCAGCTCTGTGTGTACAGCATCATAATGGGTGGTACTTTTCCAGTCTTACCTCAAGCTAAGATGCAAGACACTGTATGTACTGTATGCATGCAAAGGATGCAGGCAACAGTCCCTAACACACACACAATCCCCCCCTCAGAAGCTGACATTGACCTGTGGCTAATGATCCCAGTGACATACTGGTATGTACCACAGTCCGACCTTTAAACAAACCTTTTGAATGAAGTTCTCCACTTTATTTTGCAGGCCCCACCACTTGAATTTGACAGTGACCAGTTTGTAGGCACACATGTGTGGGCAGTCTGTCTTCTTAGGAAGTTCTTTCTGCAAGAGCACAAATATACATACATACAGGGATGTTTTAATTGTTAATAAAAATATACAGTATATAAACTCAATTTGTTTTAAATATATCTAGCTTTTAATCTGTTGCATTCAGGGCCGTAGCTATGATTTTAGAGGTCTTTATATAAATATAAATATTAAAGAAAAGTTCCTGTTTGGATTTCTCTAATTTTAGTGATTCTTATGAAGTATTCGTAAATGTAATTTTCCTACATGACAGCTTAAAATGGCCTTTCCAAGTTTCTCCACACTAACAGGAACTAAACTGGGAGGGAAACATTACAATCTTAATTTATTTTTAGGATGTGTTAGGATGAAACTCCCCCCAAGTGGCCAAACATGACCTCAGTGTGCTCAAAGTAGCTATGGCCCTGGTTACATTATGATAAAATGTTTGTCCCGCACCGTCTAAACATGGCTAATAAAACAAATATCGGTGCAAGTGATATTTTTTATTTTACACATCAATAATAACTCCAATGTGGTTGAAGTTCTGTGTTCAGCATGTATTTCAGTGGTTTCATATGTATATGTGAGAAATGAACAACAACGCGTTGTACCTTCCAGTCTGGTCCTAGAGGGCCTCGTCCTGTCTTCACTGACTTGTACCTGCATGGGTCCTCCTCTGGCTTGTAGTCCTGAAGAGAGGCAAGAAAAACCAAAATGAACAAAATGGATGAGGAGGTGACACAATCAATAAGAAATCTAGTTGCTGTAATTTCAACGTGGATCTTAAGCTAAAAGTTTTCACCTTCGAATCCACTTGGCTTCTGTCTGCGATATCCAGATAGACTACATCCACCTTCTTCCAGGTTTCTGCATCCAAACCATGTACCTGAAAGAGAAGCACAGAGCACAGCTGGATACACGCCGCCCTCATACGACAGGGACGGGAACACAAGGTTCAGGGTGAAAACCCATAAGTAAAAATATACATGCGCGACACATTTCTCTGGTAATTAGTGGTACCCTTTTTAGCAGTTTTGGATGCTCACATTTTTTACATGATTATATTAATGTATACATAGGAGCCGCAGGTATTACTGTACGGGAGCCTATAACACGGGGCTTGTTTCGGCATGTCCTGTACAATTCATAGAGCAATTTATTATTAGAGGACAAGTAAACAGTAGAGGAAATGGATAATAAACAAAGAAGCCTACACATGGTGTGAGATACAGTAGAAGTTAAATTCAAGCATTAGTGGTGTAACATGAGCACTTCTTTGACTCATGCATGGTTTAAAGTGATCCTAAAAATCACAAAATAAATTACTCAAACACATGCATGCACCTCGTCAGCTCAATACAGTCTTTAATAATTACATTTTCGAGGTGTCCCGTGTCAGGTTTGTGCCATGTCTCAATCTTGATCAGGAAGTTATCTTTCATATACTCATTCTGCAGAGAAAAGAGAAACAATCCTGAGTGTGGAGGGAACAGTAAATCTACAGAATAAAATGTAAGCAAGCGAAAAAACCATTAAATACAAATGACATAGTCTACTGCTCTCACACACACACACACACACACACACACACACACACACACACACACACACACACACACACACACACACACACACACACACACACACACACACACACACACACTCAGGGTAACTGTGTCTGACTATCCCTGTTGCTGCTCTGTCAGTGAAATAGATCAAATTTCTTTCTCAACTTTCAGGTTTATTTGTTCCCTCCTTGTGCATCAACGTTTCCTTCGTGGCAACATACATGAAATCTGTAAAGCTTAAAAGAAAAAAAATACTCACAGTGATAACTGCAGAGCCAGATGAAAGAAAGCGCAGGAGCAAACAGAGAGAAAGAAAAAATAATACAGTTGGGGAACATATGAGAAATGTAATAGCATTGGTAAAAGTACAGAGGTCAAAGGGGAATTGTTCAGCAATGTTTGTCAGTGGGTATTGTGTGTGTGTGTATGTGTGTGTGTGTGTTTGTATGAAAGATGGCTCTCTTGCAGCCACTAGTGTGTGTGTGATCTCAACCTGAAAGGTCCGAGTGATTGCATTTCTCTTCTCACTGGACATGCAGTTAATAATTCAACTACTCCTTCAAGGAGACACAAAGACACAGAGAGACAGAGAGGTACTTGGAGAACAACAATCTCTTTGACAGATCAGCATCTATCTGATCACTAACTCATTTGAGTCAGCTGTTTTCACATATTACAGTGTATTAGAGCTTTTGTTTATTGCAGGACATACAGTATCTCAAACACCAAATGTATCACAATGTGAGTTTTCAGGTATTATTGTGGGTATGGTGGCATTATAATAGCTCCAGATCGCATCCTATGAGTTCACGCTCAATAGATTAAAAGATAGTTTGGAGGATGGGACTTTGTCCTGGGACCTCTATTGGACCTTTATATAGATCGATGGAGTGCCTGTTTAGATTTCAAACCTAGCCACAACTTCCCTGTGACTGTGACATGTTTTAATTTCATTTTATTGTGGACTGAAACTCTCACTTCTGTATGTGCTACTTATGTTCATTTATTTAACTTACGTATTATTTCCTACACCATGTCTTGTAACAGTGTCTACTCCTGAAACCCTGGAAATATTTGACGGTTTTCTTGTTGTCATGTACCAGCCCATTCTTTAATAAAAAATAAAAAAACACAATAAAACATAAACGCCATCAAGGTCAAAAACACTTGCTATTTTTGGTCTTCCAATTAAGTCATAGTATGAAAATGTGCGCAGCTTCATATATGTCACTAATCATAATTGCTTTTCCAGAGTTTTGAGTTTTGGGCCGTAGCAATCTTGGTTTTCATTTAACGCTGAACAAGACATTTTTAGACAACCAACTTTCATGAACTAAAAACACACTGTGAGAGGGTTAGAGTTGATAAAAACATGGACAACACCCATACTGGACAACGCCAGGGTAACGTAATTGGAACTATAATTTACAAAATGAACATCATTCTGTATTGAAGACTTGAAACTTGCGATTGAGACCATAAACAAATCAAGTGAGATGTAGGCTCATTTTCTCATAGACTTCTATGCAACCAATAGAGTTCCCACCTTCGATTCTGGCTATTACAAAAGAATGCAGGTTGAAGGCACTTCCGCATTGGCTTCACTTTTCAGACCCGGAGGCTGCCTGCTTAGTTTATGTGTGTGTGTGTGTGTGTGTGTGTGTGTGTGTGTGTGTGTGCGTGCGTGCTACCTGTGCGACAGTATGGGTATGCGTTCCAGGCTTTCTCGTGGATGTTGAGAGCTGAAGCTGGAGCCAACATTCTGACGAATGACGGCACTTTACTGCAGGACAGAGGAGTGAAGAGAGAACAGACAATGGTAAGTCTAATGGTATTTGTTTTATTAATTAATACTTATCTAACTATATTTCAATCAGGAGAGATTGAGTTACAGGTCAAATAGTTTATGAAATCAAGATTAGACTTTGTTGAAAACTGTGGCATCATCGAATGCAAGGTTAATAAAGATTTTTCCTAAAAAGTTGAACTATTCCTTAAAAAGCTTTGGAGTAAATCAAGTGATGGGATAAGAGACTGAAGCAGAGACATATATGAATGGATGGGAGCCAAGAGATGTGGCCTCGAGGGCAAAATGAATGAAGTAGTCTTCCTGAATTAACTTTTAAACATGTCGGACAACCGCTCACCTCTGCAAATGGTAAATTTTGTGTGTGTACTGTCCCTTCTCTCCATCTTTCTCGTAGGGCTCATTTTTTAGCACCTCCACTCCTTCTCCTCCACCCGTCTCATTCTTACTGGCCTCGGCCACAGAGTACAGCTGGCCGACCTGGTACTGAAAAACAGAAAAAAAGACAGGTTGGACTGTGTTCAAATAAGGAGCGGTTTCTCTCAACATGTATTATTCTGGATGAGTGAGCTTTCACAGTCAAATACAGATATCTTTATTTTCATGTCATCAGCTCATCTATTTAAATTTTAACTGGTGGATTACTTTTTCTTCTGATCCGTTGCCTGATCTTGACCTTCTACTTTCCTTGTCACTGAATCCTCATAATCTCTTGTTTGTCTTCTTGACCTGTCAGCTTCTTTCACAAACTGTACACTTTCTCCTTCCTTCATCCCTCTCTTCCTCTCATTCCCCATTTTCTCGGTCCCGAGTGTGCATGCGAAGTGTTTAAACACGAAAACACAGGAACATGGCTCCTTTCATTTCTTAATCACTTCTAATCCACTTTATAACCCCTGCACAAAGCTGGACCAGAGGGCCGACGTACGTACATCCCAAAAGATGAAACAATGTCGATGTAGTCAGAATTATTATGTCGTTTCCATAGGAGAGAGATTACAGTTATTCTTTCTAATTTATTGTACGTTAAAGTCAAACCATGAGAATATTATAAGTTACTTTTTTACACACATATAACAAAGAAACAACGTCCCCAGAGAAAACCCACGATATTGGAGCCAGAATGGATTTGACACTGAAATGTTTGTATTAGTTTAAGGCTCATTAGTCATGTTGAAGAAGTACAAGCACTATGATGAGTCTGCACAACAGTTATTTGTAGATTTTATTTATAGACACATGATCGAATGCTCTCCTGCCCGCTCCTGAAATATGGAAACAGTAACTGAGTAATGAAAAAAAAAAAGAAGAGCACAGTAAATGTATGAAGATAAGCACAGCATAACATAACATATAAGGCAATGTTAAAAGCCAATAAATAAAAAGGTAAAAAATGTAAAATAACAAAGATAAGTTCAAAAGAAAAGAAATCTACCTTCTGTGTTCTGCTGTTTTTGAGAAGCACAACAAATGCACAAATGTAGTACAAGAACCAAACCAATTCTAAAAAAAAAGTCTTGTGGATGTAATGCTTTGTGGAACATTGGAGCTGTTATCCATGATTACATTGGTTTATCTTTATCTTCTGCTGATTGTTTGAATGAAGTACAATTCCAGAACGAAGTTCTGTTGCTCTGATACAAAACCTTACATGAATATTTTGGATTGCTAAAAATGTTTTCTATTTAACTCCAGCGTAGCTACAATATTTTACTCTAATATGTCCAGATATGCAAGTGCTTGATTAAAATGAAAGACAATGGAGCACTCACATACAACCATCTCATATACTGTATGTACATTGGATGTTATTCTGTAATCGTTTCTGAAATGTAATTTCAGGTGATTGTAAATTGCAGTTTTTTCAAATAAATATCAGCAACAAATCCATAGTAATGTTATTCAATTGGTAAATGTTCTCCATAATGAATATTGAGTTTTCTCTTTTTAATTTGACTGTCAGGAGGAAATCCTGAAAGCTATAGCTGCAGATTTCCCTGAAATTTGGAAGACCACTAACCGGTCTTAGGCAGTCCAAGTTCTGAAAAGACTTTGGTAGTAATTCTAGATAACTCATATATCACTATCACTACTATCACTTTTATATATTAACTATGGGTAAGTGAATTGAGGCCAAATCCTAGATACATTTGCTTACTGCTTTGATCAATACCCACAGATCCTTTATTAAATGGCAGCTGCTCACTGTGCTCACTGTGTTCAGAAACAACAGTGACAGATGGTCACTATTCCAGCTATTGTTTCAACTACTTTAGGACTTTTGGATTAAAGCCACTATTCAGAGACTGCTCATTTTGGCCATGACCTTTTGACCTTTTGTCTGCATTTAAAAAGGTTACCCCTCCACAGCAACAGCAATGGAATATAAAAAGACAAAGACCCAGATACCTGTGCCAAGCTGGTTTAAATGACCTTCACATAATGTGAACACTAAAATGAAACAAAGACAGAATAATTGTCTCTGGATTGAATTACTAGACACAGCTGGAGAGCAACCGAGAGACTGTTGCCTCAAGTCAGCTGCAGACACCGCGACTGCCAACGAAAATAAATGGGATGCAGCAACAGCAAAGCCTCCTGGGTCAAAGTGTTGGACAAATATAATTCAACCTTGCCTTGTGGGGTGATTCCATGTTCAGTTATACCAGAACTTCCTTCTTTGACGAAAATAAAATTGCCTAGTGATAACGCTTTAGGTTCAAATCTGTTCCTGGGAGGAAGTTAACAGACAGAAAATTCAATTTAGTAAACTCTCCAAGGATCAACGGCTAGAAGAGCCTCTTTCAAAATGTAGCCTACTCCCCGAAACAAAACCTTTATTCAAAGACATTAATCCATAGTCATCCCTAGTGAAGGTACAACTGTTGTGCTATTGGAAAGAATCTAATTCCCATGTGTAATTTGGTGGCAAATAACTGAATGCTGCTGCTTCAGAGAGTTCGGGTGTAGTGAGGGAGGCAGAGAAGATGGAGCTCTGGAAGGACGTGAAACAAGGGCAGAGGGGGCACACGTGGTGCAAGACACAGGAGACATTTCTCAACTGTATTCACATTCACACATTTTAGTCAAGAAAATATCTAGTGTCTAATTGTGACATAACATGCTGACCTTCACACAACTTCCGGGCCTCCTGCTCTAAAGGAAACCTGCCTCATTGTGTAGATATATGATTAAGATCAAGGCAACAAACACACACAGTTAAAGAGAAGCAACATGTGCAGATTTAAAGCCTTCCTGAGGAAAGGGGAAAAAATTGCATTGCTCCGTCCACTGCCTTGTGGTGTGGAGTTAGAATGAAAATTTGATTCTCAGATTTGGCTGAAGTTGCATTGACGTGGGACAATACATTAGGGGCAGTTGCTGTCTCGGCTGAAAACCGGTTATCGTGCGTCTGAGCACTCACAGCTGCTTCACACTGATACTTGAAGCTGTTTACTGTGTGTAATCGTAGATTAAGTGCTTGTAGGCTACATTAGTCCATTTTTATTTGTCAATAATAAACACCACAAGTCAAATGTCTCTACCAAAAGTAGATTACTCTCAAGTAAGTGCATACATATGAGGACGATAGCGAGGGGGGGTGCAGAGGAAGTCATGGAAGTAGTTTCAGGTGACTCATTTACGATGCAGCAGGCCTGAATGGAAGAGCAGACTGCAATGGAAATGAGGATATCAGGGGACAGATGGACACAGAGAGAAAAGAGGACGAAGACAGTGAAAGATTGTGCTTACTGTGTTGGTTTATAGCTTTATCTGATTAAACGCCTCTTAAATATGAGCACATGTGATCACTGCTGCCATTTTTCTATGCATAGTCTGTGAGATCTTTTATTTTTATTTTTTTTAAACCTTCAATTTTTTCCCCCGTCCATGTCCTTTATGTCCTTTCCAGTGTTCGAAGATATATGATCACGATTGAAAATATAAAACATAGTTGTAAACACATTAAAGTCGAAGGCCACTTAAGAAAGATCAGCTTTAAGGCCCTGTCACACATGTCCGTACGGCGGAAACGTATACGAGTCCAACTTCACATCGGATCGGAAAAGTGAACATATACAGATACGCATGTCTAACCTATTGATAGAGTATCACTTACTTCTACAAAATGTATCAGACGAATACCCAACGAATGCATAACGTATACAAACATATGGCGTATACAAAATATCTGCAACACGCTGGTGTACGTTGATATAAGGTAAGGTATAAGTAGTATTCGCTAAGAGCTCACTGTGTTACGTTGGGGTGCGTTGTTGAACGCTGGTGTTTTGAGCATATTCAAAATTTCCAGACGTACCCGACGTGTGCTTCATAAGATATGCAGACGTTACACATAAGTTGCATTACGTTAGAAATACGTGAATACTGAATGCGTACGTGAATACGGAATACATTACGTGACTACGTTAGAGGTACGTTAGATATAGGCTACGTCGGCTGACGGTGAACCCTACAGCCAACTTATTGATAACGAGTGGATAACCTATTCATAACCTATGTTAAACTTATCCCTGACGACGGAGTAACTTATTAAACGTGTTTCTACAGTATAGCTAGCGTTCAGCTAGCGATTTGGGAGCTTATTGTGGTTTGAATATAGTATGTAGGGTCCCTGTGAGTAGCTCATCCTCACTTCTTCACAGCACGTCTTGATGAATACATCAGCCCATCATCAGAGAGCATGGAGGATGCTGAGAGGCTGCGACAAGAGTACATTCTAGCTGTTCTCCAGCATCAGCATGACGTGAGCCAAATGGCACTTTTCCAGCTCTGATACGTTTTAAATAAGTAAGTGATATGCTATCAATAGGTTTGACATACGTATAATAATTTGTTATGTATACGTTATGTATGCGTCAGCTACAACGCCGCTGTGGAAAAGTTGGACGTATTTGGACTCTGACACATTTTGAGCTACTTTTCATATACGCCGGCATGCTTCTGTCTGTGTGAGAGGGCCTTTAGTGATGACAGGCAAAATAAACAAATACCGTTAACCAGAGAATCAGATAACAAAAGCTGAGCCTTGAGCTTTTTAAGCACACACACACACACACACACACACACACACACACACACACACACACACACACACACACACACACACACACACACACACTCAAATATACTGAAATGAAACTTACCTCTTCCACAGAGATAGGAAGAATCACTCGACTGAAAGAGAAGGAAAAAAGAGTAAAGTAAAAGGAAATCATAAAGTAAAATTACAGATACTGTAATTTCATTCTATTCCAGTGAAGAAAACATAACATCAAAATACATAACGTTTCTTTTGCCTTAATATTGATACTTGTTTTAACCAGCTAAAACTCACAATGTCTGTTTTCCCCGTGAACAATCCTGTGATGTGATTGTTGTTTAAGTCTGTAATACTATCATGTTAATATTGATATTTCTCCAATACTGTATGAAGAGTTCCTTTGGTTTCACTGTACTTTCCCGTGTGAGCAAAAATATCCCTAAAAGCTGACATTAATAATTCTTAAATTTGATAATAATAAACTTTATCTGTGATCTGGATTAGCCTGGAGAGATCCTGTAAGTGACATCCTGACAACATGGACATCTTTAACCATTCAGCTCGATTCAGATCTGGACACCAATTATCTGGCAAACATGCGTCTTTTCCATGAAGCTGTCTCTCAGGAGTCTTCCACTGAGCTGGGGTAAGCCCACAGGGATTTGTAATGAGCTTTACGAACAGTACATGACAATCAAACAGTTATAGTCCTGACAAGTTCATTCTTATTAGAGGAATTTTACGTCTCACAGAGCAAAGAGTAGACTTTATTTAATGTTTTTGCAAAATAAATGACAAGGCTACTTTTCTTTTATTTGGCACGACTTTATTAACAATAGGATAATAAAATCTAATGCGCATTCCAAACTGAACAAATCAAACTTGCTTTAAGTATGAAATGTACGTATTGAGTCATCAGGGGATAATAAATATCTATTGTTTGCTATTCTGAGGAGAAGATAAGAAGATGCTTCACTAAAGCAAGAAGACAGGGAGACAAAATGTAAAACCTGAGCTGTGAAGCTGGGTTTTCACACTGAGCGGTTCTTCTAAAAAGGTTTAGAACAGTTTCCATCTGAGGTTATACTTAATATGAGGAGAAAACATTGATTTTTAATGGGCTAACATTATTATCAATATTTTACAGAATCAGGACAAGGTGGGGATAAAGTGCACTTATCCCCTTTTTTTACATCTTTGAACTTAATACAAATAAAAGTATTATTTCTAAGTATTAACCTAAATATAGCAACATGTAACCATCAGTTACAATAAAGACAATTATTTACATCTTAATTTAATAAAAGTGATCATTATCTAGGACTACGGAGACTGCTCGTCCCACTGTACTTCCTCTCCACGACCGTGGTGTTATCTATGTATGTGAATATTTCTGCTGAATCCCAGCCCTTCGTCCTTGTGTTCCATAAGTTCAGGTGAAAACCAGCACCTCCTAGTGGAGTAGAAACTGACTACGCATGTGGCCGCTAGTGGCTGTACTGAACCTAACATAGTGTAAAGCACAATTTAGTAGCCTTTACTTACCTCCAGTATTTTACCAAGAAATCTATTAAATACATTTTTCATTTGATCTGATGATCAGTGTTACTTCTTAAGTAACTGATCGCAAAAAAAGTAGGTTAATGTGATGATGTTTTCCTGTAATCTCTACGTGTAATGAAATCTAATATGTAATCTGATGGAATGGAATAAACGTCTTAAAATAAAAAAGTGTTCTTCAGCTTTGTGCAATGTGAAATGCTTAATATAATCACAATCTATGTTTACGGGGGGGGGGGCTAATCTTTGGCTTTATTATTTGGTGACGTAGCCCCAGTACACTGTACAGATCTGCTCACATACAGTACATACAGTATAACCATGTGAGGGAATACTCATTCTACAAAAAACTATTTCTGAGTATTTGGAAGCAGCAGCTTAAACCCACTGCACTACCTCCTTTCTCTGACACGGGTGCACTTTGTACTACATAACGCACATACAGTATGCAGCCTTGTTGATTGTTTTGTAACCGTGTGATGTATGCCCAAAATAAGATAATCCCGCATCCCATTTGCCACTGAATGTAATCTGGGTCTGAGTCCCAGCCAGACATTGGATGGGAGGCCAGCTGCTGCAAGGAAGGCAGAAACAGTCTGTAATGTCAAATGACAATATTGTAGATGTAAGTACAGATCTCCCAAAGTAAATCAAAAGGAAAGAGAAGAAGAACCCCACCCCTTCTCTCTCTCTCTCTCTCTCTCTCTCTCTCTCTCTCTCTCTCTCTCTCTCTCTCTCTCTCTCTCTCTCTCTCTCTCTGTGTAAATCTCCTTGGTCTAAAGGTCTTGGCAAGAATATCAGGTATCTCTCTGTTGCTTCCGAAAACAAACACCCTTCTTCTCTCGTGCATCTGCCTTCTCACCATATCCCCTTTTTAAGTCAAGCCACATTTATTTATATAGCCCAATATCACAAATCACAATTTTGCCTCAAGGGGCTTTACAGGCACACGACACCCACTGTCTTTTACGAGTCTCTCTACGGAATAAGAAGAAACTCCCCAAACAAACCCCCTCACGGGGACAACCAGTCTTCAGTCTGTTTTCAGTCTGTTTCTATTCTTTCACTGCTTCTTTCCCATTCTCTTCATCACATCATACCTTGTATCATTGTGCACCTGCCAAAGCATGGAATTGGAGAAAAAGTGGACCAGGAGTGATTTAGGACAGCAGTTAAAAAAAACAAAAAACTGTCTGTACTACAGCAGTCAATGGATCAATTCACTGTCTCTTGACCCCTGTGATGGCTCTCCAATGTATGTGTGTCGGTGCATGTACAGGTCTCTCCGTGTGTCTGTGTGTTGACAGCATATATAAGTGCATTCAGCATTTAATCGTGACCGATTTAATTAATTTCCAGGCAGACTGCTGAGACCCAGACTCTCCCTAATCACTTCAGATCTTTAGCCATGCCATCACTCTCATCCTGAGCTTTTTTTTTTATGCGGGGCCATTAATTGATTGAATACATTTGGTCAGAAATCCAGACAACAATGAGTGTTGATTAAGGTATGGCCAGATAAGCCAGGCTTTGATCTATATAGATTTTTCAAGATCAGAGTGTTATTTTTAGATGCTGAAGCTGCCAGTAGCTGGAAATGTGTGCCAATGTACGGTAGCATAGCTCTGACCTTGCCATAGAATTGCAATAAAACATTGAACATACATGCATCCTAAAAATACATACCTATACTTTAAATATTTCATAGAAAAGATTGTACAAAATGATCTGAAACTATACTGTAACACTAAAAACGTGGGGTAAAAAACATACTGATTACTTTTCTTTTTCTTTTCTTTTTTACAGGTGGGTCGCTCACACTTTAAAGCAAACTCAATCTGGTTTACAGGCTGACACTAATGAAGAGCATGGAAATGAAGGAACCACCATCCTGTCTGAACTCGACAACCACTAATAACTGATTTTTTTTATTTGAAGGCCAAAATCATCCCAATTCATCTGCATACCATCGGCCTTACCCTTATTCTAACCACCAGCTGATTCGGAGCAGGCCTCAGTCAGTTATCCTCACATAACACTGAGCCTGCACAAGCAATGGGTTAAAGTAATGTGCTAAAACAAATCTCCAAATCTTTGCGTTTGACCGCACGATCCCACTTGATGTGCCATCCTGTCCCTTCGGCCCAGCTGTCACATTCTCAGAAATGTCTGACTGGTGCGTCAAAACCTCGCCATTTACCATTTTTTGCCAAAGCTTTGCAACCACCTCCCCTATAAACTACCTGCCCACTCCCACCCGGGGTCCCTCTACACCTCGCCATCTCCATTCCTCCAGAGGTAAATGCCGGAATGCTCCATCAGTCCCTTCACCTTCACCGCGCATCAATAACATGGCCACAGCGGCTCACAGGGATGGACGCTGGCACAGCACGGCGCGGCTTACATCAGCCATTTCTCTCCCTCAGCACCACTCCTCTAGAGCATCCGTCATTTTAGCACCAAAGCAAAATGCATTTATTTATCCGCTACAGTGAAAGCCTCCCGATTTCACTTGAGGGCTCTTGATGCAAAATGTGAAGGGCACAGCCATGCCTGCACCGGCTGCTGATGCCGCTGCCGCTTTATTTATTTATTTCTCGGTTTATTCGGTGAATGCTTTAGGGTGATGAAGTGTCATATGCATGAAAAAATGATGACGGACACGAAGTCGACCAGATACGGGATATCGACATCACCCTGGCCGCACTCTTGTAATTCCACTCTCGAGCGACTGGCCACAATGTCAGCGCTGCGAAACCAGACGGGCGCACACACACACACACACACACACACACACATACACACACAGCTACTTACAATTCCTTTATGAGCATTTTTTTGGCGGTGCAGTATATCCAAGAGGGGAGCAGCTCAATACAGGGTCCAGAAACAAGGGTCGTCCCTCCCTCCGTTAGTCTCTTCTTTCTCCGCTTGCTTCTCTCCCACCTCTCCCCCTCTATGTCATTCTACCTCCACAGTCGCTTATTTTCTTCAAATTCACTTCCTGATCGGGACCGCGGCGCGGCGTTGCTGTTGCGCGCAGAGCAGCGAGGCCTGTGCAGAGCAGACTACACACAGAAAAGGATGGTTCACCAGGGTGTGCTCTGTGGTTGATGTGGTGGGTCTATATGACTGACAGAGACTAATTGAGCCATCCAATTTTATAAATAGATAATTGATAATTATGCTTGACAACACACATTCTGCTGATTCTGGAACTGCTCACCCTGACCCTCTTTTACAAAAAACAATAGACTTTAGAGCACAATATACATACAATAGTTCAAGTGTATTTGTAATTCAAACTGTAGTTTATACTAAATATGATATACTAAAATTAAACTATACTAAAACAAAAACATTTGAATAATCTTTTACAGGAGTGGCCAAAACAGCAACACCATATTAGATGAAGAAGGCCACAGAAGGTTAATCACTTCAGAAGAAACCCCCAAAAATGAATACATAAAATAACAACGGCTCTCTGAGCTTCCCTGGATCGTTTTTCTTCAGAGTGTATTACACACTTTGCGTCATCGCAGTCACTGTGACGTAGAAGCGTGGCTATTCGCCACCAGGGTATATATAGGCTTGACACAGGGACCACCACCGCTGGCACAGACGTGCGGTGCGTCAGCTCTCTAAGCCCTTTAAACAAAGTCTCCGCATCTAATGTGATTATCTGCCTCCAGAAATTCCAAACCCACCCCTGTCCACTAGATATCTGCCACTGATGACTGACTTAATTTGTTGTACATTACAACGAATTTCAAATACATTCCTGACGGTGTAACGATACGTTGGAAGATGAAATCGTGGAGGTAGCCTTGTGCAGTCATCCTCATAAATCCACACAGGAATAGCAGGCTGACCTGTTATTCTCTCAAGAACGCCTGGAGGTCCCCTGACTACGCTTTGGCCCACCACCCACGGGTCTATAAGATTGTGTTGGCGCTTGATGCGATGACAAGGCATCACAGGTCCCTAATCCAGCCCCAAGTCCCGGAGATAGCAGGATGTGAGTGTGTGTGAGTCTAAAGTTATGTAACGGCACACTGCTGCTGTATTTATAGCGCATCTGTATCCGTCAGCCAACATCCGCTTATCATTTCTCTGTATTCTCATCTGGATAGGACCCTGGCCTTTTACCTACTCTGATAGATGTACACTGTAGTACAAGTGAAGGATCTATCTATCTATCTATCTATCTATCTATCTATCTATCTATCTATCTATCTATCTATCTATCTATCTATCTATCTATCTATCTATCTATCTATCTATCTATCTATCTATCTATCTATCTATCTATCTATCTATCTATCTATCCATCTATCCATCTATCTATCTATCTAGCCTATATATGTCGACAGGAAGTTTCCCATGCCTGACAACTGTTCTGTTAAATTGAAACGTTGCACGACTAACATTGCTAGGAGTTTTAAATACAGTGTGCTGTTGTCTGATTCTTGCCTTAGATTGATATTTTTGATCCAAGAGGATGTGCGTACCCTGCCTCAAATTGTTCAACAGAACATGCTGCAAATGGACCACTGCTTGCTTTTACAGTGACTTCATAGGGCAGTGGTCTCATGTCGCTTCTTTGAACTGTGTACCTGAACAAACCACAGGGGCAGCCAACAAGCAGTTGCCTCACCATTAGCAGCAGCAGCAGCAGCAGCAGCAGCAGCAGCAGCAGCAGCAGCAGCAGCAGCAGCAGCAGCAGCAGCAGCAGCAGCAGCAGCAGCAGCAGAGCTCCAGGAGCCACAGTCCCTGATGTGTGAGTGACGTTCTCAGATCTCTTCTCAGGTGACAAGAGGGGCTGGGGTGTCAAGTGATAACCATCTGCCGGAGCGTATAATATCAGATGGCAGAGTGGAGCACTGACAGGCCTGGTAAAACCAAACATGTAGTGAGAGTATGCCGGGAACATCTGGTGGAAAAACTGTTCAGAATTACTCTCACAGTAATCTCACCTCTGAACAAGCTTCCTTGGAGACATGGAGGCAGGAGACACCCTGTCTTTAAACACTGTTGTTAAAGCAGATATTTTAAATGTGGGTAATTTCTGGATAACGTGGAATTATACAGAACCGTGTTGAAAACATTTGGTTTAAATGTTTGTAAAATTACTTTTCTGTTCTTTTTCACTATGTTTCAAATGCTGGTGTTTGTGTATCAAAACTTTGACTGTAATTATGTTGCAATTAGGCCTAAAAGTAGAGCAAAAATGTAGCCTTGTTTCTTCATTGAGATGGATGGCCCACGCTGCCAATAGTGACCTCTGCTGGTTGGTTGCACAACAAGCTAAAAAACATTTTTGTACGCTTTTCTGAATTTGTTAGACTTATAAACACAAATGATACAGACAGATATTGTAAAACTTTGCAAATCTCAAAAAGGTCACCGTTGTCCTCTAAAACCAGAACTTCCACTCAAAAGCCTAACAATAGATGGTTATAACCAGTTGTGAATTTATGAATGCATAATCAATCATGCATTCATAAAAATGTTCCTGCAGATGAAAAAAAAGCAAGCAACCCCTGTACTAGAGAACTGATCTGCTCTGTTACAATGTCACTGCACTCAGTGTTAAAAAAAAACAAAGTTCAACCTGCAACCAGGTAAGAATTACACAGATAAAGCTTTGTATTGTAATCAGTGATAAAAAAATAAAAACATGAACAAGAATGAAAAAGAGATCAACTCATTTTTATTAACCTCCACAAATTCTTCCATATTTAAAAAGAAACGCCTGCACAACAAAACATCTCTGCATCATCTTCAACAGTAGAAGAAATAGCTATACGCGAACAACACAGTATATGAGACATATGAGTCATTGCCAGCACAGCACAATTTAAATACACGATGAAATGTATTAGGGAAAAGTGAGTGTAAAAGGAAATAAATACACGTATGAAGGTAGGAGGACCTCAAAATCAAAGTGGGACTGTTTGTCTAGAGAGGCATCAGGAGAGAAGTGCTGAACTGAGCTGATGTGTGTGGAATTGAAAGGGGTTAACAGGGGATAAAGTGCTGAACAGTAGGTAGACAGACTGAATGAAATACAGACTTTATGTAAGATAAAGTATCTGAATGATACACTTATTTGAGAACATGCAGTATTAATGGTGTCACCATGTAATGCAAAGAGGAAACTATTTTCACTGATATGTGTAAAAAGTTCAACAGAACATACTGCCCAATGAACAACTCTCCACTGTTACGTGAATGTATATTCAAAAGACACCCCTGGTGAACTTAAAGTATAAAAAGAAAACTAAATAAAGCAGGCAATAAAATAAATACTCTAAACGTACACTAACATTTTGCTTTTAGCAAAACATACCGCAGTTTGTTTGACGCCCTTCTTACAGAATACTGCCCATGGAAAAACACTGACCTTCATCCAATACTCCAGTATATTCTAAGCTACAGTAGTTTTATACTATAATAAGATATTAGCCTGAAAAATCCAGCCCCATAATTAATCATAATGAGTCTCTTTTCTACTCGTCCGAGAAACATAAGCAATAAGGCTCTTCTCTCCTCGCTGTCGCTCATGAATGCTTTTTAGTCCACACTTGTCTTACACCATCTATCAAAAACAATCCCTCTGAAGAATAGACAGGTAACACCACATTATGGGATTCACAATCAGGATGATTTAAAGTCAACGTAATAAACGATTACTCTGATTGGTGTCACTTACTAATAATGGTGACGTTTAGCAGTCTGTGCCAACAAACTCTGCTGTTTATGTTTCCGCTCATATGTGAAATATTCAAGCAGTCTTATGAGGAATGAAGCTGCACTAATGTGCCATTCAGAGAGGAGGGAATACAAAGAGAAGTCAGAGGATTGGGGGGAATACAGAGGGCTCATGCCTCTTTCCTTTCACAGTCTTTCCTCTTGTTTTTCTTCTTCCCCTCCACGTTTTCACTTTCACTGTCTAACTGAATCGTTTGTGTGACAACCGCAGCATCAGTTTATCTCGGTGGGATTCTGTTTGTGTGTATACTCGATGGACACCTATAACAATTACGCAGTAGGTTGAAATATTATATTCTAAACAGTAAAGATTAGTTGTCCTTTTCCATGCATATGTATGCACATATTACTAGATTGCTTAAATGTTTCTCAGTAAAAAAGTATTTCTTCATCCTCGGCTTTCCTTTCTTTTTCTCTAGACGTAGGCCTCAGGGATGTCGCTGTCGTTGATTTTTAAGTAGATCTTAGCGTTGTCTTCCCTCTCCTGTTGCTGTCTGTCCAGCATCCGTCTGTAGCAGATCAGGTAGAGAGGCAGTAAGAATCCCAGCATACTGAGAGCAAAGAGTCCAATATTGACCTGGGGGGCAAGATCAGAATTAGCCATGCCTGAAGATTTCATTTGTGAGAGTTTTTGAGAGTGTTTGGCTGTGATTCATACCCAGAATGGGTCTCCCTGCAGGGGTCCCATCATAGCCAGAAACAGGGGTTGCTGCAGTAAAGCAAACACAGCGCTGACCAGAGACTGCATGCCTGTTAGACTGCCAAACTGGGAGGAGGGATACCTGCAGACAGAAGCGGTAAAGGTTTCTCAGTGTGAAGACAAAGACAAAGGTAATGATGATGTGTGTTTGTGTGTGTGTGCGTGTGTGTGTGTGTGTGTGTGTGTGTGTGTGTGTGTGTGTGTGTGTGTGTGTGTTTGTGTATACATTGAGACTTACACAGCAGCATAAAGGCCACCAACAGCAGAGTGAATGAATCCTCTCACCACAGTGTGTAAAACAAATGACACAATCTGAGGAAAGATAAAAAGAGAAGAAGGTTTATGAGGGTCTTAAAGGAATAGTTCAACATTTTGGTAACTACGTCTTGTGGCTTTCTTGCCGAGAGATAGATGAGAAGATCAACACCCTCTTACGTCTGTTAAATATGAAGATACAATACAGCCAGCAGCCGGTTAGCTTAGCTTAGCATAATGACTGCAAAGAGGGTAAAATGATATGGTAGAAAGTCAGTAGTCTCCATGAAGCCCTTTGAAGGCCTTGTGTATCTCTGACAGTTAAAGTGGACCGCTCACCTGCAGGGGGAGATTGGGCACCAGACAGGTGATACCAAATCCCACTAAAAGGAGGTTTGTGAGGACGAACGCTCGCAGGGCATTGGTCACCTTCTGTGTCTTTTTGTCTCTGCGCTTTTTCTTCATCTCCCCACTAGTGGTCAAAATCAGAAAGAAAAAGAGAGATCAGATTATTATATCACAACTCTATTTCACGGTAAAGGTTTATTTCTTGGTTCTATTCGTCACACTGGTAAATAAACATCACAGCAATGTCCGGACCTATACAAGGGAAGGAGCTAAGGCAGTCTAAGGAACACGTTGACTCACTTGCTACATGGCTTCTTTTCCTCCTCTCCATCATCACAGTCCTTCAGCTTCCAGTCCATGATCTGACCAATCACAGGAGTGGTCATCAGGCAAAGCAGCTGCATGACACCGAAGATGGAGGAGTACAGACTCACTGTAAAAGGGGTCAGAATGAGGACACTATGGTATTTGAAATTTAGAAAAAACAAGAAAGGGGAGGTTGTAAGAGGGAAGGATGAAAATGTGACTGTATAGAAGGAGCTAAAGGACCTTTTTCTACCTGGTGAATGACTATCATGGTACAGTTAATCATTAATCATAGGCACTAAAGTCATACGGTATGAAACAACAGTAGATACTGAGGAAACAGCTTCTCAAAAATGGTATTTATTGCCATTATGAGGGGATTTATGGCCCGGGGAGTAATGATAAATGAAAAGTGAGTCTTGTGAAGCTGCTCATATCATGTGATGAATGTTTTTTGCTGGTACTGAGGGGCAAAGCTAGTTAATAAGTACAACAAATGTTAGTTTCAGATTAAAGCTGAAGGACAGCTGAAGGACTGGGTTATTGGCATGGACAACAGGCAAGGTCAAATGAAATAACAACACTAGCTATGACAGAAGCCAGAGAGAAGGGGTAATGGATTTAGTATCATGATAGAAAATCTACAAGACTGTAGGTTAATTTCATTTTGAGAGTTAACAGTCTAATGCTAATCTACTGATACAACTATAGGCTTTTAGTCTTACCGACTTCCATTCTCTCCACTGAAAGTAAAAAACAAACAGTCCAGCTGATTTGAAGTCATCATGAAATACAGTTATATATGTCATAAGGCACAGAAACAACAGGAAATCAAGAAAAAAAGTTAAAACTAAAGTTTTCTTGAGATATACTCAACAAAACGCAGAGCCACATACCTGTGTTGAGATCTCCATCACTGAGTGACTCCAGGACGCTGTTCATGGCCCCCATGTAGAACAAGAGACGGAGCTGAGTGACAGACATGGTCACCAGACTGAGCATGAAGATCGTGCTGCTGATGGTTTTCAAGAATGATTGGGCTGCAGAGGAGAAACCGAAACGCAACAGAGGTAAACGACACGCATTAGAGTGAGGAGCACACAAACAGGAGGTCATTGTAGGGGGTTGAAGTCTGAACTCTTACACTGTTCTTTTGGCTTGCACTCCAATTCCAGGTCCATGGTGGAGAGGCAGAGCTTGTTTCCATCCTTGGTGGCCAGCTCCTTCTGCTTGAGGCTGTTGCCCACACTGAGACGATGGCCCACTGTGGTTACTTGGCGGTAGAACTGCTTCCCTGTGATTCTATGGTCGAAGCCCAGCCAGCTGAACTTGATCTTTACACTAAAGAATGGGAAGAATGGGAGTAGAGGACAGTGTGAGAGGAGGGACAGAGTTAGTTAAGTGACAAGGGAGGAGGTCATGGAGGAATAGAAAAAGTAAATAAAAGTAAATATCATAAATAGAAAATGGTGACACAGGAAACATGAATGTCGTGTCCTGCGTTAATCAGTCTACTGGAAAAGTTTTCCGCTGAACAAGCAATTCATTTTAATTAACAAGGATTTACCTACGAGGATGAGTACAGTTGGCACGTGTGATCATCAGCAGATAGACTTTAACCTGGATGCATTACACTGCACATTTTTACACATATTACATAACTATTTGTCAAACAGTGCCAATGGTGTTGAGTACATATGGGACTTTTACTGTTACTGTTAATTTGATCTGTGCGCCACTGTGTGTATCTGTGGTACTCACGTGTAGTCCATGTCCTCTGGTGCTGGGAACGGCTCCAGTGGCCAGTTCAAGAGGCAGTTCAAGAAGACCAGTCCAGCACAGGAAGCCCACACCACCAGGATAGTGATGAAAGATATGCCAAGGTCGTAGATCACCTGTGAACATCAGAACACAACCAATAAATAAAAAAAAACAGAAGAGACAACAAACACCTGAAATCCAAGAATCGAAGAAGTGTATACTTGTGACATGGCCTGCACAATACTAAAGGTGTTCTTTAAGGGTAGAAGCTAAATGTAGTTTCACAGTGTATTCAAGACAGTTTATGTAAAAAACAAGAATTTGGCAAATAGTTTTAGGGAAAGCAGTATTGAATGACAAAAAAGCTAAATATTTATAGGGGGAGAGGTGTAAAAACAGTTATTTTTGTTACCTTGACACCAGGGAAGGTGACAGCGGAGGAGGCATAGGAGCCGATCATCAGGGCGATGAAGGTGGAACGGAGGTCCCCGAACATGTTAGGGAGCTAGAGGGAAAGAGAAAGAGAAAGGAAAAGAGACATCATCACTACCTGTCCTTTTACTTTAGAATTAAAGGAGCAGTATGTAGGATTTAGTGGCATCTACAGTAGCAGTGAGGATGCAGGTTGCAACCAACTGAAAATCCCTCCAGAATCTACGGTGGCCATCAGGTAACTTAGAAATCCGAAAGGCCCTCTCTACAGCCTGTGTTTGGTTTGTCCATTCTGAGCTACTGTAGAAAAGAAAAATTGGCTGTGCAACATGATGGACACTGTGAAGAGGAACTGCTCCTTGTGTAGTTATGAAGGGCTCATTCGAAGCTAATAAAAACACAACGATTCTTAGCTTTATGTGATTACGAATGAAAACATAGTTATGAATATTGTATTCCATTTCTGCCAATAAATCCCCCTAAATCCTAAAAACTGGTCCCTTAAGTTATTGCACACATTCAAAAGCAAAATGAGATATGTTCCAATGTGTATAAAGGGAAGGCCTTTTACAGCCAAGATCATAATGATCTCAGCTGCAGTGTAGCTGCACTTAGATTGAGGCCGGGGACAGATTGGGAACAACATGAGGATGGCGCCTACAGACACTGGGGTCAGAGTGGACAGTGGGAACCAATTAGTAAGCAGACATCAAACAAAGTAAAACACAACAAAGTGACATGTAACACCAGGAACATCAACCTGAAACAGCATCACATAATACACACAGCTGCCGAACACAACACACAAACGCAGCGCTGCGCATGGGTGACTGAGGTGAGGTGATGTGATACTTTCTCTGTCTTTTACATGCTTTACTCCCGTTTGAGGACAGAGAAAGGAGAGCTCGGAGGGGAAACAGAGAAAAAAAAGGAGACAGTGGGTGGCAAAAGATCCAAATACAAAGGCATTCACAAGCTGTTCTGTTTTCAATAGACTGAACAACAACAAGCACATCCAATTACATAAGACTGGGGAAGCTGAGGAGGAGGTATGTGTTTGTGTGTGTACTAAATTGAGTATTAAGTATGCATATTGAAGCACCCTGTATATATTTCCCAGCAATATCACCAGGAGTTCTGAGAAAACTGCTCCAATAGATTGTTTAAATATTACAGATACATTAGCAGCTGCCGGACAATCCTGAAGGGGAAAGGTGACCTGACCACTGACACTGGCAGGGAGCCAGTGGTGGCTGCTGAAGGCAGCTGAGTATTACCCAACACAGCTCAGATGAAAATAAATGCCTGTAGGTCTCAGGTGCAGTAATGATCAAGGAGTCAAGGAGCAGCGTAGTGTCTAATGATTAACCTAACACTGAGACTTTTATTATGTACATTATCAGGTTGCGAAGGAGATGAAAGTTGGTTTAAGTGGAAAATTGGGTTTTATGCACATACTCTGGGGGCCTCCATTACCAAAGAGCAAACAAAGCCCTAAATTATGGTTTAACTACATCACTGACATTCAGGCCAGTGGCAGCAACTGATGAGAGATTTAGCTAGATGCAATAAATACCACATAGGAGATGTACATCACAGTAACAGCCTGTGGTATAGAAAAGGGGCATTTATTGGGAGATTTACTGGAAAAGAGCCCCTCTCTAGGGAACAGCATCACCATGGTACAGTCCAGGACTCCTGTGTGAGTCACTGTAAGGCTAGACTGATGACAAGGGGAGGGGACAGGAATATGAAGAACAGCAGGGGGAGAATGTTAAGGAATGGTGAGGCGCTGGTTAGGCCAGGGAATCCTAGAGAGCGTCAGTTGTTTTTCTGTCCCTGATCTTCACACATCAAAGTCTGTATACAGATCTAGGGGAGTACTAATGCATATGCAATAGGTTTTTTGTGGCTCTAAAGGAAGCTGCACCAAATCTGATTAATTGTATGTCTAACGAGGTTAAGTGCAAGGAACTCTTTCAACTTCCTTGTAAACACAAAATGAATCCTAAAAGGCAAAGCGTGTTACTTGTTCGAAAAACAATAATTAATGGGAGATTCTGATGTCTTCATGATTACGTTTCTGATTACACTTGTATCTTGCTGTACAATGTGAAACCGGAAATTCGAGCTGTGGATCTACGCTGCAGCTTTACTATTACCTTTACACAGTGATGCTTTATTGGTAGTTGTGTTTGCAAATATGAATGTATGTGATGAGTGTCATTTTTGGGCATGAACTTTACAGTGTGCTTGTGTGAAAAAGAGGAAGACCGAGTGATGAGCAGTGCAAATTCTCAACAGCTGCCATGATGTTCTTGCTGAAGCAATAGATGCAGTGTAAATTGATCATGAAACATCGAGTTACTCCCCCCCACCCCCCCTCCTTCTGCTAGGAACACAGCATGCCGTGTAAGAAGCCAAAAAAGAAGAAGAAAGAATGCCAGACAAGAGGGGAGAGAGAGGGTGAGCAGGCGAGGAGCCAGCAGACTATTATAACAGAGCACTAACAGCGAGGAAAATCTGATAGATAATATACATCTGAACAAATATTATGCGGCGGGTGCAAAGACTTTGCAGCATGAGGATTACAAGGCACACACAACCGTGCACGCACTTACTGTGAGAGAGGTGAAGGTCATACACATGCCCCCAAAGCCATTGAATGTCAGGGCAATGAAGATAAGGACGGAGAGTTCTGCAAATGAATGACACAGATGTTAGTTCATGAGTGACTTTAACAAGAGCCAAACTACTGTACATTTTTCAAATATAGTGCAAAAAAGTACACATGAGTACTCTTACCATTTGGATTGTAGGCTCCATAAGCAATGAGTAGACAGGAAAATCCAAAGCACAAGCTGAAAATAAATGAAGATAATAATTTATCTCTGCCACTATTTTTTGGATTCTTAAAGGGTTTCACATATTCCCAAAACAGTGCAAGTGAATAGAATTTTGTTCACAGAGTTGATGAGAAAGAACATCATCGTTGGTCTGGATACTTTCTTCTCTCCGTTGCTTACCTGCCCAGCAGTCGCAGATTGCGTGGCCCGTATTTGTCCATGACGATCCCCAGTGGCAAGGTAATGGCCGAGAGCAGGAAGGAGCCCGCTGTGAACGCCAGGTTAAGCATCTCATCCTGTTCTTTACAAATCAGCCAGCCGTTCATCTTCAGGGGCCCATCCATAGGCACCAGGGGCCTCATCTCCACTCCGTCTCCCAGGCCAACCACGCCACCCTCACTTTCATAGTAGTCAGCATAGTCATCGGGTACCGGCGTTGCCATGGGTTGGGACATATTATAGCTGGAACTGTTGTCTGAAGAACATGATGAAAGTAGGTAGAAGAGGACGTGTTAAATACATTTTGGAGTCTGACAAAAAGAAGCCGAGACAGGACATCGATGCACGTGGAATATTGCAAGTCTTATTTAGTCTTACTGACACACAAAAACGCCATCCATAAAGGTTGAGTGGAGTGAAATGATCACATGACTGTGTACGGTTGATTTCAGACTGCAGATGGTCTGGTCTAAAGCAGTCTATAGTCTATAGGGAGCTGTGGCTTCTTGGCACACAGATGAAATTTAAAGGATGCTGATACATTAACACATAGTGGCTACATGGAACTAGAAACATCATCAAAGTATCAGGAGCTGGGGAAGAAAAAAGAAAAGATTGCGCCTAATAAAGATTTTAATTTGCTAATGTGCCTTGACTGAGATGCTATTTCGATGAATTAGTATGTTGGAAAGCTCGGAACAAAAGGTGATAAGTTAGCACTAGCAATAAAGACATTATCATCAGAATGTACGGAGATAAAGGTACAGAAGTCCAGGAGAAGTCCATGTGAGGGTGTAAGGGAAGCAGCAGCTTTCTGGATTACACTCCCTTACACCTCTGTGATATCAGCCACCCAACGTCTGTTGTCACGTGAGGCAAGTATGTGCATGGCATCCCTGTGTGAAACGCTGTGACGTGATTCATAACAAAGTGCCATAGCCTACTTTAGAAAAGTTATCATACTTGTATATGTCTATAAGTGCACATAATACTAAGTGTTGTTGTGGCGTGAGTTGCATGGAGATCTGATTGGGCAGGATGCTGCAAAATGAACAACTTGCAAAGTGACTACCCTGACCCAGCCACATAAATGTAAGCTTTAACCATTCCTTCTGGTCCTCTGCGTGCACACAAGCCTGATCTACGTTGCATCATCATTATCTTTTTTTGATCCACCATCTTATTTTTACTGCCGGCCAGTGGTCCTATTTCTACTGTTCATCACTTTTCTATCAGTCTTCTCCTCCCTTCCTGTCCTTTATCAGTGGACTTTAAGCTTCCATATTACCAGTCATAAAAACCGTCCCTCTATCACAAGTCACATGCCTCAAAAGAGCTGACCTGGTGCTGCGGTCCTCTCCCTGTTATATCATCAGAACAAGATAAGACGTCTGTGGCAGCATTCCAGGAAGTCACCTACAGTCACTATATTTGTAGTAGCCTATAAACGTGGCTGGGATTAGCCTTGAGTAATTGAAGGTTTTATGGTTGAATTCTAGGCTACTAGAGATGCTGAATAAGCCTAAAGACCAAGCAAGACAAAGTTGCATCATTTGCAAATGAAGATTAATAGGAATACAATGCCTGACACTAGGGGTTGGAAATACATCCTCCTACTATACAAATCACAAGTCAGATAACTCAATTGGGTAAACTCCCCAGGAGATAGGACAGCTACTAAAAAGAAAAACTAAATCCAACCAATAGTTCAGTGTCTGTGGGATAAGCAGGGCTCGCCACAGTCTGGACATGGGGCACGACACAGGTCCAAAGGATAAGTGTGGCCTAATTCCTCTCTCACATTCCCTTTTTGCTCACTCTCTTCTCTAAGACCTGACTGGGGCCATTGTGTGCATTGTATGGCCTTTGTACTTAAAAACACAAAGCACTTGCCTGACTTTGCTCAAAGTGAGGGACAAGCAGAAAAAGAGAAGACGAAGGGGTGAGGGCAAAAGGACAGCTGATCCAGTGCGCCATTCTTTTTATCAGATCCCTCTCAATCAGTTATCTGCCATGTCTTCACATTAGTTGGAGCCGCTGAAAGTTAAAGCTCTCTCGGGGGCAAGTAGAATGAGATACTCTGTCAAAGTTTATGAGACACTGGAGCCTTTTACTCTTTAACTTTGGACCACTTTGCCAACCGGCAACCCAGTTCTCTCTTTAATTTAACTGATCATGTTTAATCTCCTGAGTCCCTTAAACAACAGCCCATACCCCCTTCAGAAAAACACTTGTTCTTCCTAAAGAATGGAAGAGACAAAAAGGCGGCTGTGTTAAGTTACATCTCTTGAATAAAACCTTGCGTCGTCCTTTGCCCTTGGAACTCGTGATGACACTGACTGACTGTCAGGGCACCCTTCATCACCAATCCTCAATACCACAGCTCATTGTAGTACATTTCAGGAAGAAAGACAGGACACATCTGCACTATAAACGCATGAAGGCAGATGCTATAGACTATTGAGCAATTCCTTCACCATCAAGGCACATCAAAACAAAGTTGAGCAAAGTATAATGGAACGAATGACAGATAATGTAATGTGCTTTCTCGAGACAGAAATACAACAGCTGTGACTCACCTTCATGGTTGCAAAGGTAAGAGTAGAAGCCTTCTGACTTGAGCATGATGAGGAGCGATCCCCATCCCAACAGCACGGCAGAGAAGAGAAGATTCTCAACGATGGCAGTCACTGCCATCCACCAGCGCCTGGCGAACGCTGTGGCCAGGGTCGGACGCATGGTTGAGGGAGAAGAGTTACAGGCAGAGAAAAGAACCAGGAGAGAGAAATAAAGAGAGTAGAGAGAGACCACCAGAGAGGAAAGAGCAGAGGGAGCCTCCCTGACTGACGATCAGGATGAAGGATCACTGATCACTTAACTGTGAAGAGAAAAGCAAAAGAGAAAGGGGGAGGTTTTATAGTCAGTCTATCACCAGTAACTGAACGACAGGAAGGTTCCGCTTTTATAAGATCCCAAGATAAAAGCACTTCACTTTGAACCTAACTGATGGGAAACTGGTTCCACTGTATGAAATTAAGAGGAAATGAACCTGTGATATCTGAAAATTGTTTGCTTCTTAACTTTTTGATTAAGTCTCCCTTCCCATTATACACAGAAAAGTGGTAATGGCAGCTGCTCTAAAAGAACTAACTAATACCAACAATGGATGGCGAATTATTAACTCCCCTGCTAGTACAAAGATCATTACATCACTCTGCTGCAGGAACAAAGATCTTACATCACATTATAGGTACTCAAAACCTCCATCCATGAGGGCATTACAGCCATTCTGCTGTTTGGTGGAAGAAGGCAAACTGGTCCAGACTGGACTTGGAGAAAAAAATGGGGCTTTCTCCCTGCTCCCTCACCCCATGGCCCCTCTCTCTCTACAAAACCGTTTAAATGTGCTCTCAGGCCCATCCAACCGCAGCTTTCCTCTGCAATTACTGTGGTGCATCCAAAACATAAAGGAGCTGCCAGACAAACAATAAACAAATCTGCTTACACAACCAAACACACACATACAATACACAATACTGTACATGCTCCCACACACTATGCTCCCACTCACTATCTGCTCCACCAGTAAGATAAAAGTAGTTGGCTGTAGAAATAAATAAGCAGGATAACCTAATATAATCAGGGATAGCCTCTTTTTTGTAAGTCGGTCATCTCATTTAATTAAATAAAAATGTTCTACAATGCAAATAAAATAAAACACTAAATTACAGGTAAAATTTTCCAGGCAAATTACAAACTTCCTTACCTCTCCAGGCTGTGAGCAGCACCATCCAGCTTCAAACAACCTGATATACTCTGGTTGGCTTTAACCAGTTATCTGTGAAAAGCAACGTTTATATACTCAGGCAGGTTTCACATGGCGCCCCCTATTGACCATTTGGTGTCTGATGTCTGCACCTCGGCCAACCAGCACTCAACAACATTGTAGGCTTGGCTGTTTCTATACCTATAGAGTCTTGAATGGGAGTAAGTTTGTATGTAGAAATGATTGTTTTATTTCTCTTAATGGCACAGCTAAAAGAAAATTCTGTATTTTAAGAATGACACACTAGTTTGATTTAATCAAAGTCATTGTGCAATGGGAGGTCCAAAAACGCTTTAACTGGGTGAGTGGAAAGGATTAATCAAGCCAAACAATGTCTTGAAAAACATAATGGATTCTGCAGATAAGGAAGGATGGCAATCAACTGTTGTCTGGATCAATAACTGCTATTGATATAGTGCAGGAGGCAGACTGGAGGGGTGACTCCCCTCTATCAGTTGTTGCGTAAAGTGTCAACTGATACTTGTTTTCTGAGTTATGTGCAGTGTTTACCGGGATATGATTTGCTTAGTTTGTAGCCCACTCGCACACGAAGGGAAGTATTTGTTTGATTTACCACAGTGCCTAAATTATTGAATTAGGTCATTTATGAAAATTCTCTGATTCCAGCTTCTGAAATATGAATATCTACTTTACTCCTCTATCACAGTTAACTGAATATATTTGAGTTGTGGGCAAAACAAGACATTTGAAGACATCATATTGGTCTTAGGGAAACAGTGATTGACATTTTTCACATTTTCTGACATTTTGTAAACCAGACTACTTATCAATGAATCGACATTTGACACAACATTATTATGTGCTGCAGTCGTTTCTCAACATTGTGCTCAGATTGAACCCTTAATGCTGCACTGGCATGACATAGGCCTGCTGATTGTCCTATCTGTTTTTCATTCTTCAATTGTGTCCCATTTTTATACTATTTTCAAGTTTGTAATTCAAATTCTCTTTTAATCTGGCATCCTGTGAAACTATTCATGTTAACAGGGCATCTTATCTATCAATCCTTGACTACCTAATCACACTGTTTGAGTATCAGCCATTAACTCATCAATTGATATCACAGTTGCCACAAATGGATGAGTCTAACCTGATTTGGCAACTATTGACAAAATCATTACAAAACACACACACACGCCTCAAATATAATTAATTACTAGTGCAGTGTTTAATTCCTGCACCTAAGCAAAATTCAAGAAAGGATTAAGTTGACACAGATGTGATTTAACTACCACAGTACATCTTTAAAATACTCAACTTTTAAATGCTGTATGCAAGTGTGGGTCTCCATGGGCACAGTTGAAATAAAGGGTCATAAAAGCTACAAACAGATTTAAACAGAGCTACAGATTTTGCTGAGTGCCGCACACAATAGGAAAATAAATTATGATTGAGCTGTTCTCCAGTCGACTAGCTGTTTAAAATTGATTTACTGCCACCTTGTGGTTGTAGATGATGCTAGCACACAAAAGAAAAATGACACTGATACATGAATATCACACAAGGTCTTTATTGCGCATTCATAACTGGAATTAATTTTTTGGTACAGCAATGCTTTGCAAAACTAAAAACAAACACAGTGCAACATGTCGGAAAACAGCAACATAGAAACAATCCACAAATATAAAATGCTTCCTTATGTCCTTAAAAAAGAAATCCTAAACTTTATACATGATTGTACAGACATTGATACATTTTTACTGGTCTGCTCATCGCTAGATATTTATATACATGACCTTAAAGACACATGCAACAGTGATTTTGTCCCTGGATCTTTTTGTTTAGGTGCATTAATGAGCACAGTTTTGGTTACACACGTGGTACAGTGTTGGAGTCCCTTCATTAGTGCAGTCCACCTACAGCCATGAGACCAAGTGCCAGCGAGAGCAGCAGCATTTCTGTGGAGCCTTCAGTTCCTGGCGCTGCAACACAGAGGAAGTCAAAAATAGGAAGAGAGGGAATTAAATCTTGTTGCAGAGTTTTACTACAAAATCTGTTAAAACCAAAACCTAACCTATGTGTCTTTGCTAAATATTTAAATATCATCTTTTCAGTAATGCATTCAGTGTAACAGGATTATTTTGTGTTACAGGAACATCTCTGGTTCTCACCAATACTGTTTTTTAATAAATGTTTGAGCAAATGTATATGTGTTTGTGTAATTATGGCTTTAAAACAGGTAGCACTAATACAATACATTTCTCATGGAAATTCATGCTCATCAACGTTTATATTGTCAAGAATGTATCTGCTTCACAGCAACAGTGACAGAGCTCGAAAGGAATGCCTGACCAAAAGGATCATTCTTTCCCTACACCCAACATGAACTAAGCACATATAGATAACACTTAACAAATCATCCATTACATCACAGCAGAGACAAAAAAAGGCCAACACGTGATGTAAAAACCTACATAGTGTTACTAGTCATCCATCACAGTCTACAATCATGTTGAATTACATTTGACAGTTGTAAGAATGTTGTAAGGGTAATGCAGTGCACACTTTTGTCACTACAAATACAAAGTCAATATGCGTTTAAACTGTGATGCAATATTAATGCAACATTGACCAAAACTAATGTAGGTGTGAGGAACTACACAATGTCAGCAAGTTTTAGTGTCTGCTAATTAATTAATATATATATATATATATATATATATATATATATATATATATATATATATATACACATATACACATACATACACACACACATACATATTACTTAAATAATGTAGTACTTTATGACCCGGGCTGTGCACTGTGAGGTGTTGGTAAAAAAAAAGAAGAAGACAGATCTTACCACGTGAGGAGATTTCTGGAATTAAAAAGATAAGAAAAAAGTGAGATGTCAGAAGAAAAAAAATATATACAGACATATACTTCATATATTAAACATATATATATGTATATGTATATATATATATATATATATATATATACACATCATATATTAAACATATATATAGTATATATATATATATATATATATATATATATATATATATATATATATATCTATATTATATATATACATACATATATACATACATCATATACACACACATATATATATATATATATATATATACACATAAATATATATATATATATATATGTGTGTGTATACATATATATACATATATATATATATATTTACATATAATCTATTTATATATAGACATATATATATATATATATTTATGCTTAATTGAATTGGTTTTGAATCTAGATTTCCTATTATGTAATGTTAACGTGCTGAAAAGTGACACACATTTCAAATATCAATACATTACTTAAATACTGTAGTACTTGACCCGGGCTGTGCACTGTGAGGTGTTGGTAAAAAGAAGAAGACAGATCTTACCACGTGAGGAGGTTTCTGGAATTAAAAAGATAAGAAAAAAGTGAGATGTCAGACAAATCCTCTTCACATCCATGTACAAACTGAAATGATGTAAATGCACATGTGACACTGACCCATCATTCACACACACACACACACACACACACACACACACACACACACACACACACACACACACACACACACACACACACACACACACACACACACACACACACGATGCATGCTTATACACACCTTTGATGGTGAAAGTTGTCTCCATGCCAGCATGTATGTGGTCAGTCACGTGACAGTGTAGCAACCAAGTCCCAGGGTTCCCGGCAACCATCTCCACAGTCTGGAAAGTCCCGGGGAAGAGATCGAAGACGTCTGCACGGTGCACACGGTCCGTCTGACATACACACAAACACACCGCAGGTACAATACCACAGAGGGGAACAGAAAAACGGAAATAAGCACCGAGTAAAGAAACTGAGCTGAGAAGCCAAGCGGCAACACTCGATATCAGAATTTCATTATCTGATTTAATTCAAACAGACCAGTACACTGTGTGAATATGTGAGAATGTGTGGATTTGTAAGATCTGTATTATTTGTGCATAAATAATCTGTCTGGTACTGTTTGAATCATGAATAATTCTAAGCTTATAAGTTGTGAGGGTTACCTTGTAGGTAAAAGTCTCAGCGTGGAAGTGAACAGTGTGCATGTCCACTTCGTTTCCCATGCCCAGAAGATACCAGTCAACTTTCTGTCCCCTGGTCATCACCAGTCCATGGAGGTTACCGTACAGCCTACCATTGATCCCTTCAGTAGACACAGTCACACGCAGAGAGAGAGACCATCAACACTTTCTCTTAAACAATATCTTATGTTGTAGAATTAGAAAGACATACAGACACTTGTGAAAGAACAACCATCATTTAGACTTCCTCTTCAAATATTGGATTTCATTTAGTTGAACTCAAATAATCACATCAATTTCTGTGCTCTGATGAAGAGAATGTTCTGCTGTATTCATATTTGGTTTGCATATTGAGATGGGGAGTTGAAGCATTTGTTTTTCATATTTTTAATGATATGTTTTATGTATTTCGTTATGTTTCATATCTTATCTTTGTGAGTCTTTGTGTGTTTTATATTTTATGCGGCTGTGAGCTACATTTCTCCATGTGGACATTTAAAAGTATTAAAATATAATTGGTTTTATTGGTTCTACACTGTATTTTGCCCACATGTTTAAAGTTAGTTTCTTTAAGTTCAATCCCTAATGCTTCTCCTGCTGCGATAACCAAAGTTTTCTCACAAAGATCAATAAATCTCAACTTAAATTCTTTCATGAAGAACGACAGTTTTACTCTCTGTGCCTCCCTCTCCATCTCTTACCGTGCATCATGTTACTCTCTTCAAAGTCTGTGTCTGATTTGTCAAAGGTATCTGGGTCGACGCCGAGGTATGTTTTGATGTTATCGTCAAAGTACCAGGACTGGTTTTCATCATGCACCATAAAGAGCAGAGCAAACTCCTTCTCCACGTCACCCCTCTGTCTGTCGGGCCCCTGGCCGCGCTGCAGAGTCCCGGGCCTGCATATCACTAGAGGCCCCAGAAGACCACTGAACAGATCCTGAACATAAACAAATGAATCCGTTCTGTCATAAACATCTACATTTCAGCTTCCACCTAAACATGTATATTAAAAACACATCCTTCTTACAGCAACACAGTGAACAATGTGCTTCCTTGTGACTGTTACTGTATACAGGCAATATGTACCTTAATGAAGTCAACATTGGAGTAGTAGGCGTAAGAGATGCAGGTAGGATCTGAGACCCCTGGACCGGAGCTTATAGGAACATCCCACGTCAGCTCCATTATGTGGCCTGGAGGCAACGCAAGATAAAACAAATAAGTATCAATCCAACTGCCTTTGAGAAGAGGCCAGTATATTCTGTAGCTCAATCCTTTATGTGAGAAAGCAGCAGTATATATTCTTTATTCAAATTTGATTCTCACCAGGTTCGACAGGAATGTGTGCGCCGCTGGCCCTCACTCCATGTGCGCTAATCGAGTAGCGCCGGCTGGCTTTGTTCTTGAACGTGATCACAATCTGCTCTCCTACCTCTGCTTTGATTATTGGACCTACAGGGGAAGATACAACTGTTGTCTTCTTCTGTCTTTTCTTGGAGAGAGAAAGAAACGGCATAAAGAGCAGCTAAGCTTACCCATAATTCCCAAGTGTTGTTGGTTGGGCTGTCGTTTCTTCTGAACTCTGAAGGTGTCATCGGTGTATTCTCTATACACCACCTTCTTGTAGCGTGAGCCGATCCTGCCTTTCCCTTTCACCACAAATATACTGCCTGGACTGGGAGACATATAGCAATTTGCTTCCATTTACAAACAGTAATAAGTTACGCCACTAATCACAGGCTCCGGCTCCAACAGTGAAATACATCATCCTACAATTATCTTGCTCACACACCTGTCCTCTGATGTGGCGTGGTGTTTCTCCAGTTCCCAGTCTCTCTTTGGTGAGAAGTCCCACTCTATTTCTTCAGCACTAATAAAATACTGCACAATCTTGGTTGGCCCTTCTTTGTGTGTGTGCTTTAATTTGTGTCGCGGGCAGAGGTTCACTCTGTACTGCTGCCTCATGCCGGCTGAGAAGTGGTCTGTTACTCTGCAGCTCACCTCATACACGCCTGACAGGGGGATGAAAAGAGGTTACGGATTTGGACACACGAGCGTATATGTTTGTGGCTTTACCCTCGGTGCAGAATTTGTAGTTTTATCTTGAACACAACTGCCTCTAAAATATGATGTCAGTGATTTAGTGAAACTTGATTTGTTATTCTGCCTCAAAACTCTATACCCATGTACATCTAATAAAAAAACACAAACAGGATTACATTAAGTAGTCCAAGTTGTGGAATGTTCCTTAACTTGGCTGTGCTGAAGCCCTCAAACATATCTCAGGACACTGTACATAATATAAATACTGCAGATAGCTTTTGACATTTCCTCTTTGTATTCTAGTTATTGATGTTTCCTGTTGTCAAGTGTTGGATGTAGTGTACATGTCACAGGAAAAGCATGTTTGTAAAGAACAAATCTGTCTGTCAAACAAAAGCTGAAATACAGATGAACGCTGACAATGTGTTTAAAGAAAGGGATGGAATTTTGGCGTGGCAGCACAGTGTGTGTTTGTGAGTGTGTGTGTGTGTGTTATATGACTAACCGGGAGTGTTTGGCTGCATGGTGGCGGTAGCAGTGGTGTGAGGGAACAGGCTGACAGTGTCACGCGTTGTGCTCTGCTTATTGAAAGTGTTCCCCTCGAAATAAACACCATGGATGTCGACCTCTGTACCAAGACCAAAGGTGTACCACCCAACTTTGTCCCCGGCACACATCTCCAGTCCCTGAAGGTTCCCATACATGCGTCCGTTTACAGCTAAAATGAAAGAGACGATTTAAACAAAAGAAAATGCAGAGACAGTAAGACAATTCTAAAGAGATACCAGAAATGGCACTCAAAATACAGTACTAATAGTATGTGAGTTAGAATCAGTCAAATACTATTTTAATTAAATACATGCAGTGAGGTTGAACTACACATTAATTACCATGCATCAAATTGCTCTCCTCGAAGTCCTCGTCTTCACGTGCTGTGTTGCTAAACTTCTCGATATTCTCCTCCAGATACCAGCTCATGTTTTCATCCATGACAGAGAACAGTAGGAAGAACTCCTTATCCAGACCCTTCTGTAAAACAAAGCACACACAGTGACAGTAAGGACATGTAGGGCTTGCACACAGATGCAGTTAACACTTAACAGCATAAAAACAAATGAAATGATCACATTGTTTTAAATGCAGATATCAATGACTGCCTATCAAATAGGCAGTTATCTTGCTTTATTATCTTCAGCGGTGTGAATTGTTCCCATCTTATCTATCTATCTGAAAGGATCCAATTTCCCAACAAAGATCATTTAATCCTCTAAACCCTGTAGTGCTGAGATGTTTCATTGCTTAATCGACCAGAAAAAAATGTGTCAATGACAATCATTTAATAAAACATTTAACAAGGGAAAAAACTAATATTAACTGGTTAAATCTTCTTAGATGTGAGAATGTTCCTGCATTTCTCTGTGAGAGAAAGTGTGTGAATGGATAATGAAGCAGCACCTGCGTTCCGTTCTCCCTCAGCGCTCCCTTCTTGCACACGAGCAGAGGTCCCACTAATCCAGAGCTGGTGTCCTTGACGGGATCAGTGGCAGAGTAGTACAGGTAGGGGATACAGGGAGAATCAGATGGAGATGGACCTTCCAGCACCTGCCAGGTGTAGGTGAAGTTCTCCCCTGGAGAGACGTGAGAGCCTGGCTTGTCAGCACCTGGAGTATTTCACACAAAGAACTGTTTGTTCGCAATAGGCTTTTGCAGTCAAACTCTATGCCTATAATTTGAGCCTGTTTTTATTTGAGGTATTTTAGGTAATTCTGAGATGCAAACACATTCTATTGCAATGCAGTCAATGCTTTTTTTTAAAGTTATATTTTTGAGCTTTTCATGCCTTTATGATAGAGACGTGCAGATTGTGAAAGGGGGAGAGAGAGAGGGAACAGCAAACGCCACAGGTCGGCTGTGGGCAAGGACTAAGCCTTTGTATATGGGACGCCCGTGCTACCGGTTGAGCTACCGGGACGCCCTGACTTTCACTTTTTAGTTTATGTAATTATTAGGTCATATTTTTGAAGGTGTGCAGATATGTTCATCCGTTCCATTTTAAACCTTTTCAGCATGAATTCATACATAATAAATAATAATTCTAATAATAAATGTTTCTCAGCGGCTAATTAGCATTTTAGTTTAGGCTCTTTTTTTTTAATGAAATTAATTCATTAGTCCATCCAACACCAGATTCTCAGACAGGGATATTTTCTCCAGTCTGGAAGCAACATGTATGCAAATGTTGGTTGTGTAGGTAGTATCTGTGGCAGTGCAACTGGCTGCTTCCTCACCATCTTCATAGCTGCTTCCCTGGAAGTGTTTATCATAGTGCAGGCCATGAGGCTGGATGCTGTAGTTTCTATCAGCTTTATTCATGAATGTCACTTTGAGAGTGTCTCCTTCCTCTGCCCTCAGGACTGGACCTGAAAAAATACGGAAGAACTTTGTGACAAGTGTTAAGAGAGTAGGTGTAAGGCAAGACACCAGTGTACCAGTAAATAAGAAACAAAGAGGGAGATTTCTGGCCTTACCTAAGATTCCCAAGTGTTGAGAAGCAGGTGTTGGTGGCTTTGTGGTGGTGAAGGTATTGTCCGTGTACTCTTCGTATATCACTTTCAAGTAGTCACCTCCGATTCTTCCACCATCATGGCCAAAAAACATCTCTGATGCACTGTGAGAGGAAGGATACGAAGCACAATGTGAGAGGGGCAGAGAAGGAGTGATATGTGCTGCAATAGATGAAGCAGCAAAAAGTAAAAGGAGCACAAAGCTGGGTTTCACGGTGTCAGGTCAGGGAACAATAACAGAGACACAATAACAACTGAGTCACTGCAATACTATCCACACCGTTTACTCTAGACACCACAAAACTGCCCCACAACAGCCCTTTTCAGAGGCCATACACACAGAAAGCCAACTTTCTTCAGAGGCTTTGCAAGACATAAAGGAATAGTTCTCTTGATAATGAAATAGGGATTATCTACAGAGTCAGTTAGCTCTCGTACTTCCCTCTCGAAAACTACTGTGGTTCTGTACTAGTATATGCAAACAATTCCCATCTAATACATATTATCCTGGCTATAAAACACAGGGATTATTCTGCAGAAAGCTGTCATGAAACCATGTGGGTCCAGCTCACTATGTGTTTGGAACAAACAGCAGTAGAGTTTTTAATTACATTATGCTACATAACGCTGTTACCATTGATTAGGTTTGATGCAGCAGGATGTCACTCCTAATTTGATAAGGTGCATGCTCACCTGTCGGCCTCAATGAGGGATACATCATTAATCAGATCCCTTCCTGAGGGACCATAGCTCCACTGGACTTTCTTTGCTGCCAGGTAGTAATTCCTCACAACACCGCCCAGCACTGTCGGGCCGCTTTCACTGCCACATGACTTCACTTCATAAAAGGCCTGCATCCCAGCTGGAAAAGATAAATAGAGACACACACAAACATTACACAGACCATAATTCACACGTAAAAAAGTAAAAGCTTGTGGTGAAACTGGACCTTAAGAGTCTTCGTAAATCTTAATGGCTGAAAATCAACCTGACAAATAATAAAATAATAAATATTCCAGGGTTCAGTTAACACTTTCAATTTTCTTATCCTTTCCTTTAGCACTGAGAGAGCACAGAACCTGTAAAACTGCCAAAAGATTTCTATATATAAAGTACATTTATTTGTGGATGTTTCTTTAAAGAGAATATACAATTAGGCTATAACTGAAAGTATGATACGAAGTAAAGGTAGTTCACAAGTGTAAGCATTATTTATAATATGTTGAGTAAGTATGGCTCATTCAGTCCTAAGTTCAATGGACTTCAGACAGTCTTAAAGTACAAGTCCTGGCGTGTTCAGAGTAGAAACACAAGGTCTGCCGTGGGAAGACACATAACATCATGCTTTGATAAAAGAACAGCGGTGCTCCTCACAAAAATGCATCCCCCTCTGTCAGCAACTCTACACAACCAGCTATGGTCATTCTGAGATCAGAGAGGTCAAAGGTCACACAGAAGTTAAAGGTCAGGTGACCTACCCTGCAGATGGTCATTAACCTGGCATGTCAGCAACCACTTTCCTGTGGCTTTTGGGACCATCTCAGCTGTAGCAAACGTGGCTGGGAACAGACTGAGGACGTCGGTGCGGTGGCCACGGTCCAGCAGTGTATTCCCATGGAAAAAGGCAGAATGAATGTCCACCTCGTTACCCATGCCAAACAAATGCCAGGCCACTGCACGGTGCTGGCATAACTTGATTCCGGGCAGGTTACCAAACATGTACCCATTAATAGCTGTCACACAGAGAGAAACACAGAGGGGGATTAGCGGGCAGGACAAAGAGAACACATTTAACCTTTAAACCTTCTTTTATACACTTTGTTTAATGAATTAGTCATCAGAGGTGATAAGTAACTCACATAACATAGTACATTAAAGAATGTAGATGCAGCAGCATTCAGGGGAGGATAAAATAATAAAATAATATTTTAGTTTTTAACCAACTTTATGTGTGTGCAGTCGTTTTAGTATTAAAGATCCCTCTTACCGTGCATCAGGTTTGACTCTTCAAAGTCGGGGTCTTCTTGGTTGACTCCAGCTGGATCGGAGCATTTCTGAATGTTGTCCTTCAGGTACCAACTCAGGTTTTCGTCCACCACATTAAACATCAGGAAGACATCCTGATCCACATCATGTCGGGCTGACTCTACAACAGACTCTGGCTTTGTCTGACCCTGAACGGGAGCGTTCGTCTCCTTTAAAATTCCTGCGCTCACAGACAAAGATGAGACATAGAGAAACATGCAGGATGGGGGTTGAGTTGTAACATATTTATGTAGCCTTTCAGATATAAAGAAACATTTAGTCGTTGTTTTCCCACCATCTCATGCATCCATTGGATGCATGATAGGCCGGGAAGTGGAGTAACTTTTCTTATGAAGCTTTCTTTGGTTGACAGTTTTTCATTGTAGTCAATAAGGACTTAAGGTTAGGGAGTGCTGGTGTAATTGACTTCATAAGCATGTGTGTGAAAAAGCCGTTGTTGTGACTCCCTCAGATATTGTGGAGAACACATATGGACTGCAAAAGTACACATTATCAAGAGCTTGTTATATGTAGACATTAAAGACAATTGTCATCACATATAGTTCATGATGAATTATTTCTTGATGTGTAGGCCTATATTGTTTTTCTTCTTCTTTTTCCCTGTCTTTCTTTGTTTTCATTGGATTGTTGTTTACTGATTGGTTATTTTTTTCTGCTCATTTTGTCATTTATTTTTTTATAGTATTTTCCTAAATGATGTTATCTTAGTTTTCTTTTCTTTTCTAGAAGTAGAGGGGGAGGTCCATTGTGTAATCCTGTGGTTTCTGGACCTGTCCTGTCACATTTCAGATTTTATTCCTATGTATCTGTAACTAAAATAAACAATTAATCTATGATTAAGGGACGTACAAACAAATTGGATTTGGCATACAAATAATGCATAAAGACACACACATTATGAGAAACATTTCTTCTGACGTAAATTCAGTAAGGTTAAATAGCATGTTGTCACATACTGTATCTTCATACCTTTCTTGCAGGTGAGCAGAGCCCCGATAAGTCCTGAGGCGATGTCCATGGGGGCATCAACGTGAGAGTGGTAGACCCAGGTCAGGCAGTTGGCATCGTCATCTGTTGGCGCAAAGTCTGGTCTGACCTCCCAGCGGTAGGTGTAGCTGCCTCCCGGAGGAACAGAGTCGTCCTCCTTGAGCTTGGGTGATGTCCCATCTGGATAGAGCGCCCCTGGTAGACAAATACCAAATGTTTTTACGCTGAGATCATTGTGTTTCCTCTGAGGTTTAGTGAGCATTTGAGCCTTATCATATCACTTTGACCCTGACATACACAATTCTTTGCCTTAACCCGAAACTGAGTGCAGTAGGACAATGTGAAGACAGTATGCATAAAATCAATGATTCATTAATGGCCAATATGTTAAATAAACACATTCTTCAATGGAGGTTTCCAAAAGTCATATGCATTTCCTCTATGGGTCTTATCTCTGTTAAGCTTTCAGCCTCCACGTGTGTAAGTGATCTATAACACACATACATGACCTCAGTCTTAATGATAGATGTCACAGGTACATTGACCTCTGTACCAATCTGCACTCGAACACACGACATGGTTTGACACAGAATTGGCTGATTTTAGTTTTATGTCTTGAACGGTTGACATCACTCCCTTCTTCCTCTTCCTCCTCCTCCTCTATCGCCACATCTCTCTCCTTTCCTTTCCAATTTGTGGCGTATAAAATCTAGTTGGTCACATAAATGTTGTATGTGGTTTATAGACAGATTGATGTAAATCCCTTCTAGAATAAAGCAGGACATCAGGCATAATCTGTTTCAAGAGTCAGAAACAAACTTTTAGTTTCACTTTCACTTCCTGTATTGGAATTTCGGGAAATTCCAGAGGGTGCACCTCCCCAGATGAGTGGAGACTGTGGGCTTGTTGCATAACAGAGTTGAAAAGTTCAGAATACTTTGGAGACATATCTTTCATAATAGTCACTCAGTTTACTTCACTTTAAGACTAGCATTACACAAAGGCACAGATTTTGTGTAAAACATCAGATAGAAAAGATTATATAATCTGACAGAATAATTTTTAATCTATTTGAGCACAACAGTGTCGCTTGTTGAGTGAACCGTCAGACTTACACTTTAGATGTCTGTATCCCCATTGCTACCATTCCTGAGACCTGATTTGTTGTTTTTCTAACACATTTGTGCACAAACTGCTTTTAGCTTTGGAGGAATATTAATTAATTAACTTGAAGTCCACTTTTCACAGCAACTATGTATGGTTGTATGAACAGGTGTTCTTTTCTGTCTGAGCGATATCACTATTGATCTTTCTGTGAGTGAATACTGTATGTGTGTCTCTCTCTACATGCACATACTACATATGTTTTATTTAGCACTATACCCTCTGTATTCTTCTCATAGAAAACTCCATGAGGATGCATAGAGTAGCTCCTGGTTGCAAAGTTCTTCAGGTGGACCACAATAACTTCATCAACCTCAGCTCGCAGTATGGGCCCCAGGAAGCCCAACCAGGCGGGTCGGGGGGACAGGACATTGTACTTGGCATCTGTATACTGTCGGAACATGGCTTTCTTATAAACACTGCCAATACTGTGGGGTCCTCTTTCCAGGAACACAGATGCATGCCTGAGATAGAAGAGGAAACAGAGAAGTGGGTAAACATACAGTATTATACAATACTGGATTGCACAGTGACATGCAGTTTTATCTCTTTTCCATGGTACATACATATTTTTGCAAAAAAGAAGCATGAATATGTGTAAGAAATATAAGTGGGGAAAAACCCCCAATAAAATAAAAATACTTGTGATGTGGTTCTCAACCTTTTCGACCCCTCCCCCCATGCAAACGCATTGATCAGTCATAAATGGATTGTAATGTAAAATGCATTCCCCAGTTCAAATGTGTTTTTTTTTTACATGTTATTAAAAAAGATTCTCCACAATCATCTTGCGACCCCCAGGTTGAGAACCACTGATCTAGTCTATAAATACAAGTGGGATGAACACACCATGACAACTGTGCAGCTGCCTAATGATTGCCACAGATTGTATGACTCCAGCCAATTATACAACTATATGTACAAAAAATACAAAAAATAAAGCAGTATTACTAGTACAAAAAGCAGCAAATATGGTGTGGCTCCATTGTAGTGCACTCTGTAAGGTTTCACAAAAGGCTCTGATTTATCTGGGAGATTATTTAACATCATTGTCAACAGCAGATTACATTTCATTATAAAACGTACATGAACTAGGCGACAAATCCTTTAACTGCAGATGCAATTCCACAGAACCAATTGCATCTGGTTGCAGCTCACTAACAATTAGACTTGTCATTATTGTGATTACACGTTTCTGTGGGCTAATAATGTGTTACTGGAGCTGTGGCATACACAGATAGGATTCTGTATATCCCGCCTATAACCAAAGCAACAGGGGGGGGTTGAAATGCATTAAGTTTAATTGATTCACAAATGGGTCGTACTGACAACCTTTAGACAAAGGGGGTTTCATTGAGTACCTATTCAGAGGAATTTAGTGCTAATGTGGGTGCTACACATGCCTATTTTAGATGATTATGGATGAATACTTATTTTAGTATGGATGAGATTCAAGATAATCATCTCTGTGTTGCAATCGGTATACCTTTGTTATTGAAATGCCATGCAAATGTATCATGGTTGTAGTAAAACACACCACATCTTGGTTTTCCATTGGCTGATATTCATTTTTTTGTTTTTTACAAAGGCTTACATTTGAGAGCCACCAAATGGATGAAGTATTATTAGTAGAAGTTATTTGTCTATGGATTCAAGAATCAGTCAAATAGGAAGAGCAAATGGACAATATGATATTTGGTAAAGATAAATAAGATTTTTCAATGTATGCTAAAATACCTTAACAGTAGTACAACAAAAGATTCTGCAACCCTTATATTAGTATATATTATATAGTATTTGGCTTGGTTACTGACTGTTGGGAAGATCCTCAGAGGGAGTGGTGCGATGCCAATTACTCAATTATCATTCATATGAGAGGCAGCTGTCTATGTTATTTTTGTCAGTGTAACACTTAGCAAAGGAAGCTGCAATCTCTCTATTCACTGTTAGTCACTCAATACTGTCATGGTTCCTGTGCATCCACCAGACTGCCAGCAATAAGCATAGAGTACAATACAACCCTCAGATGTCTAGACATTGTCACATCCTGACGAGATTACATACTGTAACACTTTTGACCTAAAACCTTTTAGCAATCTCTGTATTCAGATTGGGGATTTTAAGTTTTTTTCAACAGCATTTATTATAATTAGTTTATGACATTAATTTAACTGCCTTCACACCAGTGGCGTAGCTAGGCCTATTTTAGGTGGGCTTCCGCATTAAACTATTACAGATTAGGCTTTACTCATATATTATTGTGAATACATTTTTTTCAGACTGAAAAAGGGAAATTACGTTTTCAGACCATTTTTGTGGAGAGAAATGGCTGAGCTGATCCTTGTGGGACAGTCTGCAAAAAAAGGTCTTCAGGATGGCCCCCAGAGATTCAAGTGAAAAATGTAAACACTGCAATTGGTTCCTTATGGTCCTGCCTCTTATTCAAAGTATTGCGTTATACCTGGGGATGTATTGCGTGAATGTAAAAGGCCAAAAATGGGTATCGTACCGTACCATAGAGGGTTAATGGCAATTGTACTACCATGCAGGTGCGCACAGCCCCACCTCACCTCTGGGCTAAGCCCATCCAAACTTGAAAACCTAGCTACGCCCCTGTTTCACACTATGTAGGCGACTTAACTTCTAAATAACTGTATCACAACTCACTCATCATTTTCGACGTCTTGTCCGTTAAGCAGGTTTTTTCCACTCGGTGCGTAATCCCAAGAGTCCTCAATGATCCCCACATAGTAAACTCTCTCTCTGCCACGCTTCCCTTCCGCACCCGCGGTGAGAAGGAACAACAAACAACTCGCAAACAGCTCCAGCGTCAGTGCCATGTTCAGCCGGTCGCTCCGTTAGATGCAGGTCCTGTGTGTTGAGCCGGTGTTAGTTTACCAAGAGGAACAAGTGGAAATCTCCGTTGACTCTTCCATGCAGGAGCGTATTAAGAGTGTGGGCTGGGGTTGCAGTAATTATGAAACTGAAAACGAAAAACAGTTAGCCTATTGAGCCAGAGAGGGACCACGGTGTTACCGCCTCCTGTCGTATCAGAGTACAGCGATAACAACCACTCAGTGTGTTCCCGTTCATTATTATAAAATGTTGTTGAAATGACCTACTGGGAAATTAAGGTAATTGATCCACTTATGCTAAATTGCAGACTCAAGCACTATGGTTTTTCTGAATTGACTGTCAAGTTTCCAGAGGGGACAGAGTTAAGAGCCGCAAAGAGGCATTACTGCTTGAATATTATTGTATTAGCTGTTTTAATTTACTGGCAAATGTAAACTTGCAAGTCATAAAATTCCTTGATTTGATTTAGCATGCGTTTTGTTTTTCCTGAGGTGGTTATAAACATGTTTTTCCTGTTTGCTTTTATTTGATATGCATTTCTTTTCTGTTAGTAAATCCGCTTTTAATATCTGGGATCCTGGGTAGCTGTTATCCGGTCATTTTAACATTGTGTAGCTGGATCTGTCACTCATATGGCTAATCCGGATGTAACTAACTTTTTTTTAAAGAAAAAAAAGAGTAACAGAACATTTTGTGTTTATCTTCTATATTTGGTAACAATGCAGTTAAAACATGTTGATCATTAAATGAATAAATACTTGTTGGTTTCACACTCATAGACAACAAGTTATGTTAATAAATAGATTTTAGATAGAGCAGCTGCCAAGTAAACACAGTTGTTCTTATTACATATAACGCATCTATACAGCATTAGAAAACGGTTTATTATTCATGAATACAGTAATTAGTTACAGTTCACAAAGACATCACAAACTAGTGATGACTAAAATAATCCTACTACTTGAGCCAAATTAAAAACTGTGTGAGGTGCTTTCACATAGCAAGTTGTCATCACACTATGATAATGTTCAGGGAATTTTTTTTAGTTGCAGTAATATGATGCAACCACATTTTAAGAAACAGCTCATCCTGATAATGTTCACTCCCCTTAACCCAGCAGCAACCTTTTTGTCATACTTCATCAAAGGGGTGATCCTGACACCTGCTGACCAAGTCTGAGCAGTGCAACTGTTGAGACCCAGGTGGGTGAACTGATGGCGCTGCATTTTCAAAGTGTATGCAGGACACAATGATAACACACAAACAGCATAACCACATTCTGGTCACTCGGGGCTTGTTCCCCTCATTTGTTTAAGTGAGTTTGATCCTTGAGCTTCCTTTTTGTGATAATCCCCACAAATCTCTGAGTACAATCTGCACCCCAAGCACAGTGACATGAAAAACAAGTGCACTGGGTAGTGGTTTTACAGAACAAAGTAGGTCCTTAAAGCAGCAAGTCTGAAAATAGTACACGCCCTGTAATGCTATTGTTATCATTGTTTTCCTTGATTGTAGGTCAACAGGGTCAAGTTCGGCTCAGGAGTTGAGTGTTTTTTCTTTTGTCTTGTACCAATATGGTGCCCACTGAAATCCACGCACATAGAAAGAACACATTGTTCCAGAAGATCATCTGTGCATTAATGTATTCTCAGTCAGGCTCCAGTCCAGCGCTTTAAATTGAAACCTCTGGAAATTCAATTTGATGCCTGCTGGCTGATTTCTATATTATTTAATTTTCATTAAAGTAATGATTTGCAGCTCAACTGAATCTGTCAGATCCCGATGCAATGCTCAAGTTTGTTTGTGGCTCTGTAATGTTTGTGCCGTTACTTTATGTTACAGTCAAAAAGATACGAAAGATACAAAATAGGAAGAATTTATTGTGGAGTATCTTTGCTACCACCAAACACCAAACACGGGCCAAATCATGGCAGTGTGTACATTCACACATTTTACAGAAACGGTTAACATCTTGGGTCAGATTAAGCCTAATCTGATTCCAGATTTAGCCCTTTAGTTAAAGATTTAGGAAGATTTAAGTATTTAGCTGAAGTTCTATCCATGGCAAGCAGGTGGGGAATTGAACCTCTGATGTATGTAGCATTGAAGCAAAGAACAAACGTTTTATAGATTGTAACACAGCTACCAATCTCTTTTATACTAATGTAGCTAATTCTGGTTTGAATAAATAATGGGCCTCTCCATGTCTCTTAATCTTACATTTTAAGAACTCAATGTTAGAGAACTGATATTGGAAGAGCAAAAGCATTTTGAAGGCTGAATCTAGTTTCCAATCAACTGTTTATGAATTAAATTTAAAGAATTTAAGTAATGATTACTGATCATTTGAATAATGGATACACCGAGCTGTGTCAGTTGACCCTATTTGTTTTGACATCTATGATGTTGATTACGAGGTGATAAAGTAAATTAATATTTAAATCAGTGTTGGTTTAAATAAAACACCAAAAGTTTTCTCGAGGGTTTTATTGTAACGCGCTGGATACGAACAACAATTCACTAATCTTCAATAAACCATGGGCCAGTCCTGTCAGCGCCGTGCACGTGCACAGCTCTTTTGCTTGACCGCGCTCCCCTCAAAGTGAACGCGCACTACAGCGCGTCGCCGCCTCCCTGCTGTTGGTTGTCAGTGTACAGACATGGCCGCTCTCAGTAAAATACCACACAGCTGCTACGAGATTGGTCATACCTGGAACTCGTCGTGTGTGCTGTCTGCTGTGGATGTAGCCAGAGGTGCTCTGGAGGTCTCCTTCAAAATATACGCACCTCTTTACCTGGTAAGTTTTGCTGTTTGACCTGCAATGTTTTGACTCTGAAGCTAAAGTTAGCTAGCTAACCAAGTATTGCTAACTACTGTAGTTCTGAGAAAACATCGTAAAGATTAGCTGGCACGTTGCTCGTTTGTACTTGGGGTGTCAATTCAAGTTCTTGCACGTGCACAAACTGGGTGAAAGAAGCAAAAACATTGCACGCGCTACCTTGCCCTTTATATGCAAAGATTCATGAGACCCTTATGAGTAATACATTAACAGTAACGTTAACTAAAAATACCTTCTGAGTTCCAGTTTGAATTTGTTTGACCAGTCTTTGGTGCACTTTAATCATTTGTTATGTACAAACCATTATTAGCCCCAAAGCGAAAGCGAATGCAATTGCACAACTCTCATGCAACGATTTGGCAACCAAATGTGAACACCAACAACAGTGACTGCCACTCAACTCTATGTATTGCAGATAGCAGCAGTTCTAAGGAGAAGGAAGAAGGATTACTATTTGAAAAAGCTTCTCCCAGAGATCCTGTGGTCTAGCTCTTTCCTCACTGCCAATGGAGGTCTCTACATTGTTTTCTTCTGCATTCTCAGGTTAGTAGGGCCAACAAATGTCACACAGATTCACATTGCCAATCACACAACTCAGTTGAAAGTAAGATGCAAGGTCATCAGAAGCTAATTTGATGCATGTTGTTTGTTGGTTTATTTATTATTATCTCGGGGCCGGTTGTTTTTACCAAATGTTCCCTGTGGTGTTTTCTTGTCGAGATGAGATAAGATAAGCGTTTATTGATCCCTCAGGGTACCTCGAGCTCAAAGTTCTGTTCATATTATAACATTACTAAATAGACTTACCAACGCCATACAAATATGTTAAACATGCCATTTAGATAAGATGTCCCCATTGATTTATAAAAACAAAAAAGAGAGAATTTGACCAAAACATTGCCTCTTTAAAGAAGATAGGTGCTGACTGTGCGTGAGTCCACTTTGCCGTCGAAACAATTAATGACAGTGATGTAACCCAGTATATTTCTAACTTTAGGAAACTGTTGGGAGGGTTCTACTCCTGGTCTGCCGGGTTTGGCGCCGCTCTGCCTGCCTCCTATATTGCCATCCTGCTGGAGCGTAAGAGCAGGTGAGATTCCTGTTTATTTATTTCACTATATTTCTCTTGGGTCTCCGACTCTTCGAAAGTCTTTCATGTTCTGAACTCAAACTCATTTGCGCAAAAATAGCACGTACACTTTTGGGACATAAATAAAGTTGTTGAATGCATCTCAAGTATCAGACGTGGCCTTGTGAGTATTGATTCTGTGTTTACTGAGAATCTATACGTCTCTCCATTTCTACCCCCTGCCAGGAGAGGGCTGCTGACGATATACATGACAAATCTTGTAAGAGCTACTATATACATTTAAACATTACTCATTATATGTAAATAGATATATCGGCCTTTGCCAACACAATGTATATGTGACAGTGTAATCTTTTTATCAGGCCACTGAGACTTTGTTTCGTATGGCGGTGACACGAGGACTCGTCAAACCCATCAGACACGGCGAGGTAAGACAACAGGGAGGTTTGGTTAGTGACAGTGAAAGGAGCTAAATAATGTGGCTGGAGGACTAAAGAATCAGGGTAGGAAATAAATAAAACATTCCCATGGCCCGATGCTTATGTTTCACCCGTTGTCCTGATGCCCTCTCTCTCTCTGCTTTTCATTAGGTGCTCTTGTTCTGCATAACTGCTTCACTCTACATGTTCTTCTTCAGGTCAGATTCTTACAGTAAAATGTGAAACATTGGTCATTTGGCTGTTATGAATAACAAATATTGAAAAGGAGAGATAACGTTTAGAGTTTGAGTTACATTTTGTGCTTTGTGCTACAGGAGTAAAGATGGTCTCAAAGGTTTTGCGTTCTCTGCATTAAAGTAAGTTGTCTCTGTTCCCACTGATGCTTTGATTTAGATTGACTGTTGGTGTTTTGGGAAAGCTTACAGAGGTGGTGTGCTAATCCTCTGACAGGTTCATCATCGGGAAAGAAGAGATTCCTACTCACTCTGTCATGGCAGAACAAGTCTGCACAAGGCCCCTTGAGAGGACAGCTGCTATAGAGACCGAGGATTCACAGGTGTCGGCAGAAGGGCCCGGCTCCAGGAGGAAAACTCTGGTAGCCTACACCAGGGAACTGCTAGAATCAATGTGAGAGAAACGCATATTTTACACTGACACACAGATTTATTCAGAGCGCAAAGTATTAACTTGTTACTTTATTTATTTTTTATCTAGATGCAAAAAGGGTCCAAGACACAGATGTTGTAAACATTATCAAGACAACTGCATTTCCTACTGTGTGAAAGTAAGACCTGTTTGTATCGATGATTGATTTATAACACACAGATTCTATATGCTACTCTATTCTATGTCTCTCTTTTCTCTCATTATCCAGGGATTTGTCAGGATGTTCAGTGTTGGCTACCTGATTCAGTGTTGTCTTAAAGTGCCTTCAGCGTTCAGGCACATTTTTACTAAACCCTCACGGCTGCCCTCCCTCTTGTACAACAAGGAGAACTTCCAGCTAGGGGCCTTTCTAGGATCTTTCGTCAGTATCTACAAGGTATTTTCACACTTGCTGTTTTTTTTTCTATGACATCTCTGTCGTTTCATTTCTTTCATGCGGTACTATTTTCTTTTTTCTTCCTTGTTTCCATGCTTGCTTTTAGGTTCCCGCTTTTTCTTTAAGGCACATTTGATTTGTAATCTGACTTCTGTCTCTGATCTGTCCTCACAAATGTAGTATTATGTTTGCTAACATTTCCAATCTTTTCCTATTTTAATATCTCTTGTGTGGTCATGTGAACAGCCCCTCCTTGCTGCACAATACCCCAAAGCCCCCCTCCCCAGTCAGCTACCACCACAGGTAGAATCTAATTCTGTGGGAAACACTGTGTATTTTTTGTTTATCTTTCACTCAGGGTACAAGCTGCTTGCTGCGCTGGCTGCGTAACATTGATGATGAACTCCATGCACTGATAGCTGGTGAGACAGGATTGTATCAACTGTCAAACAAAATCATTGTAGAGCAATCCTCCTCCGGATTGTCACACCTGATATAATCTGTTTACAATTTGTCTTTTTTTTTCTTTTTCTTCTCCCTTTCTTTCAAGGCTTCCTGGCTGGCACCTCGATGTTCTTCTACAAAAGCACGTCAATATCCATGTATCTCTTCTCTAAGCTGGTGGAGGTAAAGGAAAAGCTCAGAAACACGTGATAATAATAACAGGAACTCTCAAGGATAGATAGAAAATATCTATTAAATATCATAACATTTTTTAATTCACCCCTCAAATAATAAATAAACGTGCATTCACATGTTAAATGAGAATACATTCAGATAAAATCCTGTGAGAAATTGATGAGGGAAAATCTGCTTTAATCAGGAAGACACCACAGTAAGTGTCTCTCCTTTGATGTTTACGAGAAACATGGTGCTGTCTGGTGAGAAGAGGGGTGAATAACTGGATAGAATTATATTAAATAATATTTTAACATGTGCTCTTTGGTGGATTATGTGTTTGCCGAATTACAGGAGCTGTTTGCACAGATTCAGAAAAAAGATGGTGAAGTACAATTTATAGGTGCATTTGGTCGGTAATTGGAGCTGCATTGTTGTTTTCTTTGAGCGGAAGTTCTGCTGACAGCAGCTCAGAGCGGGACTGAGCAGGACTGGGGGGGGGGGAGAGATGAGGAGCACCTTGAGTAGTACCACCTTGAGTAGTACCTTTTTCCAAGCTTTGTCTTATGGGAGGACCACAGTTTCAGACTTTGAAAACCCTGCCCCAGAGCCTTGTAAAAAGGTTGTGGACATGGTAGTAGTTCATAAGTCAGCATATTTCTAGAGAAGTCTTGCATGTTACCATACATGTCTGCTTATCTGTAATGTATTTGTATTGGCCAGTTTATCAGTAACGACACGTCTTTATTATGTCTTTAGACCTTGTACTTCAAGGGCATTGAGTCCGGACGGTTCCCTTACTTTCCTCATGCAGACACGGTCTTATATGCCATCTCCACTGCAATCTGTTTCCAAGCTGTAAGTGGTACAGACACCAACACACACACCTTCTCACATAAATATGCTTCACACATGTTTATCTTTTGCTGAGTAAGGATATAATGTGTGACTCGTACTGTTACGCAGGCTGTGATGGAAGTGCAGAACCTCAGGCCTACATACTGGAAGTTCCTGCTGCGTTTAACTAAGGGCAGGTAGGAATGCAGCTGTCAAACAAACGATCTCTTAATAATTGAATCAAATTCTGTTTCTTTTGGTGTTTCTAAAGTCTGACTGTTTCTTCTCCTAGATTTGCTCTGATGAACCGACAGTTGCTAGATGTGTTTGGGACTCAAGCCTCCAGGGACTTTAAAGGCTTTGTGCCCAAACTGGACCCTCGCTACACCACGGTGCTTCCACCTGGGGCCAACATCCAACTCGGTTGACCTGGGACCAGGCTATGGGAGGGGATTTTAGGGTTAACTCAACAGGAAATGGACAGTTTGTCTGTTATTCCTGAGTAACTTAAGGATCTTTTTAAAGGTGTTATAACAGCTGAGGTGGGATATGATTTGGAGGACGTAGAAGCCCGAGATCTGTCCAAAGCAGGGCGTCATGAGTGTCAAGTATGGTGCTGCACATTTACTGACTGGGATTGTGTGAAAACAGGTAACTGGTAAAATAAAAGAAGCGTATATTAATAGAAGTATTTTTAAGTCCTAATGAAACCCTTAACAGTACAAGATAAATACAAATAATAAGGAAGCAATCTAAATTATTTATTTATATCAAGTTGTCAGTTTGAATTTGGAACGGGTGAATCTGTTAATCAAAGTACGGATAGTAGTATTATGGTATATGTAACCTTTTAAAGGGTCAAATCCCGAATAAACCCAAAAATAGGTTTATTAGAAAATAAAAATGATTTCCTATTTGCTGCAACAACATTCCTTTTATCCTTTTAATCGTAACGTTTCTTCATTTTGGAAGTTACCTGTAGGTTTGTACTGACTGAACTCAGTTTGGTTGTGTGGAAGATTGCTTTCATGACAGCTTGAAACTCACCAACTAATCTTTTTGAAATGGGCACTGATACCTGATTTTGACTCTGATTTAAGAGGAGAAAGAACTTTTATCTCCCTGATCCTTTCTGAATGCGTACCTTTTCAGTGGGGGCAACTGATGATATATTATTATGTAGCCTTATCAAATATTCTATTCTATAGTAGACAATAAGAGATGTATTTAGATTGTGATCTATGGCCTGAAACAGGTGGGATGTCACCATTTACAGTTACTTAAATTGATTTAGTTTTCGTTGATTTTTAAATGCAATAAAATGCAAATAATAATTTAAATGCAAATAAAAAAAGAAAAGAAAATGACACTGATTGCAATGGAGTGAGTCACTTTTTATAGAAAAAGGAAGCAGCAAGGACCATGTTGAATTTGGAAATTACTTTAGTATAGAAGATGTTAAATCCTGAACTAAATGTTTTGGTAATACATCAATTTACAAGACTTATTACTGTTTAGTAAGTGGTAAAAACCCACCAGTAATTCTACCTTGGGAGTAAATGGAGCTACGGAAACATTAGTGTACCAGTGAATCAGACTGAGACTTTATAATTACAACAAATCAAAATTGGATAAAATCTGAAAATGTGTTTACAATACAAGCAGAGCACTAAACCAGATTACTTTAAAACCTGCACTTACAGTTTATACTTTGTCAGTAATTCCATTTTTCTTATACTATAAAAGGAGATTGGTATATTTTAAATGTATGAAAAAGTGAATGTATAAGAAACTTGTAGGCATATACAAAGCTACCGCTTGAAGAGATTATCTGCTTATTATCTGGACATAATGCACACAATATGGAATAACGGCACCATCGTTATTCCATATTGTGTGCATTATGTCTGAATCTTACAAATGGCCTGCTTTAACTGTAAACTCATCTTTCTATTACTCCCAACACCCTGCCGTCCCACTGATACTTCCCCCAGTCCTCGGCACATGATTGCAGATTACAGTAAAATCCTATGAATTCTATAAAGTCTGATTTAAATAACTATTAGCAAATTATCAAAGGTCATTGCCACAGCCAGACTTTTCCTTTAATGTTTTGGCAGTATTTGGGTAAGAAAAGACTGATCTATATGACTGAATATTTAATGGTTACTAATACAATCAAAACCAGTTCAAATTATTTTTTTGGTTTCATAAGAGCTCATAAAATATATAAAAATGTTATAAATATTCACCAATTCCAAGGTGAACCTTATGGCTTAAAATGCACATTGATTGAAACAATGTTTACTGAGCAGTTTGGTGCCATGTTGAAGCATTGAGGCAAATAATCTGTTTCTGTGAATAAAAAGCACACGGCTCAATCTGCTTTTGTGTTTGTTGCTACGAGATGACTATCTGACAAAAAGATGTTTTGAGTTTGAACTATTTCATGTTCCCTGAATAGTATGCATTACATATTTTACTAAGTGAAAAATAGTCCCAGTGGTTCTGCAGTTAATCAAATAATAGAGACAGCAGGTACTTTAGTGGTTCATGTAAGATATCTGTGCTCAACGCAAATGACTCCTACATTGCACACCATTCATCATAACTTCATTCCAGATGTGAAATAATTACATATAATAGATAATTGTTACATCTTTTGTGCACATCTCATATTTATGGTAGTTATTTGAACTGCCAATTTGTTCACTTCAAATGTTGCATTAAGTTCTTCAACCCAGCCCAGCTTTAGACACACCTGAGCCCCAGAACAGAAGCCAACAGTGCAACGTTCATGTTTAGACTAAAGCAGAGGCGTTGTGATATACTGTGATATATATTAACTAAATATTGTTGTACAGAATTATAATATTACTCTCAACAAATGTTTTTGATTTATGATAAAGGTGTATATTAAAATATTTTTGAATCCAAGTGCTTGACTTTGTTTTGTCATTTGTGCAGACAGCAGAGCAGAGGAGTAGTCAAATATTGAAGTCCTTTGACCTAAGAGATACAGTATATCTCAAAAGTGAGTACACCCTTTAGATTTTTGCAAATATTCTGTTATATCCTTTCAGGGGATAACATTATCCTACTGAAACTTTGATATAACTTAAAGTAGTCAGTGTGCTGCTTGAATAACAGTATAGATTTATTGTCCTTTGAAAATTACTCAGTACACAGCTGTTAATGTCTAAACAGCTGGCAACAAAAGTGAGTACACCCCATAGTGAACATGTCCTAATTGTGCCCAATGATGTTGTTTTCCCGCCCTGGTGTCATGTGACTCGTTAGTGTTACAAGGATTCAGGTGTAAATGATAAGCAGGGCTGTTAAATTTGGTGTTTTGGGCACAATTCTCTCTGAATGCTGGACAACATGGCACCTCATGGCAAGGAAGGATTATTGCGCTTCACAAAGATGGCCTTGGCTATAAGAAGATTGCCAACACCATGAAAATGAGTTGCAGCACAGTGGCTAAGATCATACAGCGGTTTTCCAGGACAGGTTCCACTCGGAACAGGCCTCGCCAGGGTCGACCAAAGAAGTTGAGTCCACGTGCTCAGCGTCATATCCAGAGGTTGGTTTCCAAAAATAGACGTGCGAGTGCTTCCAGCATTGCTGCAGAGGTTGCAGAAGTGGGATGTCAGCCTGTCAGTGCCCAGACCATACGCCGCACACTGCATCAAATCGGTTTGTATGGCCGTCGCCCCAGACAGAAGCCCCTTCTGAAACCGATGCATAAGAAAGCCCGCAAACAGTTTGCTGAAGACAATGAATCCAAGAACATGAGTTACTGGAACCATGTCCTGTGGTCTGATGAGACCAAAATAAACCTGTTTGGGTCAGATGGTGTCCGGCGTGTGTGGCGGCACCCTGGTGAGGAGTACCAAGACAAATGTGTTTTGCCTACAGTCAAGTCAAGCATGGTGGTGGCAGCATCATGGTCTGGGGCTGCATGAGTGCTGCCGGCACTGGGGAGCTGCATTTCATTGAGGGACACATGAATTCCAATATATACTGTGACATCCTGCAGCAGAGCATGATCCCCTCTCTTCGGAAACTGGGCCGTAGGGCAGTTTTCCAACATGATAATGACCCTAAACACACCTCCAAGATGACAACGGCCTTGCTGAAGAAGCTGAAGGTTAAGGTGATGGACTGGCCAAGTATGTCTCCAGACCTAAACCCAATTGAGCACATGTGGGGCATCCTCAAGAGGAAGGTGGAGGAGTGCAAGGTGTCCAACATCCGTGCGCTCCGTGATGTCGTCGTGGAGGAGTGGAAGAAGATTCCAGAAGCAACCTGTGCAGCTCTGGTGAATTCCATGCCCAGGAGGGTTAAAGCAGTGCTAGATAACAATGGTGGTCACACAAAATATTGACACTTTGGGCACAATTAGGACATGTTCACTATGGGGTGTACTCACTTTTGTTGCCAGCTGTTTAGACATTAACAGCTGTGTACTGAGTAATTTTCAAAGGACAATAAATCTATACTGTTATTCAAGCAGCACACTGACTACTTTAAGTTATATCAAAGTTTCAGTAGGATAATGTTATCCCCTGAAAGGATATAACATATTTGCAAAAATCTAAAGGGTGTACTCACTTTTGAGATATACTGTATTTGATAGAGGGATTTCATACGAGTCACAGCAGAGAAGACGAGATAGATATTGCCTTAGACTGAAAAGGTTAAACCAGCGTGTTTAATAACGGTTTTATCTGGATTTGACCATAAACGAAATCTGGGACTGACGATTGTGTTTTAACTTACTTTGTACAACGGGGACAAAGGGAAGTAAAGTATCGACCAGAGGAGTCTAAAAGTTTAACACAACTCTAACTCTAATACAATTTTAATTCTGCTATATTATATTATTTAAATTCTGCTATTTTATCTACTATTTTATCTACAATTTTAATTCTGCTATATTATATTATTTAAATTCTGCTATTTTATCTACTATTTTATCTGCTATTTTTATAATGGTACTTCAGACTCATTTACATCTACAGTGTGATTATTGTACTGTAAATGATCTTATTCTGTCCTTGTACTAATTGTTATGTTTTTGCTGTGAAGCACTTTGGGCTGCAATTATTGTATGAAAGGTGCTATACAAATAAAGCTTCTTCTTCTTCTTCTTCTTCTTCTTCTTCTTCTTCTTCTTCTTCTTCTTCTTCTTCTTCTTCTTCTTATTATTATTATTATTATTATTATTATTATTATTATTATTATTATTATTAGTCTAACTTTGTATATTATATTCATGGGTACCACAGTATGATTCCTCGTAATTTTGCAAACCTTTCACCTAGCCATACTATCACAACATTTCCTCTTGCTAATACTTAACCATGAATGTTATTCTGTTGTAGTGGTCGATTGTTAACTTTGTACACAGGGTATTCAGAATTGTGACCTGATTTCCATGAAATTTGTTGTGTAAGGTCAGTAGAAGTAACATCCTAATGACTCCTGACCTTTCCTCTCTAGTGCCACCATGAGGCCAATATTTCCAAGAACTTTCCCCTTCAAACCATATCAGCTATTTTTCCTTTAATGTTTTTTTTTTCCCTTTATATTATACCATTCATTCACTTTTCTTTGAAGCCTTTGCACTGAGGTAATGACCAAAGAAAAACACTGGTAAGACAGACATTTATAAACGGGGGTAAACCAGGAATAAACCATGTTAAGGGAAGAGTGAACAAATACTGGATTTAGACAACATAAACCCTGTACATACCCTGTTCGCAGTAATAAGATACAAATAAATAAAAGATTGATTTGGGTAGATATTCTATTCACAACATGTAGATATTCTACCCAAGGTAAAACTACTGAAAACGGCAAAAACAGGTTTCTCACCAAATGTCACTATTGTACAGTAGCTATGGATAATCTCAATAATAAGATTATGCATGCACATGCTTATTGTCGTCAGACCAAAAGCCGATAGCTGAGTGCAAGAAGCGTTTTTCTGTAAGTACAGAACCACAGACTGTATATAGCCTATGTATATGTATATAATATAACACATAGCTCGTGAGGTTGACACTTTATTTTGAAATATTCAGACAGGAAGTCTCCACTTCCGTCATTTAAGCATGACCAGTGGCTTTCACATTGTATCATTTGATACTACAACGTTACCATAAAAAACTGATACTTTTAAGATTAATGCGTATCTATGGGGGGTAAGAATAAACAGCGAACTAAAGGAAATGTTCGGGTGAGTACCAATGTCTGTAATGTGATGCGATGTATGTCCGTAGCTAACGGCAGTGTTAAAGTTACATTGCTAGCAACAGACACGAGCACAAGCTAATGCAAACTTCACGTCTACAGCTAGTTAAGGCTAAGTGTGGCTGTGTTGTCCCAACGGTTTCATAAACATGTTTTCCGTCTTGCTAACGTTTCTTATTTTAGGATATTTTTTTGTTTTATAACCACACGTTTCTCTACCGTTACTAGCCGTCCAGTAGCGGACGAGCTGCTGAGGCACTGACCCGGGAGGGAGGTGTCATCCCGGGCTTTGTAGGTTTCGACACAGCGGTCACTTCGGAGCTGAGTTATGTCCCTGCTGTCCATGGCGCGGAGGAGATAGACAACCTGGTAGATGCAGATTTCCGGCTGGTGCTCAGGAAACTCTCTAAAAGGGATGTTGTTACCAGACTTAAAGTGAGTTTAAACTTTTACTAAATGTATGGTCTTCTATGCAGAGACAATCGTATTTAGCACACGCATGTACACATCTAACACATATGCTACAACCTACCACTTTAAATAACATAACACATAGTGTACATGATACGTGAAAAGCAATCTCTCATTGGGTATGTTGAATTGATGTGTGTCTTCATGCTGGGTTCTCTTCTCAGGCTGTGCAGGACTTTGGGTCCATGTGTCAGGAACGGGATGCTGAAGAGGTTAAAGGGGTCCTTCCATACTGGCCAAGGATTTACTGCAAGATATCAGTGGTGAGATTCACCGCACATTTATAAAAATACCTTTTTTGTATTGATGCAACAACATTCTGGAAACGGTGCATCTCAAACGTATGTATAAACACTCCAGCTATCATCATACTTTTTTATCAGTCGGATCCGGGTTAGCAATTGAAAGTAAAGTGTGCCATTTCAAATCTCTCTCCACAAAAAGTTGCCTGGAACCACACTCAAATTAGAGATTACATTTTAATGGGACTTTCATTTGTGCAAGTGTTTGATGTGTGTCTACATCAGGATAATTTCTTCTTCATCATTATGTCTATCAGGACCATGATCGCCGGATCAGGGAGGCCACCCAGCAGGCCTTTGAGCAGCTGGTGCTGAAAGTGCGTCGCAGCTTGGCCCCCTTTCTGAAGAGCTTGATGGGCCACTGGATTCTGTCCCAGTGTGACACTTACACACCTGCAGCCTCTGCTGCTTGCCAGGCATTCCAGGCTGCTTTCTCACCGAGCAAACAGCCTGAGGCTCTCAGCTTCTGCAAGGATGAGATGCTTAACGTGAGTAATAGTGGTGGCTTTAGTGCGGACAAGGGGGTTTGTCATCGAATGACCTAAATTTAACATTAAAATGTTGTTATTCTTAAACTGCAGGTACTTCAAGATATTTTGTTAAAGGAAACGGCGGACACGCTGAGCGATCCAAAGTAAGTTTAGCTCTGCATCCATTCCTCTCACTGTGTTGGCACAATGATAATACCTTCCGTCAGATTATTTGCTGAGGCACTGGTTACCTTTGTTCTCTAGAAGTGTGACAGAGGAGGAGAGAGAAGGCAAATATGTGCGCATGCTGACCAGTTCTCTGTTGGGGGTGAAGAGACTGCTCTCCCTGCTGCTGCAGAGTGACAGGACGGCCCTGGAGGAAAGACTAGCACATCTTCTCAACTCTGTGAAGTTCTGGAAGTACAGCAAACACAAGACACCACAGGTACCGGCATTGAATAGGACTCATGAACTAGTTCACCTGGTATGCACATAATGTAGTTTCACTCAACTAAAATAAGATATTTTCCACTTAAATTCATATATTAATCATGAGATCTTGAGTGTTTTTTAATTTGAATGAATGATTGTAAGATATGTGATATCCCAATAGATAGATAGATACTTTATTCATCCCGAGGGAAATTTAGGACTTTAGCAATATCTATACATGACCCCTCTGTAGAGAAGCCACCAAGTTCTCTTTAATTCCAAACACCCTGAGCGAGTTTTTGAGTGGCGTTTGATAAATATCTGAATTTCTCATTGGTTTCATGGAATCTATCTTAAGTGCTCTAGTTACTGTGGTTACATTTACATGTACAGCCAACATGTTGAGTAGAAAACATCCTTTTAGTTTCCACACAGTTTATGTAGAAATGTTTTTATCCTTCAGAGTTAACTTATTCTTGGTAGTTTCATATTCTGTTAACGTGATAAAAACATGGTGAGAAGTTAAATTATATTTGTTTGTGCTGCTAATTGCCACCTAATACACTGTACATGCAATTAATAAACACTCCTATGTGTTGCTCCACAGGTGCGAGGCGCATTTTTCGAGATGGTGTGTGCTTTGTGTGAGTTCACTCCAGGACTGGTCCAGGCTGAAGCAGTACGACTCTGCCCCGCTGTTCTCCTCAGCATCGAGGACACAGATCCTGTAGTGCTGCCTCCTGTGTGGGAGGCTGTTCTTCACGTCGTGTCTGCGATCCCTGTAAGCTTGTGTTTTTAAAAGATGGCCTCACATGTACTGTATGCTCATGTCATTATATTGTCAGGTGTTCTGTAATGTTGTCTACTCCTCTGTTATTACAGTCGACTTGATGGGTAGTGCAAGAAGGAGTTATATTAACTAATGACACATGTAAAGATGTTTCATTTTGTTGTGCCAATTACTAAAAAATGTCCTGCTCCTATTTCAGGATTGCTGGACACATGTGAATGCCAAGAAGGGCTTCTTACCTAAACTTTGGGCTCTGCTAAAGGAGGGTGGCAAAGGCATGGCTAAAGCCCTGCACCCTAATCTAATGCCACTCCTCAGCAAACTGCCCCAACAGGTCACAGATCCGGCCTTGGACTTCTACACCACCTTCTTCTCTACCTTCATGCAAGGGTAATTAGTTTTTGTATGTACCCTTGTGTCAGGTGATAATTCAATATTGATATTCATCAAACTTCAAGGGAACCTTGTTGTGACGATATGCTCACACTGTGTTATCATGTTTAGAAAGATCTTTCAATCAAATCAATGATTCTATGCAAATATATATTTGATGAAAATGTGTCATTTGAATTCTTACTTTACACGTTTAAAGACTTCCCTGATGTAATGCACATCAGTGGAACACAGTTCATTGCACTGAGCGGTAGGTTAGATTATTTAGTATGAGACATATTGATATATAAATATACACTTGCTCATTATAAACCATAATTTCTGTACCACTAACATTTCATGTCCGTGTGCTTGTCTCAGTCTGTCTAGTGAGCGCGCAGCAACAAGCCCGTCAGAAAGTGCCGTGATAGTGACTTCTGTAATCGAGTGCTTGAGGTACTGCGTACTGCACAATACTGAAGAAGAGGAGGAACAGAAACAATTACGAACCATGCTTATTTCACAGCAGGTAGGATCACAGTTGCACATTTTTGTCCTGCCATGTCAGATCTACTTACATCTCTACCTTTCTTACACTGTCCTGTCTCTTTGTGTAGCTCCTGCCACTACTAGAAAAGGCTCTTGGAAATCCCTCCCTTCAAAATGGTCCTCTTTTCCTTTCGGTCACTGAAATGCTTGTTTCCTGGGAGAAGAAGGCAGGCCTGCATTGTGAAGATGAAGCTAATGACCGCAGGGATGTCTTTCAAGGGCTTCTTGCAGACTTCTGGGAGGGGCTTGGCCTTTTGTTTGTGCGTTATGCCGACAATGAGGATGCAGATCCACAGTCTTTGGAAGGGGTAGCCACCTTGCTGCAGGTGAGTTTGGTTTTTGGGAATCTCTGGTTCAGACATGCAAGGATACAGCAGATCAATATGGCTGTCAGGGCCATTCATGTCTTTAAAGTGGCCAAAGTAAAACAGAAAACACAATGCCTGAATAAATCTATTCTCCCTTTCTCTTATGTCTCCAGGTAATGCGCTACCCTGAGAGAGTAAAAAGAAAGCACATCCTGAAGAAGAAATCTGTCAAGATCAGTTTCTCTCAGCCAGAGGACAATCAGAAAACTGAAGTCGAGGGGGATGTTGTCGAGAAGCCTGTTCAGACAGTGTCGGAGCTGGTGAATGAGAAGACATCGGGGTCCCTACAGACCCAGCATTTTGAGGATGTAGTGTGCCAGCTGGCACAACTGTGCCTGGTGCATGTGAATGAGAAAAACTCTGAGAGACATCTCGTTTTCCTCTCTCTCCTCCTGCAATCTTTCCACACACCCAGAGTCTTCAGTGTAAGTCACGATTACACAGCCATGAATCTGTCTGTGTAAAATCTGTAAAACTGAAAGTTCAGTATAAAAAGGTGTGGCGGTGGCAGTAATGTTAAGCATTTGCAATTTTAAATGAATGGGCTTGAACATATAAACACTGATATTAGGATTACAAATGGAAAGTAATAACAGCTCTTACAATTCCATGATGCAATTTAACTTTTTCCCCTAAACTGTGTTTGTCTTAGACATTAGTGGATTTGGATGACAAAATAATGGACGGTAAGCAGCGGGGTGAAGCGACGATAAGGAATCCAGCAATGCAGTTCCTGCTGGAGCGGGTGGTGGTGTGGCTGGCTGAGAAGGAGCGCAGAGACACTGAGCACCTGGTGGAGATGGTCTTCAGCTCACTCTACTGCTGCAGCCAGCAGGAGACCACCCGCATCCTCAACCACATCACCACGGTAACATAAGATGTAGATGTCAAAACACACTACCTGATGTTGATTGACGTCATTTTATGTGCAGCGCTACGATCCCTCTCGTGTCGTAGATTAAACTGAAATGTTGCCGTTTCTTTGCTGACATCTATGCCCCCTCTGGTTTCTAGATGGATGTACAGTGGGGAATTATCCTGCAAATTATACAGAGGGTATGTGTCTTCTATTTACACAGATACAATTGTATTATCTACCTATACGTCAAATTTACATTTGACATCTGTGATACTATCCACTCTGTCAGGCATGTACAGATCCTGAGGCTCTAATGAGCTGCCGTGACTGGCTGAAAGGTTCAGTTCTGGGCGAGCAGCTTCTGGGATTGAGTGAGGAGCTGTGCAAGGTGGGACACAGCTCTGCCAGTTCTACCTCTTCTACCAGCAACCACAGTTGGACACTTATCAGCCTGGTCCTCTCTCAGCACCACAACAATGGTAAATGCACATCATTTGTGGATTATCCTATCAGTCACCAAACTATATAATCATCTTTTTGTTAATCTGCTTTCACTTGTGCAGAGCCTCTGATAGGAGAGGTGTACATGGAGAAGATCTTAGAGAGGCTCCATGCCACCCTGTCTGAGACCAAGAGCATGTCAGATGCCGGCAACATGGAGCCACTCATCAGCTTCATCTGTGACGTGGCCTCCACGTTTTTCTCTTCTGTACAAGATTGTCTTCTACTTCTCTCTGCTGAGGAGCTCTTGCTCACGGTCTTCCAGCTCACTGCCCAAGATCAAATGCACACTCACCTGTCTGGTAGGTAGTTGCTCAGAGCACAAACATACTTTTTTAGGAAAGCAAAATAACTCATTTTTGTTTATTTGCTTCTAAAGACTCACTTTTAGATAAGCTGAGGGAAGTGTGTGTAGCTGGGATCCAGTCATTGGTCCAACACTCTGAATATGAGGCCAAGGAAGGTGGTTTCCTGCACAGTGCAGCCCTTTGGGTGACAAACCAACTACTCACCGTCTCTCTGGATATTAAAAGGTAACAAAACACTCGTTGTAGTTTTTCAAAAGGGGTTAATCAGTAATCCCTCCCCAAATGTAAGCCTGTTCAGTGTGTCTGAATCGGTGCAAGCAATCTTAAGAATCTGTCCCAAGGCGTTGTTGTGGTTCTACCTAACTCTTCTTGGTGTTATGTTTTAGTTTGCAGGTTCTTATTTTGGCTGTGCAGAGCCTAGTGGAGACCATCATCTCTGTCTGCGATCAAGATTCCCCGCTCCTCGTCCAGTTCTTTACACAACTGACGCCCAGCCAGACAGAATGGACAAGAATCAGACGAGCCTTACCGCCTCAGGTGAGCCAGCCAATCCTTCATTCTTACTTAATGAAAATAATTCATTCAGGCACTACCATCCATTGGTCATGAAGACCTTGCTGTGGAAGGATTCTGCTTTAAATAGAATCTCCACAAAGATCTCAAAATTCATGCTTTGTTCTAATTAACTGTTTTTTTCTGTCCTCAGTGGATCAAAACCCCCTTACTGTCTAGCCGCCTCCGAGGAGTTTGCGAAAAACCCTCCATTGACATCTGGAAGTTTAGGATGCCAACCAGGCCGCCAGCCCACCTCTCTGCCTGTGCCCTGTTGGGGAGGGTGGCCCAGACTGTTGCATTCATACCTTGTGACAAAAATGAGGCAGAATGTCCTTCACACTTGCCAAACCTTAAAAACACAGGTACACAAACACACAAAGGAAAGGAACTACATTTTTCTTTAACTTTGTTTTTATATGCGTCAATCTCAGATGCTGTTTAATATGTTTGTCTATGTATGCTTTGTTTGGCAGTTTCCGAGCTGTTGTATGGACTGCAGTGGTGTAAGGAGGTAGAGTACATCCCTGCCCATCACAGCCTGCTGACTGACTCGGGGTTGTTAGAAGGACTCCAGAGACGAGTTCCAATGAAAGATCTGCTGGGAACACTTTACTCGAGGTGAGCTGCACACAACATCAACACATGTACTGATTTTCTACATGAGCAGAGTTTTCATGGAGCCTCTTCAAAAGACACTTTTATGCTATCAGTAAAAATATCTGATTAGAAAATAAAATAAAATAAATACAATGCATCACTGTTTTTAATGCACATTTTCCCAGGCAATTATTTGAAACTATCCACTGAATGTGTGTATTGTATTGTTACCCTGCAGGTCTGTGGAGGATGGAGGACTATGGTCTCTGACTCTAGAAAACTACATCCACACCAACAACTTGGAAACAACTCACACAATCGTGAGGAAGCTTTACGGCACCGCAGAGAGGTTAATAATTAGTTTTATTAGCGTCATTTTAAATGCTTTTAATTTAACACTCAAATCTGTTACATGACCACTCTCTGAACACTTTCTGTGTTTGGTCAGTTTTTTCCCAGTGTGTCAAAGCAAACTGAGCACGCTCCAGGTGCTCTGCCCCACCATGACCAAAGAGGACAGAGAGACTCTCGTTGCTCTGGCAACTGCTGGAATAATCAACTGGCAAGAGAATGATGGTGAGAACACTCGCACAAAGTGCTCACATGGATATACATGGACATACACACACACGACTGCATACATGGACATACACACACACACGACTGCACACATGGACATTAATGGCACAATAATCTTTGTCTGTGTGTCACAGATGTGTACGGGTGTCTGGCGGTGCTGCTGTGCTGTCTAAAAGCCAACACACAATTAGAGGAGGAGGTTCTGCAGGCTATCCTGGCCACCGTGATGGAGTGGAGGAGCAGCAAGGAAGACTGGTTTCTCTTTAGCAGGTAACGTAATCACACAAACATTTACAAACTGTGTTTGCTTATATCTCTTTAAACACTGTCCAAGTTTAGATATATTCTACTGATGTATCTACATTTGTCACATCTTGGTATTTCAGTGACCTGTCTAAAGCAACTGCAGAACAGTTGAACCTCGCTGTGGAGATGATGCGTTTCCTTACCTGGCTGGTGACTCATCGCCCGACAGTTCTCGGGAGCAGCCAGTGGGACTTCTTGCTCTGCTCTATGTTAGCCTGGTTAGAGGTGAGACATATAGTGTATACATAGTGTTGTTTTGTCAGCTACAGAGTAATGCCGCAGAGTGGATCCGCTGTCCCTCACTGTCTTTGACTTGCTTGTTTCCAATTTCAGACGGCCAGCGAGAATGTGAGCAGCCTGTGGAACCCATGGGTGCAGCTGTTCGTGTGTGAGTCAGCTGCATTGATAGTGAAGCTGAATCAGTTCTTCGCATCATCTTCGCCCGAGGTAGTGGAGAAGCTGCCGTCTGAACTGACTGGTGAATGGAAAGACTTCTTCGTAGAAGGAATCAACAACCTGCTGTTTCCTCTGCCGATCAACATCACAGGTGCGTGTGTGGATTTTATTTGATGGGGTTATGAGAACATTTCTGGGAATAAAGCCTACTCTGAAGTCAAGCACCAAAACATACCTAATTCTTGCTTTTCTTTAGCGTCACTAGATAATAAGGTCTACGCTAAATGAAGAACATTTCTGTGCAACTCCTGATTCACAAATCGACGTCCTTCGGTCTGTTTCTTGTCTCAATGCAGAAGCCTTCACTGAACCGGATGACCCAGTGTTTCCATTGGCGGTACTGCAGTCAGTCGGCGTGGCTCTGACATATGCGCCTGTGCAGCAGCTAAAACATAACTCCCTGCCACCACGCTTCATCGCAGACCAGAAGACAAACCTGCCAGAGCCCCTCCAGACGCTCCTCAACTCTTTCTGTCCTCTGCTGCTGTTTAAAGCCAGGCCTCTGCAGATCACCATCTACCACTTGTTAGAAAAGTAAGGATTTTGTTTGAGAGTGTGTATCACTGCGCAAACGGGGATAAAGAATTGTGTTATGATTAAAGTGTTGCATCTATTCTGAGATATTTAGGGCCCAGCAGGAGGTTGGAAATTATCTCCTCATCTTCACCACAAGATATAAGAGAAAAATGAAAACACTTGTTGTCAATACAGGGTTATGCCTCAGCTGCCCGAGTGTGATGGGGAAGGAGACAACAACAAGTCTGATGATGATGACAGAGATGAGCCATGTCTGTAAGTAAATGGAGGAAATCCTATCACTGTGGGTTTCACACATACGTTACTCTAGGATTCTATTGTCACGCGAGTACTCACTATATCGGACAAAAATATATATCTTTGTTGGATATATATATATATTTATTTTATGATTTTTACAGTTCAGTTTCATTTCTGTGTTTAGTTCTCCTCCAGCATCTCTGATGGCTATCCTGTCGACCTGTGAGGAACTGTGCGATAGTATCCTGGCTGGGGTTCAAGTAGGAGAGTTTGCAGTGGTGCAGCCTTTCAGTGTGGAGTACTCCTGCATCCTGGGGTACTTGCTGGCCTGGAAGCTGCTCCTCACCTTTTTCAAATCCTCCCCCTCCCATGTGAGTCATGATAAATCCTCACATTATCAGATATTTAGTCCAATATATATGTTTTTTTACTTTTATTTTTACTTGTAGTTTGAGAGTACATACAAGCAAACGGATATATATGTTTTGTCTCAGTGTTGACTGCTTTTCTGATGTATTTCTAGCTGCGAGCCCATTATGCCCAGTATATTAAGAGAAGCTGCTCCCTTAACAAGCTCCTCCTTCACCTCTTCAAACTGATGCCTGAGAACCCCATCTACCCTGGCCAAGGGGTGGAGACAAAGGAGACCAAAACCTTCTTTACAGAGAGCCACTCTCTGGCTGTTGACAGTAAGTAGCGCACACACATGTACCCTGTACATGGCTGTGACATATAAACAAGCTCACATTTCCCCCTCCTGTGCTTTTTGCCCGCAGACAGTGAAGGTGTCGAGTGGGAGCTCCGTCATCTGGCTTGCAGTGTGTACTACAGCACGGTGCAGGACCTGCCTGCCATGGTGCGTCTGTGGTGGAACGGCCAGGAAAAGAGAGTGAGCACGACTGTGGAGAAGTTCACTATTAAATACGTCAGCCCCGTTCTCTCAGCCCAGGAGATCTCATCTGTCCACTCCAGCACTCAAATGTTTGACAGCATGACTGTAAGTTAGAAAATACATTTAACTTTTACTAGTTTAAAGGTTACTTACTGTTAGACTGAAAATCCCCAATGGCAAACCGTGTACATATTTATCTTATTGCTCCAGGTGAAGGCCCGCTCTGCTGCGCGGGAGGTGATTGCTACCTATTCTGTGGATGACATCTTCATTGAGCTGGTGATTCAGCTACCACAGAACTACCCTCTAGGCTCCATCACTGTAGAGAGTGGGAGGCGCGTGGGAGTTGCCGTACAGCAATGGAGGAACTGGATGCTGCAACTGAGCACCTATCTCACACATCAGGTAGAAACACGAACACACAATGAATATAAATGCAAGAAGATGTAGTTAGTAGTGTCTGTTCTTCAACCGGAGGACCTGTAGCCAGAGTACATCCCTGCCAGTGAAGTTGTCTTGAGCAATACAGGCCAAGGGAGCTTTGAAGAAGGTACTTTGTTTTGTAGGGATCAGCAAAGCAAGAGAGGATGAAACGATTCAGAAAGTGTAAATGTGTGTGTGTGTGTGTGTGTGTGTGTGTGTGTGTGTTCAGAATGGCAGCATAATGGAGGGCCTGGCTCTGTGGAAGAACAACGTGGATAAGCGTTTCGAGGGAATCGAGGACTGTATGATCTGCTTCTCTGTTATCCACGGCTCCAACTACTCCCTGCCCAAGAAGGGCTGCCGCACCTGCAAAAAGAAATTCCACTCGGCGTGTTTGGTGAGATATATGCGTCAAGATCATATTACATTTAAAGACCTTCAATGCCTTCACTAAAGAAATAAAAAAATAACCATTTGTATATAAATAATATGTATATATGGATAAACGTTGAGCATATGTTTGCGAGAGAACAAACTGTAGTTGGTCTGTATATAAGTAATCCGGCTGTTTCACGAGGACTTAGTTGAAGGTTGTTGTGTCGTACACTTTCCAACTTCCCACAAATACCAAGTACAATTTAACGCGGGACAATATATAGTTTAAAGTGAACGTACTGTGCTTTTTGAATTTGTTTTGTGTTTTACACCTTTTTCCTCATCTTTCCACAGTACAAATGGTTCACCTCCAGCAACAAGTCCACCTGTCCACTATGCAGAGAAACCTTCTTCTAACGCACTCTGTTGACCACGACTTTAAGTTTGTGATTTCACAAAGAAGGTTATTAATGTTTCATTTATTAGATCACAATATAGGTTCAGAGTCTTCTTCTGACTGAAGTGGAAGACTGAACTAAAGTACAGTAAAAATCTAGTGATAATGATATTTTGCCAACTTTTATGTCCATATTCAGTAGTTTGGGTTGTTAAGCTGTCAGCAGTTTGTTTATACCAGAGCTTTACTGAGCGTATGTGCACAGTATCTGTAGCTCCCTGCTGATGTTGTTCTGTTAATAATGAGTTTTTATCTTTTTGGGGACTTAGTTTTTCATCGTTTGAAACATACAAGTGTGTAGAAGAGGCTGAATCACGAAGTTGGGAAAACCAAAGCTGGCCAGGTGCTTTAGTCTTTTATATGCACCTGTCGAAATGAGTCCTTTTACAAGCTAATGAGAACATGATCTAAATATTGCAATGCCCATGACAGGTTTCACAAATATTTCCTAATATTTAGGAGTGTATAGAGATTATGTCTGATTAGTGACATGCCTTATATCATTATGACATGGTGAGATCACCTATGGAAAGCTTTAGGGAGGTTTCTCATTTTAAAATGCCAATGCTCACTAATATCTAAACCTGCAATGTCCTGTGCCTGTATACAGCTGGATATGATGCTGGAAAGTAAATAAAATACAACTGGATGAATATTATTCAAGGAATTTGTCTTTGATTGAGCACTTTGAACAAGGGTCCAACAAAAGATACAGAAAACACACGTGCTGATCTGAACGTGACGGACTACCGTGAGTAATGTTAAAGCTTTCTAGATTTGTGTATTGTCATCAATAGTCTATGACTCATTACATATACATCCGTTTGTAAATGGCTTTGTATAACAACACTGATCTGGCAGCCTCGCAGGATGTTATAGTTACCAGACCGAACTCGATCAGTGTATACATTTTCCCCATGACTGAGTTGCATATGCAGGGATATATAAATCTGGCACAAACACTGCTTATGCATATTTCTGCTTTGTGAATACACAGACTTTTATTCTTGAATTCACCGTTTTATACATCGGTCCCCAGGTGTACAGTTGATGCTCTTGATCCATTAAATCCCTTTGCCAAAGCTAACCTCTTTTATAATTTAATGAGCATTAGCTCTGATATCTCCGTTTCCACAGCTTAATGCTGTAAGTAAAGATTTAATGAAAAAATGAATGCACAGCTTAAACGATAAACCTATTGGGACTTGCTTAGAGATATTCTTATATATATCTATATCTATATAGATATATATTTATATATCTCTATATCTATATAGATAGATAGATATAGAGATATAGATATAGAGATATAGATATAGAGATATATCTAGCTATCTAGCTATCTATCTAGATATAGGTCAAGAAATGTGACGTATATGATATGCTTTCATTTTATCTCGTATAACTTTATTCAAAGTCAACTTGCATGAACTGTTATGTTAACCTGAGCCTCCAATTACAGTTCTATGGTATTTCCATACAACCTTTACTGTAAATTAACCTGTGCTAGTTTCCAAGAAAAGACTGTAATTAGCCTCAGCCTGTGACTGCTGGCACCAGTCTGCTACGCTCATTTATCTTGGGTCCACCTCCTCATGTTGAATAATTTAACTGTTTAATGGAGGCTTGCTCTCATCACAGTTGTTCCTATGGAATTAATTATGACAGATTAAGCATGATCAATGAATTAATCCCTATCATTTGGTCGTGTGTGTGTGTGTGTGAGCCTGTGTGAGCCTGTGTGAGCCTGTGTGCATTTGTAATTCATTATTGCGGTCAAAATATATCAATATATACAGCCAGCATCCATCATCATCTGCCCTTGACCTTTTTAATGGCCATTGATCTGTTTGCCAGGCATAAATATTTATACTGAAATCCTCGTCTCTCACGAGTTTTGACACACTCACAGAGACGTCCTCAAATCTTATTGCTCATTATCTGCTTGATTAAGCAGTGGTGCAAATGTTATGAACTACAATACAGTCCTGTGTGCAGCTTAGACGTTTTGATAATATGGGTCAATCCTTACCAGAAGATGGCAGCATAAGCACAAGACACGGCTGTGAGGAATACAACTACTATTTGAGGAGACGTGTACATATTAACCTGGAAGAAAAGGGATTATTGCTCTGGACTATCTAGGGAGATTAAATTACCTACAAAAAATAATTTGTATTGTTACATCTTCTGTCTCATTGCTTTTCAGACAAACATTTTTTCAGTTCATCCAAATGATTAATGGGGAATTTCAAAAGGAAATTAATAAGGGGTCCCACAGGGATTATTAATGTGCCATCTTTAATTACTCAAATTAATTTGATGAATAAATTCACTCACAATGCTGGAGCCTAACTGATGTGAGAGCTGGAGAAATGGTGCGAACATACTTGACCATGAAATATCTGAAAACAAAATTAATATTGAAATGTCAAGTTATACACTCAAACATACAGCTTTAGATTGTACTGCCTTGAAACTGCTTTTGCTCTCATACAAAACTGAAGTTGTTTAATACTTAATAAAATATATAATTAATGAGCAGAAATTGAGTTGTGATTCATGTGCTCTGCGAAACTGGTCAGGGGATGAAAATGGAATTTCTTTTGGCAAAAAGGACAATGAGCGCAGATCAGATTCTACACGTGTCTCCTTCCTTAATATTGAAAGTGCTTGAGATGCCATCCATCCATTATCTATTCTCCTACATTGACCCAATTGCATGAAACTGCTGTACTAATACAAGCTCATTAGCAGCCAACCTGTCTACAAACAGTCAGTTCACCGGCCTATGTGGCCTTCAAACATTCGAACCTATATGTTGGAGGCTTGGTTACTTCATAATTAGCTGCACGTAGTTAGCTCTCATTTAGCTCTCCCTGACCCATTTCTGAGACTATTAGCATTCCAAGCCGTTTGTAGGAGGCTGGTCCCATCCCAGTCATGCCCCTCCTGAACACCGCAGGCAACTGCTCAGCTCTGGAAATGGCTTTGAATTAGTCTGTGTGTTTTGTGCATGTACGTGTGCACATCAGTAGGACTCTGTATACTAGTTCTATTGAAATGAATCCCACACAGTCCTTTTATTTGCCTCTGTCGCCCTCATTCTCTCTCTCATTCTCTCTCTCTCTCATTCTCTCTCATTCTCTCTCATTCTCTCATTCTCTCTCTCTCTCTCTCTCTCGCTCTCTCGCTCTTTCTCTCGCTCTCTCTCTTCCCCATGTTCCCCATCATATAGCACACTATGAAATTACACACAGCATACAATCAATATCTGAATTTGTTAAATGTAATCCTGGGAATTGATCGGGTTCATTTGTCCTAAACCAAAGCAGGGAACTTTACAATTTTATCGGGGCTATTCTCTCAACTGCACTCAAAAGCAAAATGATCAATTTTATTAACATTTGCCGTTTTCATATAATGAAGGTAATAAACAATGATTATTGACCTCAATCTATTGGCTCCTAGACATGCATTTGTATTAGTCATTAAGGCTGGAAAAGGCGGCCAGGTCTGCCACAGTTTAAATCTACTGTTATTACTCTGTCATCACGTACAGGCCTTTTATGGTTTTCTATTACCACTGCCATGTTATAGCAGCAATGGAGGACGCCAAAGAGCAGGTGGCTGAGTGTGCTGTTTTCAAAAGACTTTGGCTTTGATTCAAAACTACAGCGAGTAGATTTAAAGAGAAAATTCTATATTTTAAGACTCTAGAAATGAAAAAGAGCAAGTCAGTAAAGAATAGCCCAAGCATGCAGTATCATTTAGTTACAGAACGGTAAAACAAAGAATTGAAACGCCTTGTCGAATTTTATTAGCAATGGTGTCAGTAACCATGTGTGCATATTCTATTTGTATGACAATAAGGATATGCATCTTATCATTTAATGATCAAACATTTTTATTAGAGTAACTGCAAAGACACTAAATTCACCCAATATCTTAATATCAAAGTTTAAAAAAAAGTTAAATAAGCCCAATTTAACTAACTCTCTTCCATGATGAAACTTATCAGCCAAAGGGGCAATGCATGTCAAAGGACTATTTAAGTATTCAGAAGCACGGCCTAAGTTCACACTCAAGCACCAGCTGCACACGTCTGCCTACAAATAACACTGGTGGCGTACTTTTTCTCCTTCCAGAAAACCTTCTGCATGTAACGTCAGTCAACCGACCCCCAAATGGAGCCCTAGTCTACATGGAAATAACAGAAGATGAGAAGTGTAAAAAGGAATCCGAGCATGACCAAATCCTTTTAGATTCAACTAGGACAAACACATGAGCGGTTCCTGAATATTTTAGGTTGTGTGTGTGTTTGTTAACTCCTGCACATTAGCTAAATAGAGGCAGGGACACTAATGCTTCACACTTCTGGCAGTAGCTCACTCTGAGTTCACTCTGCAGTGTTATCGTCATATAAAAGTAGCAGATCTACTGTGCACTCTTTATGACTCACAGTGCAGAGGCAGCAATTAGGTACCAAAGGTTCATATACAGACTTCTATCACAGCCCATTCCCTAAATTTAGAGAAACCCACAGGCATGTCCATATATTGCAAATGCTTAATATATTGTGATAGAGGCTAAGAAAATGGACTTCTATTCCCTGTGGCAACATTTGATTTACTGTTCCATTTAAATGGCCACACTGTTTCAGAGAGGTTGGTGTTTCCATAGTTAAGCCTAAGGGTGTTTAGATACATCATTCTGTAAAGTAACCAGACATTTAACACAAAATGCACACTGAGTAGAGGAAAGCACTGTAATTATCTCATCAGAAACATACTCTGAATTTAAATCAAACATTTTGGTTATGTTTTGATAATTTCTTCCTTCATGAAAACTTCTCACATTCCATTTTTACATAGCCTTCAGACACTTGAGCAGTTGTTGTAAGTAAGCAAACTGCACACATGTTACTGCTATATATGTTTTTAGCCAGGCTAGCAGTGTAGCTCTAAGCTTGGCAAAGTCAGTTGGTCAGTCTACCGCTTTGGTCCAAACTGAATGCTAATGAGCAAATGTTAGCATGCTTACACTCTTAACTAAGATGGTGGACATGGTCACTATCTAATAAATATCAGCTTTGTAACATTGTTAATGCTAGAATAGATGGTCTGGAGGGATGAATGGTTAAGGACATTCATTCTAGCATCAAGCTTTTAACTCATCGTCATTGTTAGCATGTTAGCATGTTGACATTGGCATTTAGCTCATAGCACCGCAGCCTCACAGAGTTGCTCGCATGGCTGTGGTGGAGGAACTATCAGATCTTTCACTCAAGTAAGAGTAGCAATACTACAGTGTAAAGCAGTAAAAGCCCTTCATTAAATCTCTTACTTATGTAAAGGACGGTACATTACTTTACAAAATATAGTGAAATCATAATATTGATGGAATATAAATCACTTTAATATTGCAGCTGGTAAAATTGGGGTTCATTTTTATTACTTTATATAGCCTACAGCTGGATAGCTCATAATAATACATCATCATTTATTGGTTTATTTATATTTTGTATTGATAATCTAAATCAGCGAAGTAACCTCACTTGTAACTAGCACTGTTGAATGATCATATTGATCTAAAAAGTACATAATTTACCTCCAAAATGAAAGTATGAAGTTGTAAAAAGGGTGGAAATAAAGACAAGTACCTCAAGTACAGTACTTAAGTAAATATACTTGGTTAAATTAAACCTCTGCTGTAGACCTCTAGTCTTTTTATCAAAAACAATTGCAGTATCACACTAGGAAAAAGACACGAGGCTCAAACAAAATGTGTCATTTTCTAACGTTGACATCAAGGTTGCCCTGATATCTTCACAGAAATCATTCAGAGAGATAGAGACACCTTTTTTAGTAACTGGACCACCTGTTCCTCTCTGCTTCAGCTGTAGTATTTACTGTGGTGAGTATATCAAAATCTGATACAGGCTGGTTCTGCTTGTCCGCATCAATCATCAGAATGGCTCAGCTGATAAACAAGTATAGAGCGTGATACGGCCCGATGCAGTGCCACAAACTAAGTGAGAAAGCATCAGATCCTTAAAGTTTTTATACAATTAGGTAAATCCTAATTGCCAATTACTTTGATTTGTAATCCTAAAGGTATTTAATGAGCTCATTTAATGGTGCCATGGAGCATGATAGAGTATGGTAATTGGTTTTTATAAGAAGTGTAAAAATCAAGGTGTGCCTGTGAGGTGGGTGGTGCCACTAATGCGCCAAGCCATTATGAGGCATTAGGAGAAAGTTTTCCACAAAAGAACTTTAGGAAAGAATCTCGAAACCCCAGCTGTAGTCCTTCGGATAAAAATAGACACAGTTTTCAAATGAGATGTTTTGGCGCTGGCAGCTCTCCTCCTAATGATCATCCCCTGATGATGATGTGTTTATGTACATCCATCTTCAAGGGTAAAACTAAAAGTAAAAAAAAAAAAGGCGTGCAAGAAGCTGCCCTTGCTGCTTTTTTACAGCTGTAAAAGTGGACGTCTCACTCTCCAGTTCTAACAAGGTCGGAGCTGTCAGGAAAGAGTGAGGCCGGGGAGCTAATATACTCAGGCCAGGAGGAAGAGTCATCCCTCATACACACAGCAGACGGAGGACTGGAGGACAGAGAGGAGGGAGGAACAGTGTGAGACCGAGAAAAGAATGGAGATGAGTGAGCAGAAGGGGAGAAGGAGAGATTAGGACAAGTCAGACGGGGAAGACGGAGAGAGGAGGCAACAAGATAATGGAGAACTGGAGCAGCGAGTGGGGGATGAAGAGCGGAGAGCAAAAGAGAGAAGCTGGCTGCCCTACCCTAAAGCAGTGTTGATATGACAGTTGTCTGAGGCCAAATCTGAGGCCAACTCATTCCACTGATAAATGCCTCTGGCTTTACCAACCTTCACACTGAGGGATGCATGCACAACCACTTTCTCTCTCTATCGGAGAGAACAACTTTTTCGTAACACTTACGATTTAGATAAGTTATATCAGAGCTATCATTATAAATCCCTCACAAAAGGAGACCATTATGGGCTGATCTGAAATATAATTCATTTCCATGCAGTGTTCCTACGCGGCCTTTATTTTTGTGACATTAGCGTGACTCAGCCATGCTGGCAACAGTCAGCAGCACTCATGTACACTCATATGCCCTGCTTATCATTCCGTGTCATTTTGGATGTATTCAGCTAATGGCCAATAAATAAAACTAATTAAGCTTATGATAATGGCATGATAATTCAACATCAATTACTCACTTGCTGCACAACTAGAACACACTTTGGTATTTTACTGAGTCAAGAGCAAAGGGAAGGGGAGGGAGGAGATACCTGAAACCAATGCTGCCAGTGGGCTAATACTCACATTATGTCTACATTATCGCACTGTGCAATAGAGCCATATCAAGGCAAGCAAAAATAACAAGGTAATCAATTAAGTTAACCATGCAATTAACTTAATTAATTGCTTGTATGCCCAAGAGTTTCCTGGGGCTTGTGCTGTGGACCGCATTACTACACTGGCCAGTGATTAGATTACAGAGTTAGTAATGCCATTTGAAGCTCAAGTGTAAGACCTGCAAAGTGGAGTCCCACTGGTTGCTGTAAGTCTCCATCTCAAAATTACCAGCATAATGCATCCGACTTCATCAGCAACATAAATAAGGGAGTTATTTGTAGGGACACAAATTCCAATGGATTGATATACTTTCTTTAATCCAATGTAGTTTAGAGTTAAGTCTTCTTTGATAGAATCGTCCTAAAAATAAAGATTTCTTTAGAACCTTGTTTGCGGAGCAGGAAATGAAGCAACATTGCTTTGGCATCTAAAAGAAGAATGCATTAGATACTTTGCTTACTGTGCACAGATAAACAGCTGATTTAAACAACACAGCAGGACTTCCAAATCCTACAGACCCAGGAAGAAATGTTAATGTTGAGATGTAGTTTCTTTCAGATATTCCATTTTGTGAGTTTCTGTAGGAAATTTTAGTCAGACTTGAAAGGCAACTCACACTGTGATAACATGGGTACTTACCTTATGTACAGTATATCAGCAGCATACTGACACTTAGTGGGGAGAAAATATATATTTGAAAAAGTCAAAAGTCTGTACTCAAAACAGTGCAAAGCAATAACAATAAAGGAAGAAAACAACACTTAGCGCCTAGTTTCAAATCACACACACACACACACACACACACACACACACACACACACACACACACACACACACACACACACACACACACACACACACACACACACACACACACACACACAGCATCCAATTCTACATCTTTGCAACCTGATCGTGTGAAATTGTCATGGTTACCTATCGTCAGCAAAACCTTCAAACTGCAACTTTAATTGCTCACATCTTCCATTTATATTTTATGTTTCAATTAGGATGGATAAATAAGTACTTAAGAGTTGAACCACTTTGTTTGTGGACCTTTGGTACCAAAGAGAAAACCTAAATTCTGATGGAAGAGCATATTGCTCGCATAATTTTTGCTGACATCACATATTCAACATTTTACATTCATTATGTATTTGTATCTGTTATACTTTTTATTGTTTCACTATGTTTGCACTTTTGTCAAATCATGTTGACATTAGGCAGCTTGGTAAGCATCATCTCAATGATATTGCTGAATATGCAAATCAGAACTTAATTGGTGTTTCATGATTACTGAAATCCAAGTAAACAATCATCCCAAAATCCCTCATCTGTTTGTCAATTCATCTCGCTGCCATGTTAATTGATTACAAACTGAGTTAAGGTGTGGATATGCAGTACTTTAAAAAAGGAACTAATAACACTAGATAAAATGGCAGACTCCCCGCACACACTCTGAACTCTAAAACACTGATGACAAACATAACACAACCCAAAAATAAGTTGTGCTCATAGTATCGTTATGTTTGGCTTCACATGCTCAAGAGAACAGAAAATTGCAGATTTTACAAAACATCTTTTTGTTTGCACATTTTCCAGAGTGGATATTTTCCCTTTCAGCAAGTAAAGTGTTTTAACTTACAAAACCCAACCCACCCCCACACACACACAGAACATTTGTAGTCATTCAGATATGTGCTGCTCTGTTTGTCTGCCAGAAATCTTGTGCAGTTTCTCCATGCATTATTGAAGATAAGAGACCCTGTCATTACTGTAATGTGCTGTGTTTGAGCACCGTGCTACTATACCAGACATCTTGGTTGGATTTTACCAGAACAGAATGTGTCCCTGTCCCTCTGTCCCATTTCCACTTGTATTATAATGAACATGCCGACAGTCAAATTAGCACGGTGTCACTGTGGTAGCATGCTTCAGTGACATGGCTGCACAGCTGTCTCACTGTGATAGCACACCACACGCTGTTAAAGGATCATAGTACAGCCAATGAAATGTGCAAGATGGTGTGTATTGAAGTAGGCTGGATTTGCTTTATTTGGATTCCACTATTGTTCATTTCTAGTAATTATATTCAATTTTTAGGATTTTCCGAAGGCTTCTTTTCAAAATAAGAGCGTGGCATTGCCTCATTTCTGACAGGATTAGGAGCTCACAGTTTGTCTAGGTCAGAAAACATAGAGGATTATCTACAGTGACGACAACTACAATTAAAATGACCAACACAGATTTAAAGGGTTGTTTCAAAGAAAACACCATGGTTGGTGGTTTTCACATTTTATATCCATGAATGCAAGTTATTTGCACTGAGAAGATATTCAGTTCTGTTGTGGACACACACACAACACACACACACACACACACACACACACACACACACACACACACACACACACACACACACACACACACACACACACACACACACACACGTGAGTGACGTGAACTCCTCATTTTATTTGAGTCCCCAGTAAGCAACACATGACTCCTATTTTTAAACACCCACAACAACACCCACACACACTTTGTCTTTAATAGGCTCTCCTGGGTTATAATGTTATTGTTGATTTTTATGCCGAAGACACAAAGATGTACATAATCAAATTCAGATGTGAGCACACACAGACACAATCAGATACTTCTCGCTCTGCCTTTGTCTCTCTCTTTCACTCACTCACTCACACACACACACACACACACACACACACACTCACTCACACACACACACACACACACACACACACACACACACACACACACACACACACACACACACACACACACACACACACACACACACATACGAATCTTGACTTCCAACAACATTCTGTCAAATTATTTAAATTAACCTGAATATGAACCAAAGTGTGTTATATGGTGTTAAGTAAGTATTTAGAGAGCTCATAGGTGGAGTATTTAAACTGTGACTGTATAAATCTTTTTTTGTCAGAGTTAAATCACTGAAAATGGAGCTCTTTAATGCAAACGGATCCAAATGTTCTCCTGTTTAGCCACTTTATCTTGTCCGGTCAGCACGCACTTAGTGAGGCAATAAAAAGCAGGTTTGTTTTTAGTGTCTCCTTCCTCCCCATCTGATTTATTACGAGATATATTTCTGTGGATGAAAACTGCATATGTGTGCGTAAAAGTTATATATGGATACCCTTACAGTAGTTCTTTATGAGTTTAATATGATACAATTATTTTGTTGATTACATACTAAACCTTTAACACAATTATGGTGATATTGTACACATTGTTCTGTATTCACAGTGGTGGGAGAAGTACTCAGATCCTTTACTTAAGTAAAAGTAGAAATACCATCTGGAAAAATACTCTGTTACAACTGAAAGTCTTGAATTCAAAATATTACTTAAGTAAAAATACAGATGTATTATCAGCAAAATGATTCATTATGCAGTATGGCTCCTTTCAAAGTGTTATCAAGTATACAGTATATTATTAAGTTTTTATAACCATAAAATACATGCAAGAGCATTTTAATGTTGTAGTTTGTCAACATGGAACCACTTTTAGATACTTTGTATACTACCGGGGTGATTGATAGTATAGTAGCCTACTGCATCATATCAGATAATCACGTGCTTGTTTAATGTAAAAAGTAACTAGTAACTGTAAATGTTGGATAAATGTAGTAAAAAGTACAATATTTCAGGTATAACGTAGCATAAAATGGAAATACTCAAAGAAAGTACAATTACGTTTAACTTGTACTTAAGTTTAGTACTTAAATGTAGCTAGTTACATTCCACCACTGTGTATACGACATATGGGCTACTTTTGGTTTGCAATGTCATTTTAGCCAAGTTCCACTGTGACCTTGAATGTGACTTAATGTCAATCACATCAAGTCCCAAAGAATGATGGAGAGCATTTCTGACACGAACCCTAGCACAGTGTGCACATGCCTCGCCTACATATGTATTAATATTAAGTCAGTAAGATTGACTTTGAGCTTTTTTGACACCAGGCCTACGGCACAATATCTGAAAAATAGGCCAATGGGAAACTAAAATGTTGCTTGATCATGAATAAATTTTAGATTTATGCTTTTACCAATACCAAAAAAACAAAAAGAAACAGGGACTGAATCATGCTCTACTTTCAGTGTTGTATTCATAGATAGTCCTCACAAAAGACAGACCATTGTAGATGCGCTATTAGGACTAAGTTGTAGTAACTGTTTCCTCTATGAGTGAAAACAGGTAGCTGATACGACATTAGTTTGAAAAAAGGGACCAGTGGCTTGTCATTGTGAGCAACTGAATTGCAATCATAGATACCGTTGATGAGAAACACCAACTAGAAAACCCTGCAGTCTTCGTCTGTGTCTCTCTCCGAGGTGCTGAAACAGTCAAACACAGTTTCTCTGTCTGTCTTTATATCAATTTAAAATGATCTGACATTATTGGTGCAACATAATTTCCCTACTGACATTTCCTGTAGATTGTATGCATAATGCTTGACATACATTGTAGAGCCCACAGTTTGCCCTTTATGTACAGACGTAAAGATTAGATAATCCCTGTGATGTGATCCTTCACCAGACTTCAAGCTTTACTCAAAACAATTAGCTTCAGGTGTTTTTACAGACATGAGGAGGTCACAATTTCCTTCACCTCATTATTGTACAACATTTTTGACCCCCTTATTTGACCTGATCTAATTTGCATGTCCCTCAGACAGATGGATAGATGAGGTAATCATTTATGCGCTTCAACATCCTTAACAGGTGTCGGGAGAGTTATAAAACACACCCAAGACTTGCCTGCAGTCTTTTCATTAGTATTCATCTAGCTGAAAGATTGAAAGAAGTTTGGACTGGACAATTAAATTACTTCTCAGACATTTTCTTTTTTTTTTTAAACAGAGAGTTCTCCGGAGGCAAGGGTTAGCAACACCTGCTCTGGAGCATGATCCACCGGGGGAGCGATCAACAGGTGAGCTCCTCCAAGAGCAGCACTTCAACATGTTTTCAGGATTAAGCTGTTTTTTGTGAGAAAGGAAGCAGCACTTCTCAACATCAACATGTTCAAGACCACGGATCCGAGCCATTATAGAAAACAAGCCCCTTTTCATCTGGAAGCTGAAAGAGTGTATTAAGTGTTATTTTCTTTTTTTGCACCAGTACATCATGAACACTATGCTTGTCCTTGACTAAGATCTTTAAAACTGAGTTCCTCCACAAAGACTCATGTTAAAGCATCACTTTAAACCTCGTCATAGGTTTCTTTGAAATAAGTCATTCAGCATGAAAAAAGCTTAATATAATGACTGAACGACTAAATAAATCTTATTCGACTAAGACCTAAATGACCAATTAGTCGAGTAATTGACTCAGAGGGGGCAGCCCTAATGAACACATTGATTTAATGTCTAACGATTGTATTTGGTGGAGTTAGTCACCCCCCAAAGAAGGCTGTGGCTAACTATCAAATTGGAGATCAGATTCGGTTGTATAATGCTTTAGCGTGGATAACAAGAAGCTTATATCATTGGAATTGTGAGATTCATCAAGGCAACTTGTTCATATGCACAGTATCCATTTCACTCTTTTAGGTTATGTGTGTAAATTGTGTTTTCAACACAAATTAAGCTGCATTCGCAGAAGGAAAGTAGCCGATGTGTTGATTAGGTAATTACTAGATTGCACAGAAAATCAAGCTCACTTCTTTGATACATTTCACTCATTTGTTGATACAACACCAGCTTTCCAGAAGAACACGTTGCAAACCTCTCTGCTTATTTAACCATATGGCAGTTCAAAACTCACGCATTACAATCACACAGTTAAGAAAGCTCAAGTTGCACAGAAGTTGGGGCATGTTGCAGGTCTTTATATGCAGTTCTGTACTTGGTAACTTGAACTGAAATGTGTCTGATGCTTTGACCTATTGATTTCAAGCAATGTTCTATGCTTTTTAATTTACATTTAGCTTTAAATGTGGTTGCACAAACACATTTGCATTTTGATACCTCCTCTGCACTGTGCCTTATGTGAGAATTACACAAAAACCATGTGCCTGCTTGGCATCCTATTTGCACTTTTGAACTTTACTTTTAAAAAGTTGAACCCTTGATGTCAGCGCCACTGCAGCTGCTGTAAATATATCTTGTTCTACTTCACCTCACGTTCCCGCAGTATGGAAATTAAAGTATAATTCACCAAAATAAATATAATTTTTACAATAGTCTATGTGAGCTAATCAGAGCAAAGCTAAAGAAAATCACAGCTGATAAAAAACGTCCTGTGCACACTCACACTTAAATGCACAGACAAAAGGTGCACACGCACACACACACACACACACACACACACACACACACACACACACACACACACATACACACACACACACACACACACACACACACACACACACACACACACACACACGCACACACACACGCACACACACACACACACGCACACGCACACGCAAGCGCACACACAGTTGATCTAAACTGGGCCAGACAGGGCCTTGGAGGGAGAGTGAAGCAGGACAGAAAGTACAGCAGCCAAATGGAGAGGTGAAGGGGCCAGAGGGCTGGTGTGACCGGGGAAAAGGGAAGAAATAGGAACAAGGTGAAGAGTTATGGGAAAGAGAGACGTGAGAGGGGAGAGAAAGAGGACAAATCTTACGTAGCCCCTTTAGCTTAAAAACACATTGACTTTAATAGTTTCTTTCTCATCTCCGTTTTATTTTTAAATAAAATCATTTACAGTATTCTTCCTTAAAATGTCTAGATATACTTTCATTATCAATGACTATTATGTTTGTCTCACATAGTCAAACATTTCACCTCAGCATTAAGTGACAAGGGTCTGATTTAGATGTACTGTTAAGAATGTGATGTATGTCTTCCTGAAAGTCTCCACACGCTGTCTGATCTATAGGGGTATTAAAGGGTATTTGCAAAATTAAGAATAAAATTAATTTTCTAGACATTGTGTCAAGATATGCATCTTGTTTGCATTTCCAAACTCCATATCTAGTATTCAAACATTTACACCTATACCCCAACCATTTGAATGTCAGTATACTTTTAGGTTTTCTTTTCTTACCTCTGAATCTGACCTCTGAATCTGACATTACTTTGTCGTCTCACATGGCTCTTCCTTGTTTTCAATTGCTATATCAAAGTCATGACAAGGCTTATGGCTGTAAAGGGGCACAATTGACCTCACGCCTTATGATGCTGGAGCATGTCTGCTCTCTTACGGCATTTGCAGTTTGGCTTCTAAACCAGAAGTGTATTACAGAAGTCAAACAAAAGGTGTTTGCTTGCAGTCTCGCACTGGGTCCTTTTTGGCCCATCTTAATGGCCTATCTTTTAATAAATATTTATAGAGGGCACAAGGGGATATTAAAAAACATGACATGCTAAGATGGCTTTATTCCCATGGAGATAGAGATCTACGTAGAGTTAGAAAAAAGGGAGAGAGGTGAGAGAATGAAGGCAAGGCGGTCATTTGTTTGGTGATGGAAGGCCAACAGATGACATTGGCAAGGACATGTTTGATAGATGCGTGTTACACAGTCTATGTAAGCAATGAAGCTACAACCTTAAGGGACTGTTTGTTATGGAAGAGCATATCCAAGGGCATTCATGTGTATTTATGCACATGTAATCATAATATTTAGTTTAGATGTATGCACATTTAGAAGTTGTCAACAAGGTTCAGGAGTAACGTCATCAAGTTTTAGGTGAAGTTTATGGTAGAAGTTACAGCGTGTGTGAAAAGAAACTGCTCCCTGGGTGTGTATGTGCGTGTGTGTGTGTGTGTGTGTGTGTGTGTGTGTGTGTGTGTGAGTGTGTGTGTAAACAGAGAACTGTACACTCATTCACACTGTAAAAATGTTTTCAGGAACAGTTTGGGCTTTTAATTTGAAAGTCACCGTCGTGCTGACGGTGATATGGACTTCAGTGTCAGGCTTCTACAAACAAGCAAAAACTTTGTTGATGCAGCAGCTTTTCCATATACACGATCACAACTGCAGTAACACACCGATTCTGATGTCCAACCACACCTTTAATGAGACACTAAATGTGCAGAGCTTGGCAAATGATGTGCATGATTCAGAGTTTTCCCTGTGTGCCTGTCTTCCATCAGCAGCCTTGACTCAGGGCACTGTGCTCCTTTTAGAGGGGGAAAGTACTCTACTCTTTATGTTGTACTCTCTGCACTAGCTAGGAATAGACTGGCATTCAGCTGTGCTATTAACCTTTGTTGTTTTTTTTAAGAATTGAATTCACAAATAGTAGACCTAAACAAGGGTTGAAGGTTGTCAGAAAATGTGAAAAGAGTTTTTTCCCCCCCATCATAGAAACATGTAGTGATTCTAGTGTGTGAGAAAAAGAAGCACGGAGCTCATCTTGGATGTATTCCTGTATATTTGTGTATATTTATGTATTCAGGAAAGAGTCAATTCAATGCTTTAGTTATAGTCATGATACAGATGAAGAGATGTGGGGAGGGACTCAGGACTTTAAACAGTATGGACTACCGCGCAGGATCGGGCCAGTAAGACAGTGGTTTTGGCCAGCTGACCACTTGAAACAAAGTGTCTGGTCTCCTGCAGTGTAACACCGCTTAAAAACACCTGCTCATTTGTTTTATGTGCTCCATATTGTCACATAATCTGAACCAGCTATTGCCATGGTTTTTTAGGCTTTGTGGGGCCATGTGGTATTTAATGGCACTTATTATGACCCTGCAGGATTCATTAAAATTAAGATGCAGCTCTGATTATGTTTAACATCTGCTTCACATTATAAGATGCGCTCCCAGGTCACAAACCCCTAGGGATGTTCTCTCCCTAGATGCTATGAAGACATTTGACCATCAGACGTTGATTAATTAAGTCTTTGCTTCACAACATCCTGGTTTAAAAAAATAATAATCACATTTTCATAATTGAGGATTTTAATATCCTGTCTACAGTTTGGTGCTGACAGGTGATGCATGCTTGTTCAGGTTCAGGTCTCCTCTATTATTTCTCTTATCTCTGGAGCCCATTACCAAAGCAGTGCGAGTCTGTGGGCCACTAGCAAATCACCATTTATGATACTTCCCATTTTGTCCCTTCTTCTGCTGATGGCATCTTGATTTTCATCCCTAAAAAACACATTGTGTAATTTCCACTAAAGAGATATACTTCGTGTAGTGCGATCGTTCAGTACATTGCACACAAATCTACTCGGTATTCTTTGACACGAGTATGTGGGGCTGATAGACAGAACCAGCCATTTAGTCTTCTATCTGAGATCTTCTGAGGAGAATTTCCCTCCCCAACAGATTCCCTCTCGTAGTGGACGTCTCAGCATGGCCATTAATCAAGCCATATCAGTGAAATGTCTCAAAAGTTTGCTGAAGCTAAATGCAACTCATCCATCACATTACTGAAAGGCTTCATATGTAAGCGATGTAGACATTTTTCTTCCCTATCCCTTGTCAACTGTGGATATGATCTATATGCAAAGTCAGGTTCTCCCCACACTTGAGTAGTTTGTGAGGTCCTCCAGAAAGAAGAGAGCAGTGGATGAAAGACAAAGGGTAGAAAAACAGTGAAAGGTACAAGTGGAATAAAGGCGGGGGAGTGGGAAGAAACAAAGAGAGAGAACGGTGGAGAGGAGAGGAGAGAGACGTAGAAGGAAAGACAGATGGAGGGGTAAGAGGGAGATTGGGTTACTTGCAGATAACATCGCTGTGTGATAGATTCATGTGGAGACTAAATTGGGCTCGTGGGCTGAGAGGGAATCAGTCTAAGTCCTGAGTGACAGGCAAGGAGAGCGCTTATCAATGACTAGTGAAGGGAAATTGGACACCTCCTGAATGGCCCCATGATAAAGCTGCTCATTTGTGCGTGTTTCTTGAACGGTACACAGCCCGGGTAATCGATAATTCTTTGACATCAATTCAAAATGCACCATTTCATTCTTTCTCTAATCTGTAGTTAGGCTGACATAGATATTAGTCTGACCATTATAGCTGCACTTTAAAAAATGAACAGCAGCCCCTTCCAGGTCCGTAGAGCCTAAGGGTATACTACTTGAGATTAAGCACAAGATGTTTAGTCCAACATCTGACTTTCCAAACTATGTGTACAATCAAAAGGTAAAGAGAGGTGAGGTTAAAGGAATAGTTTGACATTCTGGGAAATGCACAGTCTCACTTTTTCCCATGAATTGAGAGAAGATTGAAACCACTCTTAAGTCTGTATAGTAAATAAAAAGCCAGTGCTAACAGCTGGTTACATTAGCCTAGCATCCGCACACAAAAAGAGAGTGAAAACTAGATGTTTTGGTTTTATATGGTATCAGAAACCAAACTATTTCTGGGCCCGGGCCGCCAAACAATCTACTGTTTTTTTGCGATACAGTTTTTTCTTTACTTGTATATTACAAGATATGATGTTTTGTGAACTTTAGAGGTGCTCGTAGGCAAATTTGGTTGCCTTTCGACAGAGCCATGCTAGCAGCTTCCCCTGTTTCTAGTCTTATGGCTAAGCTAAGCTAACCAACTGTTGGCTCTAGCTTTACATTTACTGACATGAGAGTGGTATTGATTTTCTCATCTAACCCTCTGTAGGAAAGTGAATAAGTGTATTCCCCTAATTGTCGCATTACCCCTTTAATAAGGTGTGCTGATGTCAATGACAAGGTGACCAGAAAGGCAATACGGTTCTTCTTTGTCTCTGTTGAGTTAGTGCACTTGTCCTTGTTTTCACCTTGCTCCCCCTCTCTGTCTCTTTCTGTCTCTTTCTGTCTGTGCTTACTGTCCCACTAAAGGCTTTAAAAGCTCCGACCAGATGGCTCAAGAAAACGAATGACTGTGCCTGTATATGTGCGCGTGTGTGTGTGTGTGTGTGTGTGTGTGTGTGTGTGTGTGTGTGCAGTGACACATTCAGGGTTAAGAGGGACATTAGTGAAAAGTGATTTTGACTCCCCACCAGGGAAATACATTTTTCAGTCCTTCACCTCATTCATTCATCTCCATCTCTGTATCTCTCCTTCACTTCTTGCCTTTGCTCTCTATACTTTGCATGAACATCTATTTAGTTCACAAACAGGGTTATTTTAAAGTGCTGTCTGGCATGTCTTAGTGCTGTGAAGTAAAATCAGCGCGGGGAAGAACATAAAAGGACATAAACACCTTCTTTTACAGGCTGAAAGGAGGAAAATGTGCCACTTTCGTTTTGAGTGAATTGATTTATTTATTTCAACTGAAGAAAAACTTGAAAAATATTTAATTTGCAAATTAGCCTACTTACTTTAATGTCATATAAAAAAAAAAATGCTGTATGCATATATTTAAAAAAAAGGTGACATCAGTTTTGTAAAGTACATTTTGCTTCAACTCTTTCTGATGAGAAGCACACCGCAATTGTGACATTGTGACATATTTAATCTTTTCCTAAAGGTGAGAGGAAATTAAACAAATGGTGATTACATATCTGTGAATCATCACTATACATCACTATTCGAGCCATAAGTCAAATTATACAGTCAGCCAACTCTCCAAAGAAAGTTATTGTTTTGACTGGAGGGGAAAATGCAAATTTTAATATCTTACTTCGATAAGGTTTCCTCTGAAAATGTTGCTTAACAGAGGAAACTGCCTTTGTGTCTCACTTGCAAACATCTTTGGTAAAGGAAGTGTGTGTTGCCTTAATGATTATATCTGTGTTGCCGTTAATGTCAGGCTCTGGGACTGAAAATTGAAGCCAATGTGGAAGAGCCTAAAACTTGCATTCTCTCTGCATCCACTGGTTGTAAAAAGAAGTCCGGTTTTATAGAAGTCTATGAGAAACCTTACCCTTCTTCTGACTTAATTTATTCCCTCAGTAAACATTTCCCTGATGAGTTTAAGGTCTCAATCGCTAATTTTCAAGTTTTCTTCAATACAGCAGGATATTCCTTTTTTAAATTATGATCCCATTCAGAATAAAATAGATGATAAAGCAGCATATGCTTTAGGGCGGGGCTACCTTGTGATTGACACGTCGCTACCACAGTGTTGTCCTGTGCATGCTCTCCGTGTTTTCGTCTTAGAACTTGAACCCTTTCCCGCTGTGTTTTATCAGTTCATGAAGGTTTATTGTAACATTTTGGTCGACTAAAAATAACTTTTCCAGCGTTCGGGTGTACTTTGCTCTACCTTGTAGTGTCACTTAGGTGACTTCTGGTTGCAAAAAAACAAGATAGCGATAGCTATGTCAAAAACCAAAAGGGCAAACTTGAGGCTTCACAATTGTAGTCCACAAACCGATGGGTGCCGTCACGGTGACTACGTTCACTTCTTATATACAGTTTAAGGTAAATGTTGAAAACCATGCATAGTATACAAAATAGAGCTTGGTGTGACTAGAAATGTAATAGAAATTGATTTATCATGTTGGACCAATATACAGCATAGATAAATGATAAAGAGGATTCATAGTGCATACTTTTCCCCGAGGGAATTCACTTCCCTTCTATGTCACAGACATATTAATCACCTCCGGGAGGGAGAGTGACAGCATGATAGTTTCATGAATTAATAAAGCTCTTGCTATACAACAAAGCCTTCCGGTTAATCCAAATAAGGTCATAACTCAGTTGCATTTGTTTGCAAGAAGGCACACATACTACATGCCATGCGCACACACACTCACACTACATGCCACGCGCGCACACACACACACACTACATGCCACGCGCACACATACACATACTACATGCCATGCACACACACACATACTACATGCCACGCGCACACACACACACACACACTACATGCCACGCGCACACAAACACACTACATGCCAAGCGCACACACACTACATGCCACGCGCACACACACACACACACTACATGCCATGCGCACACACACTACATGCCACGCGCACACACACACACACACACTACATGCCACACACACACACACACTCACACACACACACACACACACACACACACACACACACACACACACACACACACACACATCTCTTGGAGCATTTTTCATTGAGGAGATAGCACACTGTTAATACTTATTATTCAGAAACAGTGGGGAGGTGTCGAGCTCAGCAGTCTGCCCATTTTTTAATAAACAGCACACTGCTGGACTAAATCATATCACAGTAACTGTGTGTGTGTGTGTATCTATCAGTGCAGGAAACACACTACAAACAGGGTTAAGGCAAAGTGAGAACAAAAGAATTCATGCTTTAACCATTTAAAAAGGGGAACAATTAAATTGCATAATTGGATTCATGTCAAAAGATATTAACACATCTTTAATTTTGCTTGTGCTACTGGGAAGGAACAGCTAGAACGAAATGATGAAACACTTCATTTGCAATTGTTCCCACAGACAGAAACGGCACACTGCAAGGTGAGCGGGGGAAAGTGAAATACTGAACTGAAAAAACTAAAACTAAAAAAGTACTTTTAAAAGAACAGATTGGAGAACTATCATGATTGACTAATAATAAGTCATTTGTGAGCAGTCAACTCAATCATCATCCATAATTTAATTCAATTTGGCCAATTAAATAAACATAGCACGTATAGGTTTTTTTGTGTATTACAAAATGATTAATTAAATGAACAACCTCAGTCCCAGGAGATGGAAGATTATTTAGTCAAGGAGAAAAGGACACCTGCACATGTGAACCATACCTCTGTGAGGAAATTACTGATTAGCTTGTAATATCTCCAAAATGCAAAGCACACAATCCTATAGCGGGAAGGCAAACACGTTATATGGAAAGGCATTCTGAGGTCAGGCACGTACAACAGGGTCTTAAGTTATGAATGGAAAGTCAAAAGATGTTTGTAGTTTTTTTAATAAGTAAGTAGATCTGCCTCCACACAAGCTAAACACAATGTTCAGGAGGGATGTGCCTAGCACTTGAAACATACTTTTTCAGAGTACATATTTAAGCCACCGGCAGTCAAATCATCATCTTTTAGTAAAAATATTATGTTTTATATATCTATGATTACTTTACTCAATAACGTACTACTCTTACAGCCAGATAATCCTGTTTTGGAAACGTATCTTTTCTAGGTTACGAACCGGAGGTAAATTGTATGCCCGATTGGTCTTCAATCTACCCGAGTTCTCCACACTACACCGCTCCGCCGCTCCCTTCACTGGTTACCAGTGGCTGCCCGAATCTGCTTCAAGACTCTGGTGCTGGCCTACCGTGCTGTGAATGGATCAGCCCCTTCCTACATCCAGTTTGCTATCCTGGCTCCAAAATGGTGGAACGACCTCCCCATTGATGTCAGGTCAGCAGACAGTCTTCACACCTTCCTGTCGCAGACTGAAACTCACCTGTTTCGACTGTATCTCGACGAATGAAGAAAAAAGACAGTTCTTTGTATGTTGCACTTATATTGGTTTGGCTTATTTGAATGGATGTCCGTCCTCATCCTCTACATTTTAACTGCCAATTTTTATTAATTAAGATCTGCATTTTACTGGGAAGATATATTGCAATGTGTCATTTAAGAGACATACTGCTATGATGTCTTACTGGAAACACTAAGATCTTTACATCTATTAAATGAGTTGCTATTGGCACAATTTCCCCAAGATCCCTGTGATTCTCTATTTTAAAAGCCAATGTGGAAATAAATGTAATTCTCTACTAAATAAGCAAACATTAAAAAAAACAAAACATGGAGATTTCAAGTTTGTCATTACACTTATAGCAAACTTATTTGTATAAGCTTCATACTGTACGTTTTTGAATGATTCGCCATATCTCTCTCCTGGAATTACAAAAAGGAAATCAGAAGGTTATTACAGAGGAATATTAACTAACCTCATATTGGTTGACAGATGTGACAGCAGAGAGTCAAGGCAGCACTTTCTCACAATACGTTAACATTACCATTGATTTCTTAGCAATGCCATGGCAACAACGTAAACGCTGGACTCCCGCTATCTCGCTCACAAGCAGGGGGTCCCTTGACAGAGACGGCAGCATTTAGTCAACTCAAAGAGGATGTGACATGCAAATCCCTTCTGGTCTGCAGCATCTGTTTAATACTGACCCATGTCCCGACGCACTGGCAGCAGCCCCTGCCATAACATCTGTTTAAAGGTGACCCTGACCCCCGTGTAGTACCTTGGTGTAAAGTCGTACCTTTTCTCTCAACATAGATCATTACCTCTGGCCAAACCACAGGGGGCAGCGTGCGTGGATTGAGAAGTATGTGCAAAACATCTGGTTCATCGTGACCCTTTTGCCCCCGACCTCTTATAGAGATACAACTTTTTCATTCTTACAGTTGGGTGGTGTCAATGCGAGGTGAAATTATTGTTATAATATCATGACTTTCGGGACCTGTAACGTGACTCAAAAATGTTCTGCTTCTTAGGAGTTTTTGAGGTCAGAATTAAAATTCACAGTACATGAGGTCGCATCTCTATTTCCAAGACACCAACATGGGCTCTCAATAGCACCTGTTGTGTAAATATGTGTCAACATGAGCTGTTCTTCTGTTTCATCTGGTTACGGTCAGAATTTAATAATGCAAACTAACACACAAGTAGTGTTAAATATATGATAGCAAGGTAGGCAAAGTCCAAATCTTATATATATGAAATCATGGTAAAAGAATACCATGATGGAGTTTAAAATTCTTTAGGTTAAAAGTTGAGTGAAGACACTTATATTTGATAAAGAACAAAATGGTTAGTTGCGGCCCTATCTTTAACTTTTGACCAATAAAGCGTTAAAGAAGAACTCTGGTTGCACAATGAAGCTTTGAGGTAAGAATACATGTATCCGTATGAACCAGGGTTTAGATCAGACCACAAAGATAAGGAGCCATAATAAACACTTTGTTCATGATATTGTTAATCTGAGTGTATTCTGAAATAAAATTCAAAATGCAAGGTTTAGTGAGAATGGCTTCTGTTCATCTCATACAGAGTGGAACAAAGGGCAGATATAGTGAAAGGGAATGATTGCTCTTGCCTAAAGGTTTTGGGTTAGACTTGCAGCAATTACAAAACACAAGCTGTTCTGATATCTGATAGTAAGTGTTGTGTGTGTGTGTGTGTGTGTGTGTGTGTGTGTGTGTGTGTGTGTGTGTGTTTGCAGTGTGCATGACACAGGGACATGAATGCAAAGGGTGCGTTCTCTTCTAATAAACTATCAAAAGTCTTCAGCTATTTAATGAGGCACCACCATTCAGACCAGACCGAGCACACACACACACACACACACACACACACACACACACACACACACACACACACACACACACACACACACACACACACACACACACACACACACACACACACTAACTGCCACAAAACTTAAATTTAACACTGGGCTTTCTCATCATTTGGAGCTGTGCCCTTTAAACGCACAGCCTGGAATGGACAAACCTAAGGCCTTTTATATCCTCCATTAGTTGTGCAGCAAGATATAAATTAGCAGTATCACTGCAACCACAGCAGCATCCAGCCAAAGCCGACTAATGCTTGGCAATCTTCCATAAAACTCACATTCCACCATGATATACTCCTACTACACGGGTGTCTCACATAAAATGAGCTTCACAGGCCTTTGGACAGACATACAGTGGTGTTTTGGCTCTGTGCCGTTATTACTGTAGATGCGAACCAGCACAGCTGCTATTAGTTTCATGTCCAGACTGTCAGCTTTAATGGATATGTTCTCCCACATGAAATGAGCGGTTGGAAAACTTCTGCCACATTTTGCCAACTTTAAACAGTGCCAGTGCTCCAAAAGCTGTGCAGATTATGATCTGATGATAGAAAATAATGATGCTAAGCCTATTTTCAGATGCAGATTTGTAAACAGCTAAATTAATTCCTATGCTTTAATCTTTTACGGTCTTGCTCAGCTGATTAGATAATACTTTTTTAAGGCCTTTATTTGATGCTATGATCATATAGAGAGAGATAGGAAACACATGGAGACAGAGGGTGATGACACGCAACAAAAGTTCCCGGAACTTCACGATTTCATGGTTGTAAACCACTAACAACCAAAATGCCCCTCTGCTCAGATCTTTCTTTCATTGTTCTAGATATGTGACACTAAAAAGTGTAAATACACACTTTAAATATATTTCCTTGAGAGCCATATATTTATTAAAATTGAGTTTTAAGTATATCACGTCTCAGAGTACTAAAAGCGCTATCAGTGTTTCCCCTACCATTGTCTATGCCCCCCCCCCAACGGAACCTATCGCTATCTAATTTATGTGCACGTTTAGGTGTCTACTGCACGGGTGTCAAACTCAAGGCCACAATTATATCCAGGCCGCAAAAAAATGTCTATCATAACTGGCCCGCCGGTTTTGGTAATTAAATCAATGCATGGCACAACCACGGGGAAATACATATTTGAGGAAGTATCTCAATGTGTGAAGGAAATGAAACTATCCCGGGACAAACTGACGGGACTGACGACAGATGGAGCGCCTTAGATGCGCGGTGAAAATAACGGATTAGTAGGCAGGATGTGGGAGAAGATGCAGCTGACGGTGTATCACTGCATCATACACCAGGAAGCACTGTGTTGTAAAGCTCTGGAAATGGAAGATGTAATAAGCAACGTAACACAGATAGGAAACTTGAGGAGATACATTCTGAACATGGTGGTGCGATGGCTGAGTCGAGGGAAAGTGCTGAATAGATTTTTCCGAGTTGCGTGAGGAAATCTACCAGTTTTTGGAAGCAAAGGGAAACACACTACAGATCTCTGGGACGATGTGAGCTGGCCTTTTTGTGCGACATAACGAAGCATCTCACTGTTAAACCTGCAGCTTCAGGGCCGTGTGATCGCGGACATGTATGATGCAGTGAGAGCCAAGCTGCGCCTGTGGGAGACTCTGATGCAGAAGGAAACTTTGGTTACTGCGTGTTTCCAAACACTGACAAACCATCTCCACCGCTGTGTTCCTGTGTTGTTTGCAGCAAACTTCATGCTGCTCAGATGCTTTGCATGTTTAGAAGCACATACCTGTGTGAGCAGCTTTTCTCTGTGATGAAGATGAACACAAACACACACAGGAGTCGTCTCACCGATGCTCACCTTCACTCACTGAGGGCTTCCACAGAACCCCAAACAAACTGGCAGCTAAGAAAAGATTCCAAACATCTGGCTCTGACTGCATAAAAGGAGAATGTAGCCTACCTAAATATGTTCCATATCTTTTTGCACTTTATCCAATATGTCTATCCTGTGCAATAAATGTGGACTGTGTTTGGCCCTCGAATAGTCCCAGTTTTTAAATTTGGCCCTCTCTGTGAGAGTTTGACACCCCTGCTCTACTGGTTGCTTTGCGCAGTTTCTCCTCTTCTGTTTCGCAAAGGGCAGGGCTCCGCCCCCTATATACACATACACACACACAAACACACACACACACACACACACACATTCAAAGACGGAGCGGAGAAAAGAACAAAATCCGCTGCTTAATGTTTTACTTTAAAATGACACAGTATAATTATTTATTACTTGTTAATCATGTTTATAAATGTCAGCTCAAAATTGTCTGCAAGCCATATCGCATCATCGAAAGAGCCACAGGTTCCCGACCCCTGTCTTAAGGGGTGGGGGAATTTACCCGAAAATACCTACAAACGACATACCCAAAGTAAAAGCTGCTCTTCAACCATTTGCACCAGCTGCATGATTTTGGTCTCATTCAAAAGATAACTCTCTTATTGTTCTAATCACTCCAAGTGCTTCTGGCACTGAGTAATAGTGGTCTGAATATACTAAATTTGAAGAAAATAAACTCCACCTGAAGTTTGTTGTTGAAAAAGATGCCTGAAGATGGGTATAGCTGGTAGTTAAGAGCTGGAAAACACAATAGGAACATAGGCGAATCAACGGGAGACTGGGCTGCTGCTGGCTCCGTCTGTAAACAAAAGACCGAAAGGTCAGAGTTCGGCATCCCGTTAGCAAGCATCAAAATAGCGCTAATAGCTTGATATATGCCGTTTTTGCCGAGTATCATCGCAAAATTAAACGCATCGATCAGCTGATTTCAAAGATTGCAACAGCTGTTCGTGGGCTTTTAGCAATGTGACGATGTTCAAGATGGATATATTTTTACTGGAAATTATCTATTGGATCTATTGTTTTCTTTGGATTATTACTGATTACAGGATTATGATGAGACTTCATAGGTGAGTTGGCTCAAAGTTATGGGTTTGATTGTGAGTTTGCTTGCTTGTGTGAGATGCCTACTGTACTTGCTGTTGTGATTTTGATCTTGCTCACTAAATAGACGAGATTCTAAGCTTTCTAACAATATGTGGCATTGTGTAACAACTCCATCATGGCGGACTGTAAACAACACATGGCAAGATACAACCTCTCTGAAAATGCAAAACTATCACATGACGGCTGGCGGGTTAAATCAGTAAACATTCTGCACCTTTTTGTAAAGATTTTGGTTGGTTAGACACAAATGCTCTTCCACCCTGCACAACAACAACAACAACAAGCTGCCCTTTACTACAACAATCTGGTCTATTGGCCACTTAGGAGACCAAGAGGAGCAAGTGGTTGCATCTCAGTGGTGGGAGAGGGGTGGAAAGAGTATGAAAACATCATACTCAAGTTAAAGTACTATATTAAAGAATCTTTACTAAAGTAAAAGTAAAAAGTAGAAAATAAAAAGTACAAATAAACCTCAAGTAAAAAGTAGGTCTAGGTATAGACTACTAGTGGATCAACATCACAGATGTTCAAACTAACAATAAATTCCATTACTATAGACTTTGCAGCCTGTGATTACAACTGATGATCAATTCTAACTGTTTTCCTCCCTAAAGCCTACGAGCTACAACCAACACGGCGAAAGAATACTTAAGACAATCAAAAAATTAAAATATGGCAGACACATATATAAATAAAGCGACATATGGACACCATGGCAGATGCAACAATCAATACATGAAATAGCCTGCCACTTCATAAAGAATAAACAAAACATCGCCAAAAGCAGATAACACAGAGATGTAGAATCCACAGCGACTGCAGGACAACATCACAATGCTGACCACATCATCTGCACAGCGAGTTATAGTATGCAGTTGTTGTTGTTATACGCGACTCACCCATGTGAGCGTCATGCTGGGAGTCTTTGTGCACCTCCTCCACAATCTGCTCCAGGCTCGTCCATCCTCAGAGCGTAATGTGTCCGATCCCAGTCTCTCTTTCCCAATGCGATCCTCACAGCTTTCACACATGAGCTGAGTGAGGCTCTGCAGTCACATTAGGGATAAACTGCCACAAACAGCAGCAAAGGCCTCACACAGCTCCCTGAATGTAAAAGTTCCTCAACGCAGAAGTCACCGCTGCAAAAATCTATCATGAGCATTGTAACATTTAGCATTGTAGCCAGAACCAGCAGACACCTGTTCACGTAATGTCGTTGGTGTGTTTGATTTGGATCACTTAACATGCTTGACCGGGTGGTGCATAGGTGATTAATTAAGGTCGATGCAATCTATGTGTACAAAGCTACACTTAATGCTAACCATAACCAAAATTAGGCTACATCATACTTGATTTTATTGCATTGTTATGCATTTGTTTTACTGTTCACAAACTGCAAGCACACATGCACCAAGACACTCGGCAACATGTCTTCCAGAGTGCCAGCTGACTGCAGCAAGTTTGGAGTGCAGAGTGTCTCCTCTTCGGGGGTCTGTCTCTCCTCCTGCGGCCAGACACACAGCAGCTTCTTCTCTGCTACAGCTGCATATTTATCATGTTTTTGTTTGTTTATTTCTCCCACAGTTTAATATAGCTTTTTCATGTGACTGACTTTTATTTATACTTTGTGACGGATGTGACTACAAATGTAGTAAAGTACTTGTGATAGAACGTACTTAAAGGTCCAATGTGTAGTAATCAGTGGTTCTATTAGCATTTTTTTAATTCATTATTTTATTAGTGTATAATCTACATAGGGAGCAGGTCCTCTTCCATGTCCGCCATGTTGCACCGCCTTGTTTCTACATATACTTTTTCAAAACTTTGAAGGCCATAAACCAACTTGGTGAAGAAGTACACATGACATCTGTGTTCAAGCTTAAAGTTTTTGTTTATGTTCTATCTCTACAGCATCAAATCTTTGTGTGTTCAGGCACCACAATTGTTCCTTTTCCCTTAAGCCCAACAACTGCTTGCAGAGATGAGGCACTTAACCTCTAAACTATTGTGTCTCTGGATTTGACTTTTCACAGCACTGGAAAGATGTCTATATTCACTGCATGTCTCCATGACACGTCTTAACCGGAGGTCACCTGCCTGATCACCTCTGGTCTTTGGCCTGAACTTCAGAAAAGTCAAAGAGGTGTTGTTTGAGGATCTCAGCTTGTTCATGGGCTCATGTGGGGAAAATGCCTTCAAAGTAAAGCTTGAAGACATCAAAGCTTTTTTCTCCGCCAATTCTCTCTGATGGCATCTTGAAGCACAGCAAACAGGTCATAGATTGTGTGTGTGTGTGTGTGTGTGTGTGTGTGTGTGTGTGTGTGTGTGTGTGTGTGTGTCTGGCCTATGTGTGAGTGTGGTTGTAGCTACACATGGTCAGCACAATTACAGAACATCAAAGTCCACTAACATCACTGCTGTCATCCCTGGTCGAAATCGTCCTGCAGAGTAAACAGAGATCTGGCCACACAGGATACTGCGGAGGAGGGATGAAGAGGGAAATGAAGATGAGTTATGAGGCCTGTGTGGAGGCCAGGTGATATAATGGTGGAAAGCGATTAAGGGAAAGATTGGGATTGATGGAGGGATGGAACGAAGTGGCTCTTACTGAAGGTCTGAAAGGAAGCAACCTGAGATGTGGGCAAGTGAATCCACATCATAAAGAAGAGGAAGGTATTTGCATATGGAGCGGCTGATACCTTCGAGACAGCTGCAGCTCTCGCAGCTGGCAGACTGACAGCACTGGGCAGGTGTGAAGCTCGGCACATTCAGAAAGTGACACTTAACGAGAGTTGTGTGGGTGTGTGTGTGTGTGTGTGTCCGTGTGTGCGGAGGGTGCACCATTCATCTTAAACACCCCTTTGTGGCGCAGCCTTCAAAAATAGAGACATACTGTATCAATTCTCTCTTCTTTCCCCAGCGCATCCATCAGCGTCCTTCCTTCTAATTGCTGTTTGCTTCTCTACAATTTTCTCTTATTTTTTCTCCCAAAGTTATACAAAGGGGCAGGAAAGTGCTTCATCGACGGAACAGCATTCACATTATTACGTTATATGAAAATCTGAGGTACGTGTCGACACTGATGACTTATTTTAGGGCTTATTTAATTATATTTGAATCTCAGCATGTCCTTGATGAACATGTTTAACTTGTCAATGCATTGTTTGTCCAGGAGGTGGGCTATTTTTGATTTTGAAACAGTCTTGCACTGAGAAACCTAAATGAATGCATCAATCAATATTCACCCTTGCTCCCCATCCTGCTTTATTCCCTTGTCATTTCACTGGTGGCAACAAAGCAGCCAATTCTAAACAGGCAGTACAAATCGGCAAGATTAAGGAACATATATTTTGTCATCTTTCTTTAGTTTAAAGTAACATTTTTCTATCCTGTTTTTGCTCTGGGACTTTTTGAATGTTGGTCAAATATGCCTCATCACCGAATCACTTTGTAACCAGACACAGTCGAGGTCATTGATTATATTCTTGAATGCTGAGCCAAAATGATTGGTGGTTTCCTTTTACAGAATAATGGCTTAGAAACTTTGTGAAACCACGTGTTCCTCTTTTCACAGAGAAACTTATTGACAAATCCAATATTTATCACAGATAGTAAAATAACCCAGAGCAAGAAAATAAAAATAGGTTCTGAAAGCTTGTGTTGGAAGAAAGTCCCAACTCTAGCTGCAAGGCTTTGGGGTTTCTCAATATTAAGTTTGAAGTATCTAATTTTTGGCATTTTGAAGAGATGAATGTGTTTTAATTATTTAAAGAAAATGCTCTTTTTTGGGTAATATGGTTATGGGATTTTACTGTAACATTCACTTTAACATTACATTTAAGGTGTGATTGGTCATGAAGCATCATTCTGACACAGTGTTGAGTATAGGCGTACAAGTATATAGTGGTGGGTTTGGGTTTTGTGACAGCTCAGTGGACTATGTTGCATGCTATTCATTCACCGCATGGCTTCAGATCCATTGTTGCCTGTCATCCCACCTGTCTCCTCAATCTGTCCTGTTATTATTCTAGAATACTACAAACGTAAAAACTTTCAGCAAATCTGGGAAAGTTGGAACATAATTTTCTTTGGGGAATGCAAACACTTGGCTGCAAAAAGAAAAATCTACTTGACAACAAGGACGAAGGAAGGAAATCAATCATGTGGAACAATATTTTGCATGAAAAGCCCGGTCTTCCTCGACTTCTCCGTCCCAGTTCACAACACTGCTCTGATGGATTGAGTGGTAATTGAGTTTTTCACTGACCACTCACTTTTCATCAGCAGAAGAATCACACCTCGGCTGCAGAAATGCAACCCTCTCCAGGCTGCAGTTATTTCTGACAGGTGGGCTGATTGCAGCTGCTTTCTTCAGTCTAACATGACGTCTTATTGCCATTACTTAATTCCCCCCTCAGTCATCATCTTCTGACTCACTGGAAAAGATACCTCTCCCTCCTGTCTATCCGGCTCATTTCCATCCTCTCTCAGTCTCTCCCTATTCATATTCTTATATCCCTCTTTATGCGCTCCACCTTTCCTCACATTTATGCACATTCTTCACTTTCCTCATGCTGTTGGAGTAGAAATAATGTCACATGGCCAAGATGTAAAGAATTTTCAATTCAAGCCAATCTGACAGGTTTCTAAAAGTGGACACATATACTCAAACCAGCCCATTTTTCTAGGTAAATGACAAATATCTAGACGCACAACCATCTGTCGGGTTTACATAAAATGGTTAGAAAAAGAGAACTCAAGTGAGCGGATGTTCTCTGGACAGAAATGCCTTGTTGATGACCGAGGTCAGAGGAGAATGTGCTCACTGGTTTGAGCTGATTAGAAGGCAACAGTAACTAAAATAAGCACTCGTTACTACCAAGGTATGAAGATCAGCATCTCTGAACGCACAACACATCAAATCTTGAAGCAGATAGGCTACTACGACAGCAGAAGACGACACCAGGTGCTACTCCTGTCAGCTAAGAACAGGAAACTGAGACTATAATTGGCACAGGCTCTCCAAAATTGGACAAGAAGATTGGAAAAACGTTGCCTGGTCTGATGAGTCTTGATTTCTGCTGCAGCATTCAGGTAATGGGGTCAGAATTTGACGTAAACAACATGAAAGCATGGATCCATCCTGCCTTGTGTCAACAGTAAAGGCTGATGGTGTTGGTGGTTTAATGGTGTGCGGGATATTTTCTTGGCACACTCTGGGCCCCACTTTGGGTACTACCAATTGAGCGTTGAGTATTGTGCTGACCATGTCTATCCCTTTATGACCACAGTGTCCCCATCTTCTAACTACTGTCACATGGCTCAAATCGTCTCAAAGTGGTTTCTTGAACACGACAATAACTGTACTCAAATGTCCTCCACAGTCACCAGATCTCAATCCAATAGAGCACCTTTGGGATGTGATGGAAGGGGAGATGCGACTCATGGATGTGCAACAACTGCGTGATGCTATCGTGCTAGTACCTTGTTGAATATGCCTTGAAGAAGTAAGGCAGTTCTGAAGGCAAAAGGGAGGACCAACCCGGTAGTAGAAAGGTATAGATTCTTTTATCGCACTATAATACAATCCATGCTCAAGTGTTTGAGTTTTAGAGATTTACTCTGGTACATTTTGAAATTTTAAACTGTAATAAAAGCGAAAAACTTGTAGAAACTATAGCACTATATTATTCATGTAACATATCCTATATATTGTTTTTGGGATTGGTTTGAGTAGATCATTGTGGATGTGAATGAGAGTTTATTCATGAAGTGACTCTGGATAACTTTCGTTCTGTCTTTCAAGCTTCAATGAAATTTAATGTCCAAATGAATCAAAGGTTTTCCTCCTTTTTTACAATTACTTTTCCCAATATTACTCTTTCCTGATTTACTGGGACTAATTTGAAAGTTTATACTGTATATATCAGGTAGAGTATTACAGCCTTGTATAGACTAGTTGATTAATATGGGAAGGTACTGCTGAAAGCTGAAAGACTCCACATGACAAAGGGAATGGCATCATAACACCAACACAACAGCACGCAGATAGCGAAGCTAAAACACAACATGAATTATTCTTGTCAATAAATAATCATGAACATGTGTCTGTGCATGTATTTGCTTATGATTTTGTGAGTCTATGTTTGTGCATGGAATACATTCATATGTTGCCTAAGCAGAAGCAGAAGTATTTATAATGTATCACCAGTGCTTATCTCTCCATTCAGGAAACACTGAGCTAAAACGCTTCCAGAAAGAAAACGATGATAACAAATAAATAGAATCAGGCTTATACAGAAGTTTTGGCAACTATTTATTCAACAATTTTCATTTCATACATGAGAACGAACCTCTAAATAAAATATAATAAATCCCACAGACATTGGTGGAAAAACACCTCCATTACGGTGCTATATATCAAATCAAGCCCTCTCAGTACAGCTTGATATGAAACCCATTATTTCACCAAGGTACATGTATCTAACTCTAATCCTGATCTTTACTGTGGATATTTTGTATTTTGTGAGTGACAGTGCGTTACAACTCCCTCCATCTAAGGACTGATATACATAAAGACGTGTGTTGCTACAAGGAAAACATTATGATAGAGAGCAAAAGCATTGAACTGCTTACATAGCAAAAGCTAAAATTAGATGACATTGCGTATAAACACAACTTCTATCATTCTTTGAACTCGTGATTATTTGCAGCATATTTCTAAATGTCATTTTTTCAAGTCAGTGATCATATAAAACAATTTTTCTTAAGTCTAATATGCCAATGACAGCAAGATGACAATTACTGAAGAATCACTGAATAATTTTTATTAACATTGCGATAATCTTAAACTCAACAAAAACATGGTGTCAGCATTCAGGGACGGGCAGAGTGGCCAGAGCTCACAAGTCCCCATTTTAATACAGAAAACAAACAAACAAAAATAAATCTCTCTAAATGAAATATATTCCTGAGATGCAAAACAAAAGAAGAGATATTAAAAAAAATCACATGTTTGTTGTCATCGTCTAATTGGTTCTGTGTCAATATTGCAGAGGGGCAAAGAAGTGCACCGAAGCCAAACTGTACAGCAAAGACACATGAAGGGTCAGAGGAGGAGAGACAGCACTGGGCCGGGCCATGTCATGCTATCATCACTGCTGTGGAGACCTAAACCATTAAAACCATGAGCAAAACAAAACAAAACACAGTTTATCCCTTTTTGATAAACAGGTTCAGAGTTGGTATTTTTAGTTGATATGGGCCTCTAATCTCCCTGAAACTGGGGACAATTTCTTGGGCAACTTGGGCAAAAACACATTTGTGTGTATATATGTGTGTGTGTGTGTGTGTGTGTGTGTGTGCCCAACTGACTGCAGTATTTTGTGACCGGAGGTGCTCTCCTTGGGCCGTGCACAGTGTGGTGAAAAGGCTGTAGCAGAATGAATACATAATGCAGTTTCAGTAGGCGGAGTTTGAACAAGCTTCAGTGATCGCCAATCACATCAGCTTGTGTCATCCCTCTTTAAAAGAAGCAGACATGCAGGAGAAGGGTGGAGAAGCAAGCTGGAGGTGCAGAGTCGCAAGGGACAAATAAAAAGCTCCCCAAATATGCGTGCCAGGATGTTCTGATGACCCTTTTCGGGATACACTGAATTCTTGTGATGTGATGTAATTTGAATGATGTCAGTGTACTTAAGTCAACATCGCCTTGTTGTATAATATGTTTCTATTATTACTGTCTGTTGGCTAATATAGGTAGAAAACACACATATGATTAAAAGATACGCATACATGAAATATCTTTTTGTGATTTAGTACAGGTCTGTTATGTGCAAACGGCAACATGAAAATTGTTCACAAAACTGTGTGCAATTTCATGCCGAATTTACTGCCAGTATTGCGCTGCCTGATCTGCATAAACAAGTCATCTCAGCTGCACCACTCCCACATTCAGTCAAAGAAAGTGGGTTTGTTTGGAGTTAGGGATTTACCAAACAGAGGCGAGTCTATGAAATGGACTAGTGCCCATGGAAAATGGCACTGCGAGTGCATAAGCGTTATTACGGTCTTGTCACCAGGATGAAATTAGAGGCCCATGATGAAGCGGATATTAACCGAACCCATATATGTTGGAAAGCAAGGAGGCAACGAGTTTAAAGCTTAGTTTCAACCGACAACATAAAAAGAAATACGACTAATAACCAACCCAAAGATGTAACACGGCTACAGTTGATTCTATTATAGTAAAATAGTGAATGATGGTATGTGCCAGGCTGTTATAATAGCAAACGAAAAAAGATTCTGGTTCGGTCGAACTATCATAAAAAGCCAACAAATTAGCTCATTACTGTCTTGTCATAACAAATATTTACATGTGGTTTTCAGAAAGAAAAACAAACAAGAAAACACATTTCACCATTTACTAAGAAATATCCATCAAATTAGTCAGAGTGCATAATTCAGTGAATGGCACCTGTTTAATTTGGAACTTTCAGCAACTCATCACTGCAGACCTGGTTATTTCCGAGTTCCTTTAATATAAAACAGCCTGTTTCTCTGAATTCAGAATCAACAAATCCAATCGACTGCTCTCTTATTTCTAAGATGGATACACAGGCGTAAAGCAACAGAGAATTTGATTGACACCGTCATTGATTTAAGACACAATGAAAAGAACTAGATAGAAAAGTAAAAAAAAGAAAGAAGACATTACATCATTGTGATAAATGTATCTATTCACACCAGAGCCGGTTTAGAACGCTTTATCTACTGAAGGAACGTGGAGTGAGGCTGAAGTCGAACCTGTAAATAGTGGTGTATTGATTGAAGTGCACTAAAATGTTTAAATATGGAAACTGTGGCAAAGCTTTTGCATTTTTAAAACAAATTATTAACATATTTAAAACGTAATATGCAACCTAAATCCTACATCAGTGGTGACAGGTTTAATGATTCCCAACTTGTGATTCACTCCAGCAGTGCTTGAGTCATAGCACATAGAGAAAGACCTTACTTGCTGACCTTATTTGCATAATGTTGTAAATTGGCCACTGAATTGGAGACAGCTGGGCCCACAATTTTATTGCCCTTGGTAATAATTTGCTCCCTCTTAGTAGATTAGTGCCTTGCCTTTAAGTTTTAGTTCCAGAAGCCACAGTGTTTATCGCTCTTTCACAGGAGAGTAAATCAGCCAAATTTGGCCAATCTGATGAAAGACGAAGGGATATATGAAAAGAAACAGAAGTTGTTTACAAGGATATGTTAGGTTTGAAACTTTCATTGCCTCCAACGGGAAGGTCATTTTTCTTTGAATGCATTTCAATTCCAATTTGTATTTTCAGGATTTGAGCGAAAACAGACACATTTTCTGCTGTTTCTGTTTTTGTTAATCACATTTTTCACAACAACGAATCCTTCCGATCTTTAGCACCACAATCACAAGAAGTCACTATTCTCAAAAATTTAATTACAAACATACTTTCATTGTGGTTCTCCCTTATATTACTTCAGTTCAAATAAATTAAATATGAAAAAAACAAAAACATGCTAATGTGCATTACCAAAGTTTTCACACATTATATACATGCCTTGTGCCAAAACAAAATACATTTGTTTAAAAGTTTTCCAATAAAGATTATGCAATGAAGAAAAAAAAACCCAATGTAAATAGATAAGGTGGCTAATATACAAATTTGAAGGAATCCAGAATTTAACAGCAATTTTCACAATCAACCACATTTTAGCAGACACAATACACAGCAGGGAGCTTAGAACCATTTAAACCAAAAATATTAAAAACATTTCTTTTTATAAAAACATGATTTAGCTTACATTTTCAAAAAGATGAACTGATTTTTTTTCCTTTCAGAATTGAATCAAAGACAGCCTTGTCATCTTTCCACTACCCATTTGAATAGAAGAACCATTCTCAAGGCAATCTAGTTGTTGGCAAGGGAACAAAGTCACTCATTCAGACATTTTGTGCTTCTCTGTTTGTCTTCAGTTTTTTTAGTTTTTGGAAAGGAGGCCCCTGCAGATCTATGACCCAGCACTCACACACTATTTCCTTTTCCCCTCTTTTTTTCGCTTGAAGACCCCATGAAATGGAAATCGAAGTTCATGGAGAGTGACTCTGACGAAATGGAAACAAGAAGAGCAGTTATGCAGTATGAGTTTTCGATACGTTGCTGATATTTACAGTTGAACTAAATAGTTAAATGGAGGTGGCAATACAAAACAAGGTGTTTTAGTGAAACTGATGTTATCACTCTTTGTATAAAATAACACTACGGTTGGATGCTTATCTATGAGCCAGTAAATGAATAGAAATGTGAATAAAAACAAACCACTGTTGAAAGCTGCCTGGACCTCAAGCTTACAAGAGGTAACAATACAAATGACATTACTGAAAATGTATTCAACACTAAATGTCCTATTCATACTGTAACTGTGTACTTACTATATTAACTCCTAATGGTTCCTTTTTACATTTCATGGGGTGCTTAAGTCTTAAAATGATTCAAATGTGACACATACATAAACCAAATAATTCAAAGTGAAAAGCTAAACCCATTTCAGTACAATTTATACAGCTTTTAGAGAGAGAGAGAGAGAGAGAGAGGAGATTGATTCTTTCTGTACAGCTGAACCCTTTATATGAATCACAAACTACTGTAAGCTGTCAAGAGGACACTGCTGAAGGTGTTGGTGTTTTTGCTGCAGCCTGGACAGTGCAGGAATATACAGACAAAAGTACATAGGGACAGCAGATTTAGCAAATGGTTTTATACACATTTGATTGAGTTTATTTGATGGAATGCTTCTAGCATCTGTGTGTATTCTCTGCTCTAAACAATACAACACTACCCTTTAGTAGTACCCTAATAATGAAAACAGTATGATACACTTATCTGGCAAACCTTGCTACAGTGTTACACAAAACCTTCTTCTTATCTTACAAGGGTCAACTGTTTAATTGCAAGTCTATTTAGAGGTGGGTGGGGTCGGGGGAGGTGGATCTAAAAGTACCATATTCAGTGTGATAGACATGTATAAGGCGTAAACAGCAAAGATCTTCATTAAAATAAAAAAAGACACAATGCATAATCAAAAGCTGTGAGCTAAGCAATGAAATGATGGTCCAGTTAACCCATCTACAAAGCATTTACATTGCTACTGACAGACGATACATGAAGGCATTGACAGAAGTTCAATGGCGTCTGTATTTTTAGGCACCGTGTTGATGTGAGATATGATATGTGTTTGTGGACGTGTGTGAACAAAGGGGATATAGTGTGTGTTTGGGTGTCTGCTTGGAGGGGAAACAGGAGAGAAGATGAAGAAGGGCTCATGTAAGAAGCAGTCATGGTAGATATACAGACTTCCAGGCATTCATGTCAAAGATGAGGAAAAATATGAGAAAGGGGACAACTTCGGCAGCGACGGCAAGCTGCCTGTGAAAACCGGCTGCCAATAAAAAAAGTAAAAAGAAATAAAGGACAAGATGTAAATGATAGACAAAAGGCAATCATAGTAAAAACACTTGGGGAACTTCTCTTGTCTGTGGACTGCCTGCAGGTTCCTTGTTGACACGGCGGGGGCAGTTGTCAGGGGTGGAGAAGAAAAGGGGGAGACAGAGAGAGGGGAAAAGAGATACAGAGATTCAAAGAGGGGAAAAGGGAAGGAGAGAGATGCACAGCTCCTTCTGCAGTCTAAATGAAGTATTCTTTCTTTTCTTCTGCGTGTGCATGGTTGCCCTCAGCGTTGATGATGGCTGTGTCGGCATCGGGCGCATCGTCCGCCCCTTTGGCCTCGTTTGTCAAGTACGTTCCTTTTAAAACGAAAAACAAACCGATATCAGGAAAAACAAATTCAGAGCAGACCTGTATGGTGTTTGCATATGAAGACAACATCAGCAATATAAGTAATCAGCTACATTCTTCTTCTACATAATAACGAGAGGCTAGGATAGTACAAGATATGCAAATGCAGCCGAGAGTAAGTGTGTATAACCCTGCATCAATAAAAAGACATTATTGTTCTCAATGATGGCAGTCAAGGCTTAGAGTTGGACGTCCAACATTGTGATACAGAAATCAATTTCATAGCATCAGAACCTGAAGGCCCTGTCACACAGTGCCGTATGGCAGAAACGTACGCTGGCGCATATGAAAATGAGCATATACAACATATATGAACGTATACAGAGCCTATTGATAGCGTATCACGTACTTATACAAAACGTATCAGAGCGAATGGCCAAAGTATTCGACGAATGCCCAACAACATGCATAACGCATTCCTTCGCCGTATGGCGGAAACTATCCTATGTATACGGAATATCGGCAATACGCTGGTGTACGTTGTTGAACGCTGAGGCCGTGAAACGTCTTTTGAGCATGTTCAAAAAACGTTTCACGTTATACGTTTTGTATAAGTACGTGATACGCTATCAATAGGCTCTGTATACGTTCATATACGTTGTATATGCTCATTTTCATATGCGCCAGCATACGTTCCTGCCATACGGCACTGAGTGACAGGGCCTTCAGGCTTTTTCTTTCCTTGAGCAGTGTCACTACATGTGTTACCCAGGCATGCCATATATTGTTATTTTCAAATGGCTATTCAAAAAAGCCTGTGCATGTGTATATGCATGCAAAGAGAAGAGCGTCAGGAATATAACAACCATGCTGATAGGATATTCTGGGCCTTAGTAAAGTCAAAGGTGCATATTAATGGTTTTTGACTTATTGTTATTAATAGTCTATTCTCTAAGTTTTTGGAACTGCAGTTCACATAATGCATTGTGGGATGTCAACAGGAAGTATAATGTCGCCATGGATTGATGATGTGGGCTCTAGTTTATGCCTGTTTTTGTTACTTTTTAGCCTCGATTTGTACATATTTTTGCAAATTGGCACCATTAAAAGTATGCAAAATTAGCTATTAGTCAATTTCGTTTGCAACCTACTCATTGATATACTGACAACCGCATCACTGGATTACTTTGATCCTCAAGAAAACTTAAAGATTTGATGATTCTCAGACAAGTTCTGGAGTTATAAGGATTTTATGTCTAAGGGGATTTATGGACATCAGAGATAACGATTTCCTCATAGAGTGCAAGTCCCACTGAATTTAACAATATGTGTATCATGTTTATGTGTTAAGATTTTTTATGACTCTGAGTACAAGGACTGCAATTTCTGACACAAAATGCAGCAATCACTGGCAACATTTAAAGTATCTCCCTCCCAAATATAACATTAATATTCAAAATATATTAAATTACATTTCTAGCTTTAAAAAATAAATATATAATGCATAATAACCCAGAGTCCTGTGTATGCACTAGTGGCATCATACTGTGTGCCGCACATCAAAGCCATTTGTCCATCAATGCTTCCTATGTGTGCAGGACTTAAACCTTCATTCTTTTTCCTCCTTTTCAAATATGTTGCTTGTAACTTGGGAATTGGGGAGGGACTCTGAGTAGGACATGCTCCACTAGTTCCATGAGCCTTGAGGGACTCAGGTCTAGTCCACTGTGGTTTTACCTTTATGCCTGGCCAGGTATCTTCCCAGAACAATGATTGAACACAAGGTCACAAAGACCACTACAGCCACCACTCCTCCGATCAAGGCATGGTCAGTGCCGCGCTGCCCCAGCGCGTTGGGATCTGAGGAGAGACATGGAGAGAAACAAAGAGAACAGATGAAGGCGCCGGTTGGTGAGGTGAGGGAGTGTGGGCAGAGAAACAGCAAAAATACAGACAATACAAAACAGAGCAAGGAAGAAAAATACGATTATTTCCAGCTCGTTCCTGCTTTAATGAGCTGCTGTCATTCCTCGCTCCTTTCACATCATGCAGTCAGAGCAGAACTGCCTATCTTTTTGAGAATAATAAAATGGAGAGAGAGAGAGAGAGACGGACACCACATTGACACAAAGAGCAGACACACGTTCGCCCTGCAAAATGAAGGGGAAATAGAGAATAAAAGAGGGACTCGGAAAAACGAGGTGAATAATTCAGGATAAACCCCACTGTGCCGCAGGAGTCGCCGACATGCAAACCAGGGCAGCGGTGGAAGAGTAGTACACAGTAAATAAATCATCACATGGAAAATAAAAAGGAAATATCAATCTTTTTCTGTTTCTGGGCAAGGAAGGATTGTTGTTTGGAAAATGAATTTGGTGTTAGACCGTTGCTACAGGTCCCCAGCTGTTGGAAAAGCAGTGGTATTATTGCAAACTCATGAAAGAATGAAGATGGGCCTGTTCATGCCTCATTCAAAAACCCATCAAAGGTTTCTCTTGATTTAAAAAAAATGCTTTTTTCCTTTTTTCACCTCAACTTCCTTTTTCCTCAAAGTCTGGCTTGCAGGTTATTTAAGTTAAGAGTGAGGACGTGAAACTGATAGTGTCTGCTGTAGGTGAATGAAAATAAGTTGACAGCGACAGCGGCAGGGGAGATGGGTAATGGAATAGCCTGTATTATTCATATCAGTCCATGACACCTGAGAAATTAGCACTCATCTCATTATCCTCCTCCGAGTGCCAGGGCATGCCATATACCACCCTGTCACACTGTGTGTGTATGTGGGCTCATGATAGCTAGAATATGTCAGAGCAGTGATAGAAGGGTGGTTTAGACACACAGCACACGTCATACATTGAGACGGTTTCTCTTCAGTATTCTCCTTTTCTTTCTGTGTCCGCCCATGTGGCCAAATTGAACAGCTGGCTTGCTCTCGCTCCATAACTCTCCATGGTCTGAGTGACCAGGCCGTCACACTTCACCGCCTCCCAGTGGACAAACACACACTCATAGCGACAGACGCTCTCATACACACAGACGTGTGCGGCGTGGTTTCACTGTGCTGCAGTTCTGCTTGGTCAGTGGAGCAGAGAGTAAAGGAATGTTCCCCTGGCACGGCCCAGCAGGGCGAGGACTCGGGCGTTTAGTTACACACATGGTTGTGTCTCTTCACCTCTATCTGTCAGGACAGCGAGTGTTTTTTAACCATCATACACACTCACTGTCCAACTGCTGCGCTTCAGTCTGGCTGTTACAACCCAGTGCTGGCACAAACAAGCCATGACAGTCGTATGTCCGACTATAGAGTACCACACAGTTTGGCTGAACAATATGCTGATGTCATGTCCAAGGGGTTGACCTGTGAGTCAAACCCCTTGGATACTTCCAGAACATGTTGTCTGATCCTGCTGCTACTGCATCTCTTCCTCAAAGGAATACTCCACTGAAAATCTGTCTATTGAGTCGAATGGAAAGGTTGCTCTGAAAAAACTATTGCTCGCTCGTTCGGGGAGGACAGCCACTGAAGTCAGTTTGTATACACTCACAGTTTCTCCACAACACACGACTTACAATATATTCCAGTGCATCCTCGTAGCTGCAAAGCTCAGCCAGAAGTAGCATATTTAGTGGCAATTGTTTGTCACATACTGATCATATAGATCAATGGCTGGGAAGCAGATTATGCAGTTTGAGAAGTTTCTATAGATCATTTGAAGCTTGTTTTCCCCCCCAAGACGGCATCATCATTTTGTAGCTACTTCAAACCCAGGCTGACTACAGCAGTCGTCTGCAAAAGGAACTAGCTACACAATTTAAAGGGGAACTCCAATGATTTTACCCATTGTAGTCTGTTTACAGGTCTTTGGGAGTATGATGCGTGAAATATAAATGATGTTATCGCTGGTTCTGCTGCATTAATCAACCTTATTTTTTAAAACTGTCCATTGTGAGTCTGACAATGTTACAGGAGTGCAATGCTAAATCGATTAATGGATCTTCAACATGACCCCTAAGGGTACTCAGAGTTACTGCATGGGAGCTGCCAAATGTAAAATGTTTTTAATTTGTTTTCTTTAAAAAATAAAAATATGTCTGAAAACACACATTACAGTAACTTGAATCCAACATATTATTAGCAAAAATAAAAATAAACTCTTTGTAAAAAAACAACCGATTTAATTTACACAACATTGATGATAACAGTTAGACTGTTACAAATTAATCCTCATGCAATCAAGTGAGCCAGCTAACCTATGCTAAATCCCTGCAAGTCACCAATCCATAACCACCAACTAGTTATGCTGTGACTACAGATTATTATTTTAATAGATTAGTATTGCAGTATTAATATTTTATGCACCCTAAAAAGGTATGTTTATACATGTTACTTTAGGCCATCCTACACAGCATTGTAAGCCCATTTTAATATGCAACTCAATTTCATATATATGGGGGTCCCTGCTCCATCTCTGTTTCAGCTAAGTGGATCTTGAACAGAAAAACGTCGAAGACCCCTAGATCAAGGCATCTCTCAAGCAAAGTGGGGGTGCATATTTGATACAGAAGGTTAGATTTTCAGACGGGTATTCCATTAACTTGATACTCATGAAGCAACAGAAGCCGGTGGCATAAAGCCATCACAACTTACAATGTGTAAATACTTTTCCCGTTGCCTGCCGTCAAAACATGGCTCATCTATTATATTCTGTTGTAGTCCACTGCTTCTTATGGAAGTAAAAAACACAGCAAGGGTGTATGAAGACACACAGAGAAAGGAAATTAAAAAAGTAGAGATTGATGGACAGGAAAATGCTGAAATTTCAGTTGGAGCAAGGCGGACAAGGAAAGAGGACAAGGAGGAGAGAGATCTAGAGGGGAGGGTTATACATTTTTATGGCTCCAAAACACATTATCATTTAATAAGGGCACATGCATTCTTCTCTGTGCGATTTAATATGAGAGCGTGGCAGAGCAAACTCCTCTTTTAATATTTATAACACTCTCCTTGTCGAATGGCCTTGCGAGTTGGGCTTGATAATAAATTGAAAGGGGTTCAGGGCTCCAGTGAGCCACTGTTGGCTGGACTGAACCAAAAGTGTTGCTCTTAAACTGTCCCACTAACTCCCCATATGATCTGTTTCACTCATGCTGGCTCCATATGGCGGCACTGTGAAAGGATATGTGATAGTGATACTATGTGGGTTTTGTGTATAGGCTAGAAGTGGAAACAGTCATATTATCTGGTCAGATTAAATGACATTGATTATATAACGACATATCTGTAAGGAATGTGAAGCATACTGTATGTTTTAGGTCAAACTTCCAGAACAGTTCGCTGTTGGAATCAGAAAGGTGGCATACAGATTTGGAAATGATGTGCAAAGAAACATTATTTGTTCTTGTTTAAACTCAAATATTCCATCAACGGCTCAGCTGGAGAGCAATGATGAGTCTACATGAAACACCTGCCGAACTCCTTCTTCAATCAGGCCAGCACCTCCATTTTATACCAGCCTGATCTGACCTTTCTTTCTACAAAATCATACATTAAGCAGTGAAATCTTGTTTCTTCATCCCTGCATAAAATGTGTGAAAGGGAAATCTGTTAAATATCTAAGAAGGGAAGCTGACTGGCGTGGCTGAGCAGTTTGAGTACCGATAGGTTTGACTTTGATTAGTTGCAGATGATACAAAGAAAAACAAAACCTCCCAAGCACAAGCGCCAGATTATCTCAATCTGAAGAATATACCAGTAAAGTTGTTTATATTTGTTCTTTCTTCATTAGACATAAGCAGCTTTATCTATCCAGATCTGCTATACTAAACTCTGTTGTAATACAGTAGTTAGCTATAATATTTCAGGTTCAGCAAAGTAAAGACAACTTTACACTCAAAACTGGCGAGGGCAGCATGTATCAACCACTATGCTAGTTTACAGTTTGCTTAGTTAGGGCTACTGCTGCTTGCCAATCCAACAGATAACAAACAGGCTAGAGCTCTTTTATGTGAGCAGCCAATGGTGCATAACTTTGTCAAAGAATGCTTGTTAAATGGGCAACTTACTGTATGTCTGTGTATCCTTATCTCATTCTTCAAAGACCATATTCGCTGTGGATGTCTGTAGAACTTCACATGAGATGTTTGCTATTCTGTAAAGTATCGTTACAGCATCTCTTGGGCCTGACACGTTACCATCCTCTGCACTGCCTTTCATCTAAAGTCATCTTTTAAATTAACAATCTCAGCTGATCAGACGCAGCGTCCTTGATCATATTAGCATGCAACTCAAATGGTCTTCACATACTGTAGCTTAACATACATCTCTCTTTCTTTCTCTTCCACCCCTTTGGTATTAAATGTGTTATTATTTAAATTATTTCTCCCATCCCATTACCATTCAGGCATCTTTTTTCTTCTTCTTTTGGATTACACCTTTTCCTCTCTATCTTAGCTAGATATAGTACTGTGAAAGCAGTGGTTTCAGTTGCTCAGATCAATAAAGCAGCAGCTAGCTTAAGCATGGGCTTATAGAGCTGCAGTGTCCTTGTGTCTGTGGTGTGGGTCAGGGAATCTGTTGGTGTGTGTGTGAGCACATCTTGTTTCGTATTTTCTTGCAGGTAATATGACATTTCCTTACGAGATAATGACTGTTACATAAGATGCATAACTGTGACTAAAAAACAACAAGAACAAATAAATAAAACCTTTGCGCCTCGCCTCTAATGGCCTTACATGGCACATTACGTCATTAAATGTGAAACATAATGTGAGACACGCATTACTCCGCATCAATTCTGCTGCAATGAAGTTAAAGCTAGAGACACAAAAGAAAGAGTGCCTGCAAACAGAAAAAAGTGGTGAAAAGTGCCTGAAGGCTTCACTTGTTCGATGAGTCAATTATGCCCAACTTTTTGGTTGATACTAGAAATTCACCAATCTGCATCTAATGTTGCCTCTACGGCCAAGATGAAAGAGTCCCTGGAGGCTGTAGCAGACACATGTGCATACACTTTTAAATGCATGCACCCATGCATGAGAGAGTTACTGTGGAAGGACAGAAAAGAGGAGACGTTACAGAGACACGTGAGTGTGTTTGTGTGTGTCCTGCACGTTATTGCTTGCTGGGTCAGAGTGGATTAATTAGATCCTGAAAACAAATTACTTCTGCTAATCATTCAATAAAGCCCACACGTGGACTTGCACACTATCTTGAATATTCAACAGCTTCCTTCTCAGAATGAAAATAAAAATTGTGGTCAGCAGGGTAACAGCATGAAGTTATAATCAAAGCAAAATAATTAATCATATGAATTCATTAAGTTGCATGCAATAATCAATCTATCAAAACAGCTCTACGTTCGGCAAAATCCATAACCTCTTCAAAACAGAAATACAATACAACAAAGAAAGAGGCAGGGAGACGACATCAATGTTACACCTGTGGTAACTTAATCATAAATATATTGCTGCTGCTTTTCAAAATCATGAAATGCATTATGCTGCTGGTTAGTTTGGAAGAATGGCATTGTGTGAGCCAACAGCAGCAGAAGCACTAGCCCACACATAAGTGAGTGAACATGGAGGAAGGAAGTTTCCACCACAAGCTCAACAATTCCCAGAGGGAAAAAAAGCAGAGAAAAATTAATATAGGGCCAAATATGTCAACAAATGAAAGTTAGACAACCCCCACTGTGTGTTTTCCCATTGAAGATTGCTGAAAGTGTCCCCTGCCATTGAAATGTAATGAATAGAAGAGCTATTACATGTAATTCATAACACTAGCCGCAGGATCTAATGATTGCTCTTTTTCCAGTTCTACACTCTGTTCCAAATTGTTGCTATAATTCTTCCCCAAAGCGAGTTAATGTGACAGGCCATCAATAATAATTGCCTAGCAATAAGTGGAAAGACCTTTGCATTATGTTTTAATTTCTCCTGTGCTCATCAGCTTTATGGCAGAAAGGGTGTGGAAGTGGAAGAGAAAATGGAGAGAAGATGGTCGGTACTGTTCAATATTTAAACATTTCAGCCACTCGGGGATGCTGCAACCGGAACCTAGTCTTTCTGGTTTAAACACATCAACCAACCAATCGCCCTGGACACTTGCCCTCAAGAATATATGTATTTTAGTCATCATGTAGCCTGTTCCCTTCATTTAAAACAAAATCAATAGCAATGGAATAAAGCCGTTACGAATCAGTCTAAGGAATGAAAATGGTCCTCTCCCCAATTGAATTTTCACCAGGTTTGTCCTCTGTCTAAAGCAGCTTAAATAGGTGAATGTGGGGTTAAGGACATACAACATTACTTGTGGAGCGCACCCTGCCCTTTTAATATATTAATGATTTATAACAGCTTTAATACAGGAGTCACTGAAACATTTCTGGAAGTTTTCCAGATGTATCCCCAACTGTTTTGCTCTTGATCGAGAAAGGATGCGGAATTTGGTAAAGGTAGATATCAAAATGGATTACTACTTTCTGTGTATTTGTATACCCTTATATAATATTGTTCTGTAGCTTGTGTTTTGCAGCAACTTCTGAGCATAATTGAACAAATGCAAACTGTATATATTTTTGCTAATGTCCTCAAATAATTTGTATACAAATGAATAGGATGGGTGATTTATTTCCAATATTGATTCTTAAAAATTAGAAGGATTATCACAGATATATGGCAATCATGCATTTTGGATCAGACGCAGTAGATACAATTCCTAGCAGTTTCCTCATCTCATTCAGACAAATCAAGCTATATTTTACTTTGCAGATGGATATGCTACTGTGCAACACTGTGCTCCCCTGCAAGATATCTCAAAATATCTTCAGAGGTAAAACAAACATGATTTTGTCTTGTTGTTTAAGGTAGCAGTTTGATTTTCAGACCATTAGAAGGAAATCATCAGGGAAAGTCATTACTGTTGCCTAAAACAGGCAGCCAATAAGACTAGCGGGTCGATGTTTAAGTCATCTTACCATAGATCAGCTGGCACAAGTCTCGGGAGGCCAAACAGGATAAGACTGGTTCTGTTTTAATGCTTTACTATTCATATGCAGCTTTTTAAGCAGCATTCACATTGAAAAGGGAGACATCTTAGACTAATCCCAACTTTTGAACCCTGACCAATCCCTTGCCTCCGCTCTTGAATTTTCCTCTAGTGTGTAGCCACTGCTATCAACTTCAAGAGAGGAAAGATCCTTTGTATTTTGCTTTAGAGTACCAGCCATAAAAACCATGATGGTTATGGATTACCATGGTAACATCCATTGTTGCACACTGACAGTTCAAACCTCAGATAGCAACCAGCACCCTGGTATCAATTTTTGAAAAAGTTGCAATATCTTCCATGTCTTGGTTACACTTTCATCAAGAGTCTCAAGGTTGTTGTTGCATTTCTTTACTTATATCCTCTGTTCCTCTATGGAAACAACTAATAGACCAAAGAAAAGAAAACTTTCACTCTGCAAGGAGCTAGATGGGTATTATTTTAGTTTTCCTGTCCTCTCCACAGGCAGAGTGAGACACTAGGCATGAATAATTGCTGTCTCCTCTGCAGTGGGCCATTTTTCTGCGGCAATTTCGGGCTACAGGGGCTGGGGTTGGCCACACGAATGCTGATTATGAGAAGTGAATAGTAAATATTTTAAACACCAAAGAAACCCTTGTGCATGATTCAACCTTTCGGCTCCACAAGGTCAAAGCTAATTTGCAAGCCATGAAAAAACATTTGGCAAATTTTCGAGAACTCAGTGGTGGTGGGGGGAGAGGACGTGTACGTGAGTGTGTTCGTGGAAAGGGGGGCCTGATGACATTGCATAGACCTCTGATACTTAGCAAAAGAGTTATTATAGCCATTAAGGCTGGCTGGGTCATTGAAGCAGTGTGTGTGTTGGGCATGCCTGCCAGCACTTCATTAATAAAGTGAATCACAGACTGCAGGTATGCATCAGTCCTGGCATTATACAGTACGATGAAAAACAGAGGAATCTCTTGCATACCTTTACACTAGCTAAACCCCAAAGGTCGACAACAGTTAGTATTAAAGGCAATTTACATTTCCTATTAGAACCGCTGAGTCTATGTTATGAAATATTTATTCACTAATATTCCTTCAAGGATGACTAAATGCTTCCATTAAATAGTGCATTAAGGTATTGGACACTAATTCTTACTGTCACTAAGTCAGCAAAAATAAGATATATAAAAGGCTATTATTGTAAAATCATACTTACAAAATAACGTCACTTTTCATATCTCACAGACGCAGTTGTGTAAATAGAGAATATTAAATCCTATAACGTATTGCTATGTACATATACATACAGTACATACATACTGTGATATATATATATATATATATATATATATATATACATATACTGTATACAGTATATGTATATACATACATACACACATATATATATATATATATACATACATACATATATATATATATACATATATATATATATATATATATATATATATATGTATATATATATATACATACATACATATATATATATATATATATATATATATATATACATATATATACATGTATGCATATATATATGTATATGTATATATATATACATTTATATATATATATACTTACATACATACACATATACATATACATATATATACATGCATATATACATATACATATATATACATATACATATATATATATATATATATATATATATATATACACATATAAATATACATATATGTACATACTTGTATTATATATATATATATATATATATATATATATATATATACATATATATATATTATATACATATATATATATACATGATTTACTGTATTCCCAATTAAGGAAATGATGGCGTAGAAATATTATTCATGATTTTAATATCCCAAATAAATTCAATTTAAGATTCCAGTTACAGCTTAAAGCATACATATGTCTAGAGTGGTGGAGAAAAACAGTCAAGTGGCTGCATCCACACCAAAATGAACATGCATACTGTAAATTAATTACTTCATTAAAATAAATAATTTGACTCTGCTGCTTGTGATATGGGGTATTAGTCATACTGTAATTTAAAATGGCCAATACCAATGGATGTCATAGTAAAAATGTTTTTTTTTAGGCCTCACACTACAATTACACTACAGATCCTTCAGGCCATTCTGATTTTCCAAATTATTATGATTACTTTCTAGGTTTTTTAGCCTGGATAAATACTATTAACAGAGTGGATGGAATTAAGCTAGGGAAAAATGATCATCCATTTAATGAAAACCAATAAACTGGTCATCTAGAGAATCTAGAGCTCATCAGGTATATACTATGCTAATACTCTGCATACATGCTGTAGTGCTGAACCCACACTGTGTATTTCATATGCACAGGAAGACAACTTTATTAAAAAGACAAAACGTCATGGTACTGGTACAGCTCCACAGTTGTTTGCTTTCATCCAGAGCCTGTGAAAAGACCTGGTAATAAATCAAGTAGACACATGAAAGAAGATAGTGTAGTATCCTGTGACTGGGGACGCATTGAAGGAGTCTGATATTTAGATTCCCTGAAGATACACTAAGAGGCTCGGTTTCTCTTGTGTCTCTGCACTACACAAACAGACATCAGAGAAGAATTGAGACATACTGATGAGGAATATCCAACAACATGTAGAAGCCTGTTATCTAAAAGGGTCTTCAGAGAGATGTGAGGGTAGCAAGTGAGAGAGAAATGAAACAAAAGCTTGGATAGAAAGCAAAGCAGCGGAGAAAAGGTAGAGGGGGTGTCGAGACTCCTGAAGGACTCTAAAGATGGTAATTTAGAGAAGGCAGCGGTGAAGAGAGGAAATTATTCTGAGTGAATGTGACTGTGAAGCACCATAAAGTTGAGAGGGAGCAAAAAAAGCAGAGAAAAGGTAAATTATAGAAAACGGACACATCAATGAAAATGAATGAAGCTGCTTAAGAGAACTGCAGTAAAAACTTCAGAGAATTTAGGACAAAGAGAAAAGATCTTGGGTTTTTTATATGAATATTATTTTATTTTAATTTTCTCTCTTTTTTTGGACAGTGTAGAAATGGGGGAGAGACAGTGTTATGACATGCAACAAAGGTCCCAAGGCCGGAATTGAACCAAGGTTGTTGCGGTTATACAGCATGATCTAAAACCACTTCTACAAAGGCGCTCCATTTTATTTCTATTTGAGGTTGCTTGCTTATGTATTGTTAGAAAATATACAGTGTTAAATATGTTATCAAATAAAACCTTTTAATGTGCCAAATATACTATAAATGGTCAGTTTACACAATCACCTTGTCACGTACTTATAACAACATTTAGAAACCATGATTATCATCATATATAAGTGCGCAAGCTCCTTTGCATACAGCCTATCACAGCATGTTAGTTTGAAATTGACATGTCACTCAAAAACTCTGATTGACATCTCACTCCACTGTAGCAGACATGGCGCCCTGTCAGTGTTATTGTCGTATTCTCACAGCATGCAACGAGACAGAATCACTAGACAAACTGCAGTTCAACCAAACAATTGTCATTTCTACTTTTTATTTCTTCCTCGTCCAATTGTACAAACCTTTGTGTGATAAAGTGTGCCACTAAGGCACACGAGGGCTTTTGAAATATTGACAATTTCCATCTGGTAAGAAAACTAAAGTTGAGTCTAACTCCTTTGCCTTTGGATCATGAAGGTAAATATTAACATACATGATGTAAAATCACATAATCCGTACATTCACCATGAATACATCTTTGTATGATATAGATAGCCTTAGGAGACATTGATTAATAGGCTAAAGCAGCTTTATCTCCCAGAAGTTTGTGATATTCATACCATCTGTCTATTTATTTAATGCCACTTATTCAGGTCACAGCGATACCAAAACATCCCAAGCCATGTCTGCCAGCTCCTCCTGAAGGATCCTGAGGCTCTGAAAAGCCAGGTGGGATATGTAATCCCTCCGGCATGTTCTGAGTCCGCCCAAGTGTCTCCTCCCAGTTGGCTAGAGAGCCTCCATAGAGAGGCTTCCATTAGGCATCTAGGTCAGATGCCCAACCAACTCAACTGGCTCCTTTAAATGCAAAGCCAGTTCAGTTGGACATGCTGGAACACCTCCAGAGGGGGACATCTTAATCAGAACTTTTGAATGAGCTCAAAAGACACGGTCATTAGTCTTTTTGAAGCCCACACCTGTCCATACATGCTAACATGTACAAACTGCCATTAGCCCTGCAGAGTCCTAGAAAGGGTAGAAAGCTGGTTCAATGATCAACAACCACAATGAGATCTGCATTGCACCTCCTGGATCTGAGGCTTGAAAACAAAGACTTCTTTCCAGCATACTGGCACAAGCACACTTGGACAACACTTCGAGTCCTATTCACAAAAAAAGAAAATGGGAACCACCATCCCCCATCTGTTAGTCTATAGATGCTGTCCCCAACATCCATGCAAAATTGAAGAGACATGTCAATGCACACACCAAAATAATATTCAGATTGAATTTCACCACCTCAGGGTAAATTTCATCCATCTGGCAATTTATCACTGCAGGGCTTTTTGACCACCTCAGTGACCTATACCAGAAGGAAGGGCAAGGCTTCCCCTAAGTCCTGCTGCTCTGCCGCCACTGTGTTGGCCTCAAAATGTTCCTTTTCTCACACAGGTCAGCAGTCATTCTGCCCTGTTGAGAACATCATTCTGGAGACTGTCAGAAGGTTATTAGGTTGCTGTCATGACAGGCACCTTCTGGCTACAACTTTCAGTTAACTACACAACGGACCATTTAAATACCATATCCCCAACTTTGCCCAAGGATGCAGCAAATATTCCTCCAGAGGTGAACTGTATGTAGCTGGTATCCCTCCATGTTCCAATGTCCCTCCAAAGTGACATTCAACCTCCAACGAGCCAGTTTGTGTAGCACAGGATCAACATACCAAGACCTCCACCTCATTGGCAGCACATCAGCCCACCACACCCAACCTTGTTGTGGGGTTAGAGAGCTAAAACATATTTTTGACATGATAAGATTTGGAGACCCTAACACTATTATGGGGGGTTTGGTGTCCAGAATAAAATGCTTTGTGTGGATGGAATTAGAGCTGCAGGACGGAGATGATTTAATGTATACTTCACATCAGTGATTTTAAAGCTTAGATCCATAACCATAAATCTCTGCATGTCATCCGCCATGTCATCAGAATGAGAGGTGCATTAAATGTGAGGACGCCTCAGTATTTTGTGCCTCCTCAGCATTTTCGTTTCAGCCATTTATCCACATCCATTTATTCATATTTTAAATTGTAATGCTTTAATATTTAAGTAAACAGCTTTCATACTCCTAAGAAAAAGATAATCTAGCAACAAATAGCAGTAAGATGTCCATGTGGTGGCTATTGAATTAACGCTCTGAAAAAATAGCTTTTCAAGCCAGAATTCTCAAAGCTAGAACACAGCATTAGGAGTCATGATGACACATCTCCAGTGGCCAGACATTTTCAGTTGTACATGACATTTGCTTCTTTGAGGTTTCAGGGCACAGAAGTACTGAAGTCTTTGAAATGCCAGGGGGACAGTGAATAGAGTATTTGAACGCCTAAACTCTTTATGAATATAATGAATGTGTGTGTTAGAGACTAAGGAAATCTGAATAATTTCAATGGACAGGTAATGTTATTGTCCTTTGAAAAAACCCCACAAAGAAATGGGTAGACAGGGAATTTTATTTATCATAAGATATATTCCAGTTCTCAGTGTCTTCATGTGAAGTGTCCACATAGGGTAGGAACACTGAAGTTTGAGGCAGTGAAACAGAAGTAAAAGAGAAGTAATAGGACAGAGGAGACATGAGAGTAAAAGGGAAGTGGGAGTATGCAGAAGCACGCTGAAGGGGCTGTGGAGATGTGTGGGATGGTACTGTACCTCTGCTGCCAGTGACTGTGGGGTCTGAGGCGTGGGTGCCTAATAGAGCGGTAGGATCTGGAGGGATGGGGTGTAGGGGGGGAGTGGTGGATGGAGGCAGGGTTGTGGGGACGTCTGGTGGAGGGGACAGACAGACACACATACACAAAAACAATACAACAACCAAAAATGAATTCATATGGGGGCAGTTAGATGCAAAATAAATGGTCAAAACATTATATAGTGATGGGGAACTAAAAAGGGCACAATTACGACACAATGCAAAACATAAAATTGTTGAAAACACACACTAAAAATGTAATAATGAGACACAGTTGATGCAAAGTGATACGCTACACAGCTGACTTTAATTCCATTGTTTCTTTTTCTAATTGATTGACTTTTAATGATTTTCTTTGGATTAATGTTGACATGAGTCATATTTGGAAGACAACGGCATCTATCTGACTTGTGTGTTATAAGTGTTTTAGCATTTACTGTGTAGAGCATCAAGGAAAAGAAGAGTTTGGCTATATGGGTGGGGGTAGCCTGTGGGTATATCAAATTGCCAAGTCTGAAAAAGTAATGCAGCATTCAAGTGTCAGAGAGGAAACATTTAGCAACATCTACACATTATGTTAGAAACTCAATCCTCTATATTTTAGAGTCATTATGATATCAAATGTTCGGCCTTTGAATGTGAGGCTCATTTCTGTAGCAAGAGATCAGGATTAACCTTATATCTTGCAATGTTGGCTGATATCTGTGAGGATATATTCTGCGCTGTGAATGTGTCCACACCAAATGAAGGGTTAGTAGTAAGTCATTTGACAAATGATCAGTGTCCATTATCCATGTATGCAAGGATGATTTCAGGAGAAGGTAGCCAAGCTGTCATGACCAGACTCAGTTTTTGACTTCTCACTCCAGGATGATGGTAAAAACACTTCATCCAAGGCAGTGTTTCTCATGTTAGAGCAACAGGAGAAATGGGACTGAAACATTGTGTGACAAAGTTAATGAGGTTACACTACCACCTTGGCTTTTATGTTTGTGTCATTCTGCTTTTTATGGTGAGCTTGAGGCTTTTAATTGGCTGCGGTACTCATTCTCATGGCCAACTGTCCTGCGTGTCTCGTTGACATTTCAGCCTCAGCGTGAATCACTAAGCAGCTAAGTGCATGTCTTCGGGAAAGAGGGTAGAGAGAAAACGTCTCCCCTTTGGGTCGAACCATTAAAAAGGTATTTTCAAAGAATTATGGCGGCAATTGCGAAAGGCTAAAAGGTCTGCTAATCATTAATGAAGGGTAGAAACAGACTGGGTGCCATTTCAAAAGAACAGGTAATGAATAGGACTCATTGACCCTCCCATACACAATTGCTTTTTTTTGTGGCGTAGAATTTGTCATTTTAATAACATCACTGTCAGTAAGTGCATTGGTGATTCGTGTTGTTACATTCAGCTGGCATTTGAAGGAATTGTTAGGTGTACACAGACACCATGGCATGAGGGATGCTCATTAAACCTCCCCTAACAATTCACGGGCAATTAGGTAAGGTTATTGGGGCTGCTATATGTCCTTTTTTAATTTTGGTAATCAGATTCAGATATAGGGAGGCAGCCTTCTTACATGTGATTTCTGCTTGTACACTTCACATCTCTCTCAGCTTTAATACAGGATAACAAGATCAATACAAGATTTGAATTTGAAGGAAATGGTATCATAATATCAGATGGTACGTATCACCCCTCAGTGTTGACCTGCTTTGTGGCTTTGAATGGAAACATGGCATCTGTGATATTTAACTAAATCTCTTAGTAATAGAACTGAAAATGTTGTTTTCACTACATTTGAGATGGCTTGAAAAAGGTCTACATACAGTATATACTAAAAATGAAGCATTTGTATACCTTTACATTTGTCTTGTCACATTATTTTCTGTATAAGTAGTATAAAATATATAGTATAAAATCAAAAATATAGTGTGATGACAGTATTCCTAATTAGAGAGAAGTGGAGTTTGAGTTGTATTACATTGGGATATTACCTTGTCCTTACCTTTAATTTAACCATATCAATTTCACTCAGCAGACACCGCTAAGCGCTGTTAGCAGAAGATCAAGTTGTGATCCATTAAAATACCTTTCATTTACAATAAAAATCAAAAAGACACTATATAACATTTACAGTCTTATTTTGAGACATGGATTTAATAAAGTACTTGACTGTCCATCTCATCATTTGTGTAAATACATGGCTAAAGTCAAGATCCTCCTTGGAGAAATAAATAACCTACAAGCGTTATTTCTGTTTTGTAATAAACACCGCACATGGTTCTGTTCTAGTGAAAAGTATACATTGGCTCTTACTGTGGAGTTACTAGATTCATCACATGGAATAACAGCATTGGGGTTCATAAAAGTGAGAGATATATACAGTCTCATCAAATAATAAAACCTGAATTCATGGTAGTAGATGATTTTGTATCCCCCAGTGTGCCATTTATTATGATATTTAGCATTTGTGACATATAGAATTCCACATTCAGAGGTTTTCACGTGTTGTTGTGGCCTTGGCTACGAACATCAGAAAGCACTTCATGAACTATTGACGTGACCTTGGTTGCATTTTTCATCGTCTGGTTATTACTGTACATCTCCCAAGGACATTCAAGAACTATGGAAATCTCTCTTAGCTCTGGCAAAGCATAGCTATCGGCTAAGGCTAATTCTCTCATGTTCATTTGCTAAGATCTGCTTTTAAGTAAGAGAGTGTTAAATGAAACACCCCCGAGGTGCATGTAATTATAATAATGTAATATTTTATTGATCCACTTAGGGAAATTCTCTTTTGCTTCCCGCTGTATGTTTGCTCTGGCCATAGCTACCTAACTTTTTGCTCCTCATGACACACTACCTACGTTTCTAAAACAGAAGGAAAAAAGATGTGCCACGGCTCTGCTACTTTTTAAAGCATTATTACTTAATGCCAAGAGACACATGGCAGTGGAGAAAAATGGAAGCGAGGAAGAGCTATCTGTTTTCCCTCACACTGAGTCCCTTTATCCCCCACCTCCTCTGGCGTTACTAGGAATTACTTATCCTTCCTGGTGAAATTCCTGACAACGCAGCACTAAATTCTGCCTCCCTCACACATTTCCCTCCTGGTGTGTGTGTGTGACAGTGCATGTGTGTTTATGTGTGTATGTGTGTGTGTAGGATCTGGGACGCAGGTTTATTTTAAGGAAAGGCATTGGTGTCACCTGAGGCCCTTATACTCCCTGTGAGAGATGGCACCTCTAATCACTCTTAGCACTGATACAGAATGCAGATCAGGATGCATTATAATCTTGTTTCTTGCAATGGAGTTTGGGGCTTGTGCCTGTGAGGTTGATACTTTCCCCTATTTATATGTAGCATTATTGGAGTCCAATGCGTCCTCTTGCGGCTTTTTTTTCCTTCTAAAGGTCCTTCAGCTGTATTTTGTGTCAAATTATAACTGGTGGAGTTTTATCTCTGTTTCTTTACTTTTGGATGTGATAACATTAAAATACAATTACCCACATAGCAGCCTGTCCTTTAAACTCACCATAGACGTAGAGTACATATTCAGCACTGCTGGTCCCTAGGTGGTTGCCGGCTTCGCAGCGGTAGGTGCCATTATCTGTCTTGTTGAGTGAAGTAAAGGTGAGCTCCCTCCCCTCTACAATCATCCTGTCCAGGTCAGGAAGTTCACCTCCGTCCTTTGTCCACATCACAGGATCTGGCCTGGGAGGTTAGAGGATGTGAAAGAGAAACAAGGCATGCTTTATGTTCCTGTCTGAAGCATTGTATAAAGGGCTGACATCAACGAACACAGAATTTGAGTGACTTACGAAGGGTTTCCTTTGGACACACACTCCAGCTTTAAGTACTGACCCTCCTGAGGGACAGCAAGAGAGTTGATGATCTGCACACGAGGAGCATCTAGGACAGACAGAGAAGGCTTGAAATGAGAACCGACGATATGAAATACCTTCATATTAACATAACTATCCTACGATTATCCGAGCCAAAAAAGCTTAACCTATTGAGTTTTCCTTAAAAAATGACAAAGAACTGTGATTTATAATGTGTTATCATAAGAACAATGTTTGGACTCAAACACAGTATATAAAGTTTATCATTGAGTGTTTCATGGACGACACATTATTACATTTTCTTTGCCAGCTAACAGGATTCTGCAGCCGTAAAAGCATTTTTAGTTGCTTCCCTTCCCTTTGTATTTTTCTTTTCCGCTCCTGTCCACGTGTACACTTCATATGTGCTTTGAGTGTATGCATGTCTTCGTGTGTACACTCACAATGGACCTCCAGTACTTCAGTAGCCTGCTGTGGTGTCTGTGAGAGTGCCACATGGTCCACTTTGCAGGTGTAGGCCACTCCATCATCATTTCTGTCCACGTGCAGCTGCAGAGAACTCCGTACTGTAAATGTCTTCCCACTTGCATTCACCTCTTTGGCACCTTTGGAGAAAGTTGCATATTGTCACACATGCAGCACATCCATCTTGCAAGGAGTAAGGGCCACACACCTGCTTTACAACCACAGACAGACTCCATCAGGGTCTTCTATCCATATAGTCAAGGGCCTATCATGCAATATAACAAGCGACTAAATGGAAATTTCACAGTATCTTTGCATTGATATCATTGTTCTTGTGCATTTTAGGGTAATTATGCATACCATTATTTATGTAAAGATTATACACTGAAAAAGGCTGTACACAAAATAATGAATAATCAAACAAACCAAAGATCAAACGAGAAAGAAAGTCCAGCTCACATCACACATCTCCCTGAAGGCTGCTTTAGCATCTCTACAGCAGATGTCGAATTCTTGCCAGTACTCTAACAAAGCCCACCTGCTTCACCTCTAGGTCGGGGACTCTTTGAACGCAATGTGTATATTTACACCGTGGGGCTTTTTACCCACCTCTGGCCTCACCTACCATCTCTGCCTGTGGCCTCCTGGGCTTCACTGCTCCCACACAATGTCTAAATCTCAATCAACACTTTCACTTTCCTATCCCTCCAAATCCTTCTACCAGACAACCATTTCCAGCCTCATTGGGGACAAAAACATTACCAGGGACAATCAGACATTTGGCAATAACTTCAATCAGCCTTGTTGCAAAGTATCATTATGCACAGTCCGCTCCATCTGTACAACCTAATCTCAGAGCTATCCCTGCAACACCTGCTTTGTAATACCAACTAAACATCTGATCCACCTCTCTACGTCCATCAACACCCCAATCATTGCCAAGGCATTGGAGAACTCCTCCAACCCAGCTTCCTCAAATTATCTACATGATGTCCTGAAATTTGGCTTGATCACATCATTGCACTTATTGCTTCATTTGTGTCCCCAATGCAATGAGACTTAGATAAGCCAAATGTGTTTGATTAAAGTTTCACGACCGGCCCTCATGACACCGATCTTTGATCACCACATTAGTGTCCTTGGAATCTTATTGGCTGGCAGTAAATCAACATCCCTGAAAGCAATGAAGCCTAGTAGGTAGAGAGGTCCTTTAAACAAGAAGGTCACAGAGTTGACTCCCACATCGCTGACTTCCTCCGTCTCTGTGAAACTGTCCTTGATCTCGACATTTCGTACCTGGTCAGGGTGCCCTGGGCAGGGTCAAGATTAACTACTTACAGAACCATGACAGTTCAATACTAGACTGAGATGTTCTCTACAATTCATTAATTCTTGCTGTTTAACACCAACCTAGTTGTTTTTAATGTCCTCTAAAGTGATCCTGCACACATTCATTCGAGTGTAATTTAAGAACTGTGGCTGTGATCAGGTACCAGACAACATTTGATGATGCCAATTTTTGATGAAGCCTCATCCTACGCATTTGACATGAATGTTCTCCTAAATTCAGAGACTGTCAAGTGTGCGTTATGTAATGCCAATGACCATCCTCCTCCAGAGTACACACTTTAGCCAACTGTCATTGCTTTTACCTAGCTGTAACTTAATTCCTCATACGTATCCACCTCCAAGGCAAGCAAGTATTTTATAACACATTCTTCTTTTCAATCACATCTGTTCAACCGGTCTTTTGTGGGTGGTTGGTCTGCTCACATCATGCCAGCAGCCAGTATTTAAAATCATATCAAACCCATTTCTCCACACTCCTACAAGTTTGACAAGATGAAAAAAATAATACAAGACTGTGTTTAGCCGTCCAGGCTTATCTCTATATTCAGGTGTTGCCCTGCTTTATACAAACATGTCATTTTTTCTTTTCTCATCACAGCAAAATCAAGAAAGTATTAGTGTCTGTACAGTCTCTCTCTCTCCCATGCTGGCTACCTTTGTTTGTATCTCCTAAAGAGACTGTTTACGCTCCATATCCTTCTCTCCTTTGCGCTCATCTGCTCCAGTTTCTAAGCATTCCACCCCACTGTCTCCTCTCCCTCTCCATCCTGCCAATCAACTATTCCGTTCAGTCACTTCCCCCCCAACTGAGGCAATGAGCCCGCCTCCCCTAGAGATGAATGACTGACAGGTCTGCAGTGTTAGCAACATCCAGCCAGACAACAAGAGAGAGGGGAAAATGACTGGATTTCTTCACAAAGGAGAAATCGCAGGAGACAAAAAAGAGTGAGAGAGAGCGAGGACATCACATTTCTAATATTGTAGCATGCTTCAGCAGTTGCAAACATTCTCCTATTATTTCTATTAGTCATTCCACGTCCTCATTGACTGCTTCTTTCTGCCTCTTTGTCTCTTCATCAGTTAAACTTGTCTTTCCCCTTCTGTTGGCAAAAGGTTGCTTCCACAGGCACACTGTTTTCAAAGTCACCCTGTCCATTTGTCTCCCTTTACTCTCTTGTTAATCTTTGTATGTTATTGTTGAGGTTAGCATAAGGGTTAATGAGTAGTTGGTTTAACTGACTTGCATCAAAGAAAGGTTAAATTACACACCGACATATCTGAAAAATAAAATCGTCCCATTTCAAAAAGGTTGTGTTCCTTTTTTATTTATGTTTCTCTCACAGCTATTTCTAAGTCGTCCATATTTTTTGTCTTGGCACAAGTTTGACAAGATAATAACTTACAGTGTTTTCCTTTTTTTAAGCATGTCAATTCAAAATACTTTGTCTGAATAAATGAATCGTCCTTAATTGTGCGGTTTGATTGCGCTCGTATGTTATGCCGTTCAAGACCAGAATTTAAGTACTTCAATCAATGTGATGGGCACTCAGCGGTGCTCCTGTAGCATCTAAACTTAAACTACTCTATTTATTATTGTAGGATGGCTTTCCGTAAAACACACAAGATTACTTCTCAAAGTTAGTTTATAATATTTCTATCTAAGAGGTTCCTGATTGTAAATGCACTCAGCTCCAAAACAACACTATCAGAGAGATTGAAAAGCTCACTTTATATTTAATATTGCTGTCGGATCTCAGTGTTTGGACCCATTTAGATTCCTGTCTCGTGGTGATTTGAATGGACTCTAATTTGCCTCTGTGTGATTTAGATGATAAGAGTACTGCAAAACATGCTCAAACAAAGTTTGAGTTCATTATTACCATTATTTGGTCCAAAGGCTGCTTAGATCTACTTTGAGAACATAATCACAGTTGTCTAACAGCAAGTAAAAACGTTAAAGTGCGGAAATCTGCACGCACTCATGGGCTCTGAACTGTTGCGTGTGCATGTGTGTGGGTGGTTGAGAGAAGGTATAATTGGTCTATAAATATCTTATCACATTTTAAGTGCCGCTGAATGGAACAGCTGACAGCGAGCCGCCATTAAAGCTCAGGGTTGTCAATCAACATTTTTTACTTTAAGCTGCTACTAGAAACTTCACATGACTCTTGCTTTCTCTGTGGAAGAATTTACATACTACAATTATGTAGCTGTTTCTATCGGTAATCTCTCCCAACAAAAATCAAACATGGAGTCCTGAATAGGGATATGTTACCCTTTCCTTCGCAGCCCTTCTATATGTTTTAGACCAAATCACAACATCAGTTTCTTTCATTTTTATTTTTAATTAGCAGCTTGAATTCTCTTAATGATATTTTCATTTGAAGTGGCAATCAAATACAAATGCATCTTCTTTAGACTGTTGAGTCTGACATCATGAATATGTATATACATTGTAACCACACGTGCATTGTTCAAAACTGCCCTCTCACATTATACTGTTATTCCATCTCTTGGCTCTTTTACATTTCTCTGTCACCATGTGCATTTTAAACAGTTTTAAAAAAAGGCACACCACCCTACTGCATTCACCTGTGGAACCTCTCCTTAACAAAAAAGCCTGGCAGTATTTGGTTGTGACTGTAGGTGGGTGCTCAGAGCTCTGCATCGTTGCTGTGAGCCAACACAGAGCCTTGGAGGATTAGAAATGTAAATGACAGGCGTATAAGTGTGAGAATCTGACCCTTTTATGCTGTTTCACTGGAGAGAGAGACGACCCAAGAAAAGAAGATGGAGGGACGGACAAGAGGGGTGGGGGAGGAATCATCAAGCACAGCGACAGAGCTGACTAATCCTGGCAGCAGGGGTCAACACACCCTGAACTGCATCCCATCTGAGATTTAAAACAATTTGCCTGTAAAGTCTCCTGTGGGGGAGGGTGAGGATAAGCATATAAGTATAACAGTAATATAGTAATAAAAGTCAATTAGATACACTAAAATTCACAAAAATATCAAGCCAGATTTCTACCTATTCTATGTGTAGTCCTGTGCTTGTCAGATGAGCTGCACAGCAATAGGAATGGCTAAACTTTAAAACAAGAGCACTAATACACAGCAGGCTGCAGCTCCAGTGAGGTGTGGAGATGATATATTGTGCCTCCACAAGCTTTTCACATATTCTGGCTACTGTGCAGCGTTCAGGGAGCTGGGCCTGTTGGCAGCCTGTAAGCAGCCTCCCCTGTCTGACCTGTCTTACCAGCTCGACTCTGCGCTTAACTGACGGGTGACTACGAGGGAGCACTGTTGAGTTTCTATCAGTGCCAGGCAGACCCGTCATAATGTCCTTTCTGACATGAAACTCCCCGAACATTCACAGCTACAGAATGTCTACTGTGGATCCCTTTTCACCTCAAAAAGAGAGGTCTGGTCGGCATTTAAAAATGGACAGGTGCTCCACCTCCGGGATGTTGCTCTTAATGGGCATAGACAGTGGGTGTAGCAATCTGATCCCCTCTTCATTCACCACAGTGCTCAAGTCTAAGTCTGTTAACCGGATCACGCTATGATGCCAGAGACTGAGGATAAGTTATATAAATCTCTACCTGGGCATATTTAATCAAGGTGATACAAGTTTAAAGAAAGAAAGTGGAGGTGGTGCATGAGATGTTCGTGCGTGACAAAAACAATTGAACTTAAAGTTGTGATGTTGCATGTACACAGGATATAGAGGGTGAATATGCGCTTTTTGTGTGTGTTACTTAGACATCTTTTATTCATGCAACTGTGACTTGCAGGAGCCATCTTGAAATTACATCTTTAATGGTCATTGATCCACTCCACTCCAGGGAGCTTGATAGCATAAATGTAGTCCCAACACAGACTTTTTAAGTAGTGTGCAAGATTGTGTAACACTGCCGAAATGACTGAAAATGTATTTTTCTTTTAACTGGAAAACTATTTGAAATTCCTGAACTTGATTCTTATTTTAGTGTTCACTAGCAGTCTCATTAACTTCAACATCATCCTCTTTGAAATAAGCTCCTGGAGCTATTGCCTATTCACTCTCCTCAATAGCTCTTTTGAGAGAAAACCTTGGAGTAATGATGGCCACCATTCTGTTCTCACTCACAGTAGTCAAGGACAATTACCCATAAATGAAGAAATAGCCAGCACTGTTTGAAAAGGTTGTTCAGTCAGTGCTGGATTCTTCAGTGAGCTGGCAGACTTGAGTGATAGCGAACTGAAAAGTCGGCAGACAAGGACCTAAAATAGTGCAAGGTATGTCTGCAGTAATAGTTCCTTGTCCTTGACTAACAAGTTCGACAACAGAATGTGGATGTGATCGCAAGCGAGTTGGAATCAAATCCTTGTGTATTCTTCCTTAAGCCCCATTGGAATAGAGTTATCGCGTAACATGATGAAGCAATAACCTCTACAGTTTAGGTCAGAGAGTATGATAATACTAGTCCGATAGCGAACATCCCCACCCTTATTTGAAATAAATATTCATTTCATCTCTGCCTTGCTTGGTCTCCACACAGCTCCCTCTGGTTCAGTGGTGTGTAAACAAGTGCTACATGTGGTGATATTGGCAGAGGTCTCTCTGGGTTACGGTGTGTAACTGAGATAGAAATATATCATTACTGGGTGGGGACTGAGGGGATCTGAGGGACAAAGAGACTGAGAAATAAGAATATTGGATTCCGTTCCACACACACAAGCTTATGTCCTTACATGCAGGCTGTCTGCTCCATCTGTCTGTTTTGCTCACACACATATATACACACACACACACACACACACACACACACACACACACACACACACACACACACACACACACACACACACACTTAGCATAGGGTGTCCGTTAACTGCATGCAAATGGGTGATGGACTGCTCCAGTGGCTCTGCTTGTAATATAATCTTTTCTATTCCCCAGATCCCACACCAATATGTCACAATTGTCATTTATTCCCAGCATGGTCGCCCACAATCAGATGGCTTTTCACACTGAACACACCCTGATCCTGTCAGGATGATGAACACTTCAAGTGCACTCCTATACACCTACACATGCATAAATGCATTGGGTTTTAACATGCATTGCCCTTTGTGTTTGTTTTCTTTCATGTAAATTTACTTTGTTGGTTTTAAATGTGGAAATAAAGTCAAACCGGGCGGAGAATAAACTGTTTATTGGTGAGATATATAACAAATCAACTGACTTTGTCCAGATACTAATTCAGACCTTCTTATTATTACAAGAAAGTGAACCAATTAGTGGCAGGAATGCATTTATGGTGTGAACAAATGTGTAAATGTGTCAATCATAATCTCGAGAACTGACTTTCTCTTGAATTTAACACGTCCTGATTATGTCTGACAAATGCATCACACTGAGCGCCGAACTGCTAATTAAAAACAGACACCTACTTGTCGGGAAAGACAGGGTCCTTCACCTCTGAAACCAACATGCGCTTAAGCATTAGCTACTTTTCTACGTTTGTATATCATTTATATGCAAATAAAAAAGAGAATGGTGACAAGGTAAGAAAGTAAGGAAATAAACTGAAATAAAAGTTCATGGATTTGGTTTGATTAGAGGTGACGTTTTGGGGTTTAACAATCTGATTGGTATTTTGTGTGTGAGAGATTAACACGGCTTGTTTTAGCGCAGAGGATGTTCTGAGAAAGTCTGAATAAACATGATGACACAGATTCAATATCATCTCCCAACTACAGTTAATTAAAAGGAAAGATACCGTGATATCTGCTTAAAACTGTGCGCAAAACCAGCATTGATTTAAGTTTATCTGCTTGCTTATCTGGACCCTGGGAAACCCTAATGCGAGATAGGAGGCTGAGCTGTCTGGGCTTAAGCCGGGGTAGAAAGGGTGTAATGGCAGACACTGAGGGAGCTTTTCAGTGATTTCAGCGAGGGGCGAAACGTCACCTCCGATCGAAATTCTTGACGAGTCAAATAGCAGATCTGATAAGAATCTTCTAATCTGACGTTTGTATAAAGTCTCAAGGTTCTGCTTTCTGTTTTGGGACAATGTTACCAAGATTTATTTTACAAAGAGAAAAATGACTCCATAATGCTGATGTTATAAAACACTACCTGCTCCTGTAGTGTTAGTTTCAAAAACCGTCAATGCTATAAGGAATATGCAGAAAAGAATACATTTACACAGTAGTGTGAACCTGAACACACTATTCGTGTCCTTTATGGGTAAAGAACTACAACCTTGTCACAGTGAATAATATTCTGATATAAAATTGTACAAGCCCCAATTTAAAGGGAATAGCCGAGTGTGCCAAGTTGAGGAGAGAATTACAGCATCTGACCTTAATGAGAAGGCGTATCCTCTTGAGACTACCTTCACTCCAAGCCACCAAGGATATCTCTGACTACCTGTTAACCTTCTGTGGTAAATTAGAACATTATGTCCTCGCTACGTTTTCATTTGCCTTACAGGGAGCTCGTCTCTTAGTAGTGGGCCACTGGGATAAATACTATTCCCCCGTAGAGACACAATAAGTCTGTGAGGAAAAATACTCACTCTGCTAATTAGTGTATATTCTATAAGCTTCATGTTCTTCAGAAGGGCAACAAGACGAAATATAAAGCGGAGTGACACACTGCTATGATACATTATAATATAATAGATTGATTATAGAAGATAAAAGTGTGATGATTATTAAAGAGAGTATCAAGTATTCTGTTTCATATTAATGAATGATGTTCCAGTAAGAAACTAGTGAGCTTTCGTCAGTGTCTATAGAAAGACTTAGCAGTTAGCATGCTGCTTCAGTTGCTAGGTGATTCTTAAGGTGTGTGTTAAACTTGTATTGTAAAAATTGTTTTAAAATACTGTACATAAAAAATATTGTTGTGAAAAGTGTGCATCAATCTAAGAACGAGAATAGACGTGTGGCAGATGAAAGTCAATGATATCGGTGATACCAGAGAAGCTAAATACATCTGATAGCAGAAAGAGAAAGTAATTAATATGCAAAGTTAATTATGTATGCTTTGGCAAAAAGATTTTTGGGATTTATTAATCCTTTGTATAAGCAGGGAAATTAACTCTGTAAAGTGTCTTTTTGTTTCACATTACAAATTTACCTTGACATTTTTCGACATATACAGTAATTGGGCGTTTAGGATGTGCGACACGTGGCTGCTTGTTATTCACACTGATGAGTTTCAGTGATCTGTTACACTAAGGGCTGGGTATTGTTAAAAAAAAAAAGATGTTACCAGTACCAATACTGGTACCCCAGAGAACATCATGTGAATGGAAGCATTCAGTTGTGTAAAATGCCTCCACCAATCCTCCCCATAAAAACTATTTTTACACAAATATTAAAATAATTATTTATACTTTGGACTTCAGACTGTATGGGTTGTAGCTGTTGCAGTAGAGGGCTGTGAGTAAAACCATACAAATAGTCTTTTATTTCTAGATGTGGGAACATCTGCCTTTAATCTACTTTGTAAAGCAGCACAGAGACCTTTGTAAAAAAGTTCTGCAACTGTGCTGATGATCTTTGACGGTCTGCCCCACTGGGTTCTGCATTTTATTTGATACAGAACCGCCTCTGTTTCTCTCTTCCTCGGAAACCTCATTTCATGTCCCTCGCTCTCTTTTCTTCAATATTCTCTCTCATTCTCTTTCTCTCTCTCTCCCGTTCAAACAATTACAAAGCGGATGGTTCATCAAGTAGAACAGAGCGGGAGCATGGTGGAAATGAGGTGTGTAGTCCAGTCAGTGTGATTTAGAACAGCCCTCTGATAACAAGGGAGGTTAATGTATCGGTCTCAGGCCAGAGGACACATGCTGAATCTGCTCTATTAGTAACAACTTGTTCGGAGCAAAAAGACACTGTTGAGACATCCACTGCAGCAGTTTCATATACCGCTTTTACACAATTCTTAAACACAAAATCATATTTTCTGGCACATTAATGTTCTGTTTGTGGTAATCAATATTTCTTAGTGTCTAACAAACACACTGGTAATAGGAATGTCTCTCCACAGATAATATTTAAAATTGTGGGCCTAATTGAGTAGTTTAACCGAAAGGGAAACTACAGCGCGGTATTGGAAATGTCAGTTAATCCGTAAATAATTATTACTGTAGCGACATCACTAATAGCACAGCATGATTAAAGAAGTCTTTTTTTAACACTTTAGTAAGAAACTCAATTGCTTAATGGAGAAAATGTAAACAATAACACATATGCAGTCCAATTAATGAGCTACATCTTTAAAACTCAATTAGCCATTGGAAGCAGAATCAAACCCACGGTGTTTTCTAACAGTCAGCTGGAGCTCGGCTGTGTTTTCTCCTGTGACTGTATTTACCCAGTGTATGAATTGATACCAACTTATAACGTTACAGCCAGCAGAATACCTCGGTTCATTAAATCCATGATCGACTTCATATCATATATTTCCCCAGTGTTTCTGACCGTGAGTAGCTGCTACTTAGGTGTTTTGTTTCAGGGGCGGATTTCATGACGTGGGGGCCGCAGGCAAACGCGGTCTTGCTTTACCTTTCCCCCTTTCTCTAACTGGGAACGTTGGTATTGGCAGTGGTAGAAGAAGTACTCAAAACTAAAGAGAGACACACAAAGTAATTCAATTAAATTGTTAACTTTGACTTGTTCAAGGTGCAGCGTTCAATTCTACTATGATGCTGGATAGTTTAATGAATATTAATGCATCATATTTCATTGTTATAAGGTCTTTTTTGAGTAAAATCTGAATCTACAATGTAACCGGTAACATTTCTCCGTCAGGTAAAGTAAAGCTGCCTACCTTGTCTCATGTTAAAGCACAGTGTCGATTGTGAAGGTTGCTCGTATGAGCGGTTCTCTAGGAAAGCTCCAAGCAGCACATTGTTTTAAAACACCAAAGGTGAAACCCTTGATAAACAGTCGGTATGATATTACACACACTGTGCTTGTGTACCCATTGCAGGGATGCAGATGTAAATGCAGATGCAGATGCGTACCTTTGACCTCCTTTTCATTCCTGAACCAGCGCAGGTCGGCGGCGGGCTTGCTGCCCTGAGTCATGCAGGTCAGAGTGATGTGGTCTCCCTCCATGGCAGGCTTCGTCAGGCCATCGATCTCTGGCTTCTCCGGCACACCTGAAGGATGGAATCACAGCGATGGAACTAATTCAGACACAGCGGTATGTCATTATGCAACAATAATATTGTTATGCCTTATTTGAAATTCTCCTCCAGCTCACGCTCCTGCAGGGAGACTGCAGAGCAGCATCATTGAGCAGTGTCTTGCTTGAGAACACATCAGAGAGGATTCTTGATGACACAGCGGTGGATGGTCTCTCAAGCCACTGGGCCGCTCTTGTCTTTAAGGGTCGCTTTACCCAAATTACAAAGAAACATATACTCACACACATGAGCCATGCAAATACAGGAGTTTGGATCATTTTTTTTGTCTCTGCTTCAACTCAAAAACAATAGAGGTGAATAGAGTTTTGTTTGTGGTGCTCAAAGATTTGAACTATTTTCTACCTGAGACATAGTACCTTGGCAACAGAAAACTAAAAATATCCGGCTTAATGGCACAAGGATCAGTTGAAAAATAGGTTTTTGTGTCTGTGTGTAAATGTGAGTAAGCAAAGACTAGGGACCACAGAGGAGGCCACGAGGTTGTCCAGAAAATGTTGATTACTGGCCTTTCCTATAATGAGTGTTTTAAGTGTGTAGAGTCTGCCCTTCTAATGTCAATGAGCAATAAGTCTGCCTCAGGCGGAGTGACTGAAAGGTCTGTCAGTCAATGCCATTGACTGACTCTGGCCTTGTCTCACCACCTCTTGTAAGGTTTATTACCAGAATTAAAAGGTCCTCCTGTTTTTTGTTTATCATCCTTTTGAAGGAACACACTGCATCCAAAACCCTAACAACGGCTGCTGCTTGGTGGATACAGTATGTAATGAGATCTGTCCCTCCTCATCTATCTACATACTATACGTTTTTCTATGCAAAAGTGTTCAATGCATAGGTGTCAAGTGTGTGAAGTGCCACTATATCTAACTAAGTACTTTTCTGCGTGTGTAAGTATGTGAATGAGTAAGTGTGGCTTGACTCAGAAAAGTGTTTGATGGTTTTTCTCCGAGACTGAACGAGAACAGATCAAATACGATGTTCATCTCATACAGTCACGTTCCCCTCGAGTGGCCAGAGGCCACTAATCCTTCTCTCCGATTTTTGTGTGTGCGTAGTGTAGAGCATTGCGGGTGCGGATTTTTCTCTCCTCATTTGTGCGTCATGGATTTGTATGAGCTGTGGCGTATTCGTGCGTGTGCTGCTTAAGCACGACCAACAGCATTTTCAAGACATGAAAAAGTAATAAGAGCTCAATTTCTGATGCAAGATGAAAAAACCTCACTGATAATTCCTCTGGTCAAATTTGATCACATTGCTTTACGCTAATCGAGACATTTTTAGACAAAGTTTAGACTAGAGATATTTTAGAACCAAAATCAAAGTCAGGTATCACCACATTCAAATCATCACTCAAGACTCACCTTGTTACCTGCAATGAAATGTGTTGCACACATTCATGTTCCCCTCAGGGTGAACTGTAACAACTTTGGCGACGCCTTAACCTCTAAACCCCCAGCATCAGGTGACAGTTTGAATTTGTCCAGTAATTTGTTTTGTGAACAAATACCTGAAAAACTAACGACATTCCCAGATCTCAGCTGTTCACCAGTTCAATTAAGAATGCTAACAAGCTGAACTAAAATGGTAAACATGGTAAACAGTATATCTGCTAAACTTCCTCCTTTTAGCTTCAATTAATAATTTTAATGATTTATTGATTTAAATGTGTTTATAATGTTTTTTTAAATTGTGTTTGTGCTAATAGATAAGCACATGCTTGTATTTATTCAGCAAAATATTTTTGAGTGAATGTGAAGCTCATTTTGTTGCACATTTATTTAATATTTTGCTATTTTGTCCAAATAATTTCAATGGTTTCTTGTTTTAATTCCCAGCACCTAATGTCCCGAAACACTGGCAGATAAAGCAGGTACTTCCCAGAATATGTTTTGCATGTTTATTAAATCTCCCAGCCATTAACTATTGTGCAGTACTGCAAAAATAATTTTCTCCAAATCTTTATTGAGTGGTAGCCTTTAATGTCTCTAATTCTCTAAATGCGTGTTAACACAGAGAGCCCGCTAATGGTCCTGGAGTGCACTAGGACATCTATTAACATTAGCGGAAACTAATTGGCAAGATAATAAGGCCAGTGACAGGAAATGAGACAATGTTATGTTTGTGAGGGGCTATGATCAGACACAGAATGTTTTTATTTGTCTGCAGATGCCGGCATAAGCAACAGGCTGTTTGTAACCATGGTCACTTTAGTTCATTTCTCGTTTTTATAAATAATTATTAAAAATAATAAAAAATAATAAAAAAAATAAAATCAATAGAAATCTAGAAATCAAATAAATGTGTTATTTTAGTAATATTTTTAAACAAACACGTACACAAAATGGAAAACACATATTAGTAGAATCATTGCATAGATGCGCCAGAGTGTTACAAAGTATTGCATCGTAAACAAACCTTTGGGATATTCTGGGATCTGCACAAAGAAATACTCACTGTTCCCATGGCCTATTGGCAATGAAGATTGGTGATGTTGTTTTAAGGTATAACACGTACTTAAAAAGACTATAGGCCTACTATAGTCCTTTTCCACAGCAGACATTTTGCCGTGTCATAGTAGGAAAAGCACAGGTGAAATAGATAACATTAACGAGGGCTCTGTGTCATTATGTGTCCCATTAAACTATTCCAGTGAGCCAGACAATACCAGGGCCTCCCCATAGTGGAATGCAGATATCAATAATGTTATAATACACCTCTTTTCCTACTATGACTGAACAAAAAAAATGTCTATTGGTCGAGGTCCTACGATTGAAAGAACAGCTTCTCTGTGAAGCATTCTGCATGTTAAAGAATTATATGGGGAGAAATGAAAATTGAAGATGTAAAGATGCCATTTGTTTCAACAGTCTCCTGAGGGAAACAACTTTTCTTCTCACTAATCTACCGCTTTTTCTACAAATGTGTGCTCCACAGATGAAAGTCCACCTGTTGTTCAAAGTAATTCTGGGAAATGTAGGAGTTTCTATGGACTATGGTAAACCCGACAAGAAAGGTTGAGGTTGAGGAAAGACAAACTATGCTATTACAGATTGATCTTATGTAACAATGTATTTACGATTTAACATTTCCCTCCAAGCAGAAATGACATACTGTATTACATATTAAACAGGTCACTCACCTAGAACAGTCAGGTAGGCTTTGGCTGTTCTCACAGGCATAGTGAAGAGAGAACAGGTGTACATGCCTTCATCCGTCAGTGTGACATCAGTGATGCTGATGGTCAACTCTGACCACGATGCATGCATCAGCTCAATCCTGTTGTCCCTTAAAGCTGGAACGAGAGACAGACAGAGAGGTAGTAAACATTACAAACTACAAACTGCGTGGAACTTAATGCCCATTCTCTACAATTTGTGTCTCTTGGGGCTCACTATGCGCACACACACACACACACACACACACACACACACACACACACACACACACACACACACACACACACACACACACACGGAGAGACATTAACGCATGTGAGATGGCAACAGCAGGAAACTGCAAAATGAAAATGTTAATATTTTGCCATCCCTCTATTGTATGATGCTAAAACATGTGCTGAACTTGGTGGTATGGTATGGTTATTGCTATTGCCAAAATGTGTAAGGCTCATTTTTATGTTCATTGCTACTTTGAAATGGAAATAGTACTTGAGCAAGCCACATCAAGCTCTGTAGTGTAAGTTATATATGTATGAATGTATTTAAATGCATAAAAGATCTCAAATTGTATCAAAACCTCAAAACAGAACTTTCTGTTAAATCTGAAATTGAACGCATCAGTGCACGTCTACAGCGCACCATACTCAGACTGTCTTCTCTGGTGGAAACCCTCGTAGACATTTTACTTATATGAAAATGTAATCTTCCAAAAGACATAACGGGAATGGAAATCAATACTGCAATAACAGGCCGAGAAAAAAGCCTAATGAGAATTTGGCAAGATCTGAGAGTTGAAATGGATTTGCTGAAATTGTCTGGCTTGTTGAAAGATACTCCATGGTCTTCAAAGTAGACTTTCTACTTCATATCTGTAATACAGTGGGAGCAGGATTTCAGAATGTGGTGACACCTTGAAAATGACGTGATTCATGCCTGCTGTATCCAAAGGGGTGCATTGTGATATACAAAACAAAACCACACAATCTTTTTTATGCATTTAAAAAAAGACTGTGGATTGTTGAGTGAGATAAAGTTAAGAGTAAAGGACATTAGACAGTCTTTCTGTAGAATACTTTAAAGAGTGGCTAGCTGAATGGTGAGAAACAATACGAGATGTATCTAAAGAACTGAAACTGTGTTCCAACATCCGAAAGCTTTAAGCCAGCATGAAAAAAGTATTTTTTCTTTTCAATACACATATATCTTTATACATATATATACTGTATTCATATATATATATATATATATATATATATATATATATATATATATATATATATATAAAAACATATACTGTATTTATATGTTTATATATATATATATATATATATATATATATATATACAGATATCTATATCTATATGTATTTATATATACATATGTACAGTATATGTTTATATATATAAACATATCTATATATACATATATATGTATATTTATATATGTTTATATATATATAAATATACATGTATATATGTTTATATATATATAAATATACATGTATATATGTTTATATATATATATATATATATATATATATATATATATATATATATATATATACAGATATTTATATATATATATGTATTTATATATACATATGTACAGTATATACAGTATATGTATCTATATATAAACATATCAATATATATAAACATATGTATATATATATGTTTATATATATATATATATATATTTATATATATATATATGTTTATATATATATATATAAATATACATGTATATATGTTTATATATATATGTTTATATATATATATATATATATATATATATATATGTATATTATATATATATGTTTATATATAAATATATATAAATATACATATATATATATGTATATATATATATATATATATATATATATATATATGTATATTATATATATATATGTTTATATATAAATATATATAAATATACATATATATATATATATATATATATATGTATATATATATATATAAACATGTGTGTATGGGAAAGAAAAAATACTTTTTTCATGCTGGCCTAAAGCTTTCAGATGTTGAAACACAGTTTCAGTTCTTTAGATACATCTCGTATCGTTTCTCCCCATTCAAATCATGTAACTTTTTCTCAAACTACTACGCTAACCTTATTACTTTATTAATAATTAGATCAATTACAAATCTTTAAAAAAGTGACAGAAATATAAAAGTATTATTTACCAAGCATGTCAATTACAGTAACAGACTATTAACTTTGAAAAGAGCTTTTCAGTAACTTGAGACACTTAATTGTATTGCCACAAGTCTGAGTCATACGTTTGATTGATTGAATCAATGCCGGCTGCTACAGTATCAGTGTTTTTAGCCACTTACGGCTGTAATTTGTCAGTCACAAAATAAAAGCCTAGCCCTTGAGGTGACTGTGAATGGAGGTGTTTGGCACCTAAGCTGCATTCCTTTTCCAGCGTCTGTGTGTGCATTGCTGCAATGATCACAGAGCTGAAAAAATGTAGAGAAATGTCAGCGAGCACACTATCTCATGTCATTCGGTCTGCCAAGGGATGGATAGCTTTGCTTTGCCGCTTCCACGCTAAACACCTACAGTAAATGGCAGTAGAGTTGTAATCAGTTTGGCTAAACGACAGCTGCTCTCTCTCATTTATTATTGCATTTGTTCTGTCCCTTCCCGTCCCTCGCAACACCGGTTATCTCTACAAGCTGTATACTGAGCCTGAGCAGGCGTGACATGTTGATATGAGCACATGACATATCTTTAGGCTTGGCACTGGTGACAGGACATTCCTGTTTCTATGTGTGTGTATGTGTGTACACATCGCCATCAATGCAAGACCACCCAATCAGGTCTAGTTTAACACGCTTCCATTTAAGGTAATGATGTGAGCTGTCCTGAAAAGGTAGTTCTTTATACACACAAATGTATACACCTCGTGTCATCAAAGAATAAATTAAGACAAAGAATAAATTGTTTGGACGGATTCTAGACAAATAATAGATTATGTTTGCCTCCGTATTTCTTTCTGTCAGTTTCTCTACTTCCTCCAACCCCTACAGACCTCATTCTGTCGACAGCTCCACTAACCTGTGAATGTGTACAAGTTAAATAATGCTTCTTTTCAACTGTTGTCTTATTTGCTTTGGGCAAGGAAGAATGAGGAGGCAAATGTCAGAACATACATTTACTGCTGGCTAGCTTGCTGCTGTGTCTCCTTGCTTCCCTCTCTTTAACAGCTCATTCTGGGAAGTTATGTGTGTGAGACAGACGTGGATGTATAGATAGTTCTATGACTTGTTGGTGTACTTATGCAAGGTGATGAGAGCTCAGTGACTTCAAAAGCTGTGGTGACATTGTCTCCACATTTATAATGAGAGGGCCAAATTAAAACGTGACCGGCCTGAAGAAACTTGATTGAATAACTGGTAAAAACTTCCTGTCGATCATCCCTCGCATGATAAGGCAACGAACATAGATAATAATATACTATTCTTAGTTTTTTTGATCATTCAAATAAGTTTTTGGATTTAGTAATCCAATCGTGCTTTAAGTGTGAAGTTACAGGTGGAGCTCAGAATAGTTTAGATGTCAAAAAGCAGGATCCTCCTGATCCCTCTGATCACTTAATTCAAATGGGACATAAATAAACGTGATTTATTTAAAGCAACAGGATGTAGGATTTGGCGGGATTTAGCATTTTGTTTGCATATTGAAACTAACTCAATACCCCCACAATCACCCCTCCCTTTGCAAGAGTGCGGTAACGCGCCGTCAAGCGTAACACCGTGGTAACACCAGCATCTTTCAGGACCTTCTCCTCGCTCAGAGGCCATCCTCACCATAACACTACTTTAGAAGCAATGAAATTCAGACGGGCGCTAGCGTAGCAGCAGTTTTACAAGCGTGTCAGAGAACTACAGTGTACTTAGGGTAACGTAAAAATGTGAAAATCCCTCTCTAGAGCCAGTGTTTGGTTTGCACGTTCCGAGCTACTGAAGTACAATGACGGTGCAACGTGGCAGACTTCATGAAGAGAACCAGCTCCCTATGTAGATATGAAGGGCTCATTGTAAGGTAACGAAAACACAACCATTCTTATTTTCAGGTGATTATACACTAATGAAAACTTGTTATGAATATATTATTCCATTTCTGCTAATATATCCCCCAAATAATACACACTGTCCCTTTAAAACATGAAAACAAAGATTATGCAAATGTTCACTTTACAGCTAATGTTAGAGATCCTAAAGACTAAATGCAACAATGAGCATATCTGTAGCATAGCATCTACAGGTGTAGACACTATAAAGGATTTTACTTATCTATTGAAAAACAATCTATTATAAAACTAAGTACAAAGTCTTCCGTCTTTTTTCTCTATTTTCCCTGCTCAATGTAACCTCACATTTGTTATTCTATGCCCAGTGAAAGGTTGGATATCGACAGTGAGAGCAGAGGAGAGGAATGTATCCTTTGCTCTTTGTCTGCGAAGGTGCTGCAGCTGCCTGCCATCCATTAGAGACCATTAGCGCCGTCAGTCCTGAATGCGTCGATGGAGGACAGCATTCACGACAACAACAAAGAACGGCGGATTTGCTTTACACAAAACCTACTTACTGAATGTACAACCATTTTTTTTGCTCATTAAGCCTTCATCTGCGTCTCTCCTTAGAAAGAAAGACAAAAAGCAAAGCTGCACTTGTCAGCATCAAAGTTTGTTTTTTGCCACAACTAATGGTCAATACACCTCCATCAATGTTGCTGCTAAAGTACACAAAGCTCACAGTTTGTGTGTGTGAGAGAGAGAGAAGTACAGCGAGAGTTGTCTTTTATACATTCGATTTCTGTAAGAACAGGTGAACTTCAGCAGAACTAACACAAAGTACCTTGAGACGTGACAATTTTATGATTTTGCCAAAGCAGATGGAGTTAGATATTTAGAAACACAGTGGGGGCGGAAAGATTCCTCATCTTATTATGAGGGCTGATGACCGTCGGTTCAGAGGCCATGTTGAGATTTCCCTGAATGCAAGCAAACGGCCATAACACCAAAGCCACAAGGATCTCTGTTCTCAGACAGTTCACTCAGAAAAGGACAAAACAGAGAGGGGGAAAGTCAGCTTTGTTCAACAAACAACAACTCTGTAAAGGATGAGAATAAAAGACACATCTTTGAAAAGGAAAAGAGAGACAGAGAGAAGGTCAAAGATGTCTTGTTTCTTCAAAATTAAAGTGACATTTTTATTCTGAGGGAAGACATTCAGTCAGCCGGTAAAACAGTCGTATTGAAAGTATGATGTTACATTCAATCATAATCTTTGAACCATTAATGAGTAGCAGGTTAATCAAATGTAAAAAAAAGGGTGTTCGGAAATTTCCACCAAATCGTTTCCTCTCACCTCCGGCTCAGCAACAAGGAAAGATGCTTCCTACTCCTACCTTCTTCAAAACATCCTGCTAAATATTTGTGTTTTTAGATTTCAAAATGCACATCATACTGTTTTGTATCTTGTGAATTCACAGCCCATGAATGCACCACAAACACAAACATGACACAACAACATTTTTTCCCCCTGCTGCAAACTAAAATACTAATTATAGGGCTGCATGTGCTTCATTTTGATCACTGTTACTCTATGGTGCAAGATCGCATAGAGCTCCAAAACTGTCCAATAAATGAACCTTCATGTTTGGTTTAAAGGTCAACCATTAACTTAAGTTTGTCCAGCTCAACATTGGGAAACCTACGTCTGTTCTGACACATAGTGGATGGCTTTTTGACTCATCAGTATGTTTCCAGTAGCTCACTGAAATGGCAATACATCGGCGTGTATTCATCACAGTGTATCGGGCTGTGCTGTGGAGGCATGCAGCACAAATCCACATCTAAATTGGCTGCATATTTAGCAGTTTTTCACGGCTAGTCTCCATCATTAAAAGCAGCAGGTGAGTAAACATAGTGTGTGCGAGCAGGTGTATGAAAGGTAAATACATTTGTACGTTAAGAATGTGTTTATTGTATAGAAAAAAGCAATTAGTCAAGATTATAACCGTACGGACTTTAAACCTATCATTGTAGCACATCTCACTGAGACCCTTTATCCCCCTCCCCCCTTTCCTCCCCCAGCCATTCCACAGGCCTCCCCTCTCCTTACTCCCCTTCGCCCCTGTCCCCTCTGCTACCCAGGGACAGTATGTATTAGTATAGAACCTTGGCAGGTGTTTGCTCATTCAACTGACACACTTTTATAATGAGAAAAGTGCAAATTTCAGAATATACATTCAGCTGCCTGTGTCTGGATGTGACTGTTCTCTTTTTCCTTGTCAACAACCCATCTGGGGACTTGAGCTTGTCTCTGTGTGTGTGTGTGTGTGTGTGTGTGTGTGTGTGTGTGTGTGTGTGTGTGTGTGTGTGTGTGTGTGTGTGTGTGTGTGCGTCTGTGTGTCTGTGTGTCTGTGTGTGTGTGTGGTGTGTGTGTGTGGGGGGGGGGAAGCGATAGAGAGAAAGAGTGAAAGAAGCAACAGAATGCAATGTTTATTGAATAGCTTAATGTATATTCTGTTTCTCAGCCGTTCCTCAACCTCCATTACCTGTACCGAAGGCACACCGGCTTTTTTAAATGTAAAATGTGCCATACTCCATACAGTAATTGGCCTGTGGAGATTTTTCTTCCTGTGACAGAAATGATTTCCTTTCATCAGTTTCTACCTGCCATGCCGAGTTCAGTGGGACACCTCCACCAGCCCTTCTTCATTAAGTCCTTGTGGGAAGCAGGTCAGTGAGAAGACAGCTCTCGCCTATAAACCCTATTGTGTTTTTCAGAGGTATATATTTCCCCTTCTAGCTCCAGAGTAGACCAACTGCCATGGTCTATAAGGAGTTTCATATTTTTCTAGGATACCCTCTACAGCTATCCTTTAAACATGACTTTGAAAAGCTTTTGAAATAAGTGGACAGTGTTTGTAGAGCTACATTTTCATTTCGATAATGCAAAAATATCTATTATAAAATGTGATTTTTTTTCCATTTTTACTCTGTGTTTCAGAACGTTCTCCCAGAAGAAAAAAAAGAATAAGCCTGCCACTAAGTGTGGGCTAATTATTCCCATTTGCCTCAGGTATTTTTCTCTACACCTTGCAGATGATAAGTGGCTCTGCTAATAAAGGCAGTAATAACTGGATCTATTGCTTCATTTGACAATGTAGTCTCTTTCTCTCTTTCTCTACAGAACAAGAAACAAAGCTGACATTTATCTGACACCAGTTTCTCTGATCCATACGTGAAACGCCACACAGACTAAGAAACCAAACAGATCTCTGCTTTTAATTGTTATACCTGTCTGCCACTTCTAAATGCAATGCAAAGTAAAGATAACCAAGGTTTTATTTTATAAATCAAAAGCTGAATGTTTTATTCAAAGACTTGTGCAAAGAGTGATGACAAAGAAAGAAGACACTGAATGCTCAAGGTCAGAGAAAAGTTTGCCTGTGTCTTTCAGTGGTGATAACTGCGTCTGAAAGCTCTCATAAAATGCCTCCTTAATTCCTCCCCTTTATCCCACCAAGGCCTATATTCCGTCTCCTTTTTCCTCCTTTTCTTCCTCTCATGTTTTATGGTGCTTGTCTTGGGGAGAGGGGACTTGTTAGGGATCTTTGGAGATTTACAGTCACGTTTTTTTCTATCAGAGAGAACACCGTACCAATCTTCAGGCCGATATGAAAGGATGTTTCATAGAGGCACTCTTCCAGGAAATAAAATACAAAAAAGACAGCTGTCTCAAAAGTTTAACTTTCCTGCTAAGATTAAGTTTTGAGAGAAAGTTCTGCTATCTGTTTAATAAAAAATTCTGTCAGGCATTTCTTATTTTGTTATTTACTTTAGAAAACTTTTAAAAGCCTATCCCCTAAATTGCTCAGGCACAGATACTCTGAATGCATCAAAGCTTTCATGGCTGCATACTGGGGAGGTGGAATGCTTGACATTTCACATGCACACACGTATATGTGCACTTACATACACACACGAACACACGCTCACACAACCACAAACAGCCAGCAAATTGATTCAGACAGCTGAATATTTGACATCTGAGGACCCGAATAGCTTCATATTTAGCAGCTCGGGGGCCTAAAAATGAGCAGTTGGCCCTTAGCTGTTCACCCAGAACACTAATCTTAATGTTTAAACAGATTCAATCAATCTGCAGATTGCACAGCGTAGGCAGAGATGTCCACCAGTAGGCACTTTGGTAATTCTGCAAATAGCATCATATTATTATTATTATTATTATTATTATTATTATTTGCGATGGTTGCATGGAACTCACTTCCAGCTCAGATTCCATGAAAAAGCTAAACTCTTCATAAAGTTAGTGTTTATGAATTTAAATTGCATGTATTAATATATATACACACACATGTATAGTAAAGTGTTTAAGGGAAAATATTGTTCGTTATACTTTTCTGATTTTAATATTATTTGTCTGTTTTGTCTGTAAGTGTCTTATCTGTTGTCATGTTACATGTTTTTTATGGACCCGAGGAAGAGTAGCTGATGTTGAGCATCAGCTAATACAGATCCTAATTAAATCCTGAATTACCGCTCGTATAACAAAAAGCTGCAGAGCCATCGTGACATTTCCATGGTCAGTTTGTCTATTCCATGAAACAGCATGAGCCTAGACTGATCCAACTCATATGATGCAAGTGGACGAGATGTCAGTTTAATAATTACATTTGCTGTTGGCCCATACTTAAAAATATTATACAGGAGATTTCCTGTTTTTTCTGTTTTATATCATATTAAACTAAATATCTTTGACTGACAAAAGAAAACATTTAAAAGACATTACCTTGGACTTGAAACTGGGATGAACATTTTTCCGATTTTATAGACCAAACGTTTAATCAATTAATAACCAATAATGTAAATAAGTGTTTGTTGCAGCCCTACTGGCACCCTACCTGAGAAATACGTTCAGCATCTTTTGTTTCCATACATCTGCCAATACATGCGCCTGCTGCAATAGACGCAATTTGGACATTCAGGTCTACCAAGCGTGTGCTGTAGGCTTATACTTCATGGTGCATTTAAAGGCTCCATGTGTAATTCTGAGCCACCTGCTCCAAAGAAATAGGGGGCAGTATTTCACCTCTACTACTATAGTATGTTATCCTGTTTATATTTTAGTTGTAGTAGTTTGTCATATTTATTGTATCCTAAGTCTTAGAGTAGTATAGTGAATTCTTTATATTGTGTACAATCTGTGAGTTACATCTCTCTCTTCTAGTGTTGATATATTTACTGTGTATTTCTTCACTCCTGTGTAAGCTGTGGAAGTCAGTCTGTCTGTCAGTCTGTCAGTTCATTACACCAGACTGCAGAAACCCTGAGAGCCGGTGTAAATATCACTTCTATTTTATAATCTTCACATGGGGCTTAGACATATGTGTGTTAACTGTGGCACTGGGGGCTGTACGCTCTTTGTAACGTTATGTTTTGATAGTTTTTATGTTGGCTTAGGTCCGGGCGGCAGAGAGGAGGGAACGGCTCTTGTTTTTGTTTGGTCCTCCGTGCGGACATATTACTGCTTCCCGGGAGGGGAGCGTGCAGCCGCTTCGGCGGCTCGGAGACAGCCAGCGAATATCCCAGTAATGGTAGTCACAGCGGGCTGATGGAGCGCTGGGTCTAACTTGTGTAACGGCAGTAACAGAAAGTTTGACAATCCCGCAGGGAGTCAGCTAAATCAGTGCTATCTGCTCTGTCTCCCGTCTCTCTCGCACACTCTACTTCCAGCAAAGCAGACTCCTGCGTATGGTGAGGAAGCTGCGAAGGTGCGAGTCGTTTTCTCGTTTCGGCTACTTTGGATTAAACCGAAACAAACTATCAAAACGTGCAGGGATCATCGCTGCAATATTGACAAGCCCTGCGTCTGGCCGAGTCAGCCAGCTGTACTTCTTCTCCCTCTGTAGAGGGCAGACTGGCGCTACAGTGTCTCACTATCGCCTCTAGAGGAACAAGTGGTATTACAAGACTGGACGGAGCTGCACTGTCAGTTAGTCTGCTGATTTCAGTAGATATCTCTGCAACACAACACATAGACGTCTTTGACATAACGTCAACACTGTTACCTCTTCACATTCTGGTGATAATGTTAGTTCATTGTTTTAATGTGTTAGGTTTAAAGTCTGCCATATCTTACGCATTGAACCTTTAAGGACAGGTAAACCACAATCCTTTGCCAGACTCCGGAAGGCAGACGTAGAGAGATAATTAAAGACGGGGATAAGGGATCAGGAGAGGAGGTTGAAAATGAAAATACACATGTGGGTGTTGGAAGAATGAAAGGGTTAGCAAATGACAGTAACCATGTGGAATAAAATATGTCATAGTCATTCCTTAGCCAGTGCTCACACACGAGGAGGCTACTAAATAGGCCTGCAAATTTAGCATGGAAAGTAATTACACATTGGCTCTTTCTTGTACGGGAATAACGAATACATTGTAACTATGCCTCATTGCAAAATGTCTTCATCCAGGAAATAAAGCGATTATCAGGTTTTGAATTACATTGAAACCAAAAGAGAAATTTGTAAAGAGATATTAGCCTCTTTTGAATCTTATAAAAGAGAGAATCCCTCTTGCCCAGTGCTCATCTCTCTCTCGCTGTTCGAAGCTTAAGTCCCTCCGTGGTAAGTGATGGAAAGGACAAAATTGGCTACTTTTGGGACAATGACTCATTTGAAATTCAAACAACTCTTCACAGCCATTGGAGCACCTTTGAGAGGACGGAAGACAAGAGGAGTCTCTTTCATCCGACTAAACGTCTTGGAGGTGAGCCTCAGCTCTGACATTAAACAACAACAGCGGCGAAACCGGCACCGCTCAAAGGACTGTAATGGAGTCAGTTGCTGCATTTCTCTTTGAAAACAATATGTTTATGCTAATGCTCTGTAGCTGAATTTAATAGGGGATGTAAGTGACACTCTTTGAGATGCAACACAAGCACACACAGGCACATGTGCACTGACAACAATCTGTTGAGTTAGACCAAAAACATTATAGATTCAGCTGCTTTCTTTCACACAATTCTGTATTATGAATCTGGACTGCAAAGAATAAGTCACATTGACGTATTCTGTTGTACTAGAAGAGAACATTTTAGCACTGATTACTAAATAGAACTTTGTAATATGTTTACGTATGCGGAGTCAACCAGTAACCTTAAAGAAGGTCGATGTTAAACTGTTTGAAATCATTTCTTGTATGTTGCCATAAGGAACAAAAACATATATTTTTCAACGAAGTGCAACAGAGCACAGGATGCAAAAAGTTGGCGAGATGAGGATGTATATTTTGAGCATCTGTGTGCTTGCCTAATCCCCATCTTCTTCTTCCCAACAGGCAGCAAGGAAAATTAATCTGAAACCTACTGCGCTCAAAGGCGTTTGCAGCTGAGACATCTTTCCTTTCTCACACTGCCAGTGGCACTTTGGAAACACTCACCATCTCAGTGCTCCCATCAGCATCTGAATTTGCCACGTTCAGCAGGACAAATCCCAAAGCACAAACACACACACGCACGCGCACACACGCACACACACACACACACACACACACACACGTACCAACCCAAAACAGCATCACAATTCAAGAGTCTCAGTAGTATCCCTTTACTTTTCTGATAATAAGAGAGTCCTTGGTTGCTTTTTCATTTCCAATCTCTCCGCACTGTAAATGTCATGAAATAGACCCCCAAGACCGACACCTGGTGTGATATGGAATAACCTGCGGAGAACATCAACTGTTGAATTTGATGTTCAATGCAGCTTTTTACTGCTCCCCCCGCCCCCCCGTAAGTGAAAATGTAAATAGCTGAAAATTGTATTGATTCACTCACTGCACGCAAAAATACATACAAAAACAGACACACACATGCACACAAACACACATATACAGAAACGCAAGGCAGCCCAGTGGGCAGACGGATAATGGAAGAAGACTGTGTAAATCCCATATGTGCTTAATCCAGACACTTACAAGAGAGTGTGATTCATACTCTATTACACTCAACTAATACAGCAGAGAGACGCACAGGGCACAATCATTTCAGCAGGCATGAACCAACAAAATAACACCCATGAATCCTCTTTATGGGGACTTTACTGAAGAGGGTGTGAAAGGTCAGGGATAAAGCCTTTGTACTTATTAGCCATTAAAACATTGGTGGCTTTGTGCCACACCCACAATTTGTGTGTGTATTTGCTAGTGTGGCTGTGAATTACTGTGAATTTGTGCAAAGATAATAAGGGTTTGCATCTGTTTAATGGAAGGAATTTCTCTGCAGCACTGTGCAGGTCTCCGGTATATAAAGTGTTTATTATACAGAGCTTGGAGTCTTTTCCGCACATCATATTATTCTCTAAGGGTGTGAGGTTGATGAGGCTGTTAAAGTCCTATATTACAAACATTTCTTCAGTTTATTGGATATACTTTGTATTAGAAGTTTGGTAAAGACTATATTTAAGTCACTGTCATTTTAGCTTATTTTATATTGCATTGTTAAATATTGCAAAAATGTATCTAAATCCACACATTTGAACTATCCATTTGAGTAAACACATTTAATCAGTTTCATCAATTTCACATCATTTCAAGTGGAGTCAGAATAGTTGGCCAGTCAAGGTCCACTATTGTGCTCTTCTATAAAAATCTAACCTTCATTGTTGATATTTCTCTTCTACAAAATTCCACTCTAGGTATGCTGAAAATGTTTCAATGTGCTACATTATTATCTTCAGTAGTGTACAAACATACATAACCGCAAGCAATGTAGAGACCAATGCCAAATCACTGTTCATGCTGTAGCACACAATGTGAAATTATATGGAACCGATTTAATGCTCTCATACCATTCATTACACACAAAGCCATAATGCGGGACCATCCAAGGCTCAGGTGATCAGGTTTGTTTTTTCCGCTGAACTTTAATTCAGACTGCACTGTGTGTGCTCGAGGCAGTACGAGCTAAGTACTACAGGATTGCAGTGAAGGGCACAGCGGGGTGAGTGGTTGACTTTGAGAGTGTGTGGGCTGTTTCTGATGTTCTAACTTGATTTGAACAACAATATGAAACTTTTTTAGCATGCCTCCTTTGACTCAGATAGAAAAGTAAAGAAAAAACAAATTTGATCCAACACTTTCCTTCCATGGGATGTTATCAACCTGCTCCAAGGCTTTCCTTGATCATGAGATGGATATAAATCAATAACAGCAATCCCCAAAGCTACTGCCGCTATTTACATTAGCCCGCTCCTGGTACCCTTGCTGATCTCAAAATCCAACTAAATTAGACCAGTAAAATGGATTGCACACCAACAAACAAACTAACAAATAAACAGAAAACCCACAAAAGGATTATGGCATGTGATGCTAACCATTGCCATTAGTAAGAAACTGAGCTCGCCATATTGGTTCTCAAATGTTCTCCTTAACTGAGGGGTGTGTGTGTGTGTGTGTGTGTGTGTGTGTGTGTGTGTGTGTGTGTGTGTGTGTGTGTGTGTGTGTGTGTGTGTGTGTGTGCGTGTGTGTGTGTAAGGTTGTCGGATTAGGTGAAAAATAAAAATGGCCACATACAATCAATTACAAGAAGAAAGGTGTGTATCCTTTTCTGTGTACTGTGAATGAACTTGCAGTGAAAACAGAGCACAGACACATGATATGTGGGACAGATGCTATGACACAACAAAAACAGCAGCTTATTCAAGTGAACACACAGAAACACAAGGGGATTTTCAGGTTGCTCTCCAGCCTAAAAGAAATATCCCGTTGTCGTGTATTTTGTGCATTTCTCAACTACCACAAGCCTAACACAGGGAATACTTTGTGAGACTCCATCTGTTGTGCAGCTGCTGTCTGTCAATCTCCAAAACTCACCTTTCTTGTCCCCAAAAAAGAGGGTCTGCTGTGCTGGGTTTGACCACTGGAGGGAGGTGTTGTCATTATACTCCACACGGCAGGTCATGTTTGCCGTCCCACCCTCAGTCACCGTCACATTCTGAACCAGAGGGTGCTGACCGCTGATTCCTGAAACATGACACATAAGAGAAACATGTAAGAAGAGATGTGGATGCATCAGGATTGAGAGAGAGATACCGGGGTAGACAGAGAGAAACAGATGGTACATTTTCGATTGTTTGATTAATTCTATGTTAATGAATCATATATAATTAAAACTATGACGGTAGACTAGAAAGTAAGGAGATTTTTTATCCAGTTGGTTCATCAAGATGTACATGAAATAAAGAAAACTGTTTTTTTGTCACTAGAGGAGGAATTCAGCACCAATACAGGACAAAGAGAGGAACTGTGGAAATGTGGTCTATGTCTCTGCAAAAACACTAAACACCATAATTAAAAAGCAAATGTTCAGCCAGGATGGTCAGCCACTACTGTGTGCTAAATTGGACCCTAACATAGAAGACAAAGGGGGCATTTAGCCTGTGGTACCAACCCTGAATCCTCAGCTACACAGGGAAGACCAATTAAAAACCGTTCTCAGTGGACTTGTGTGTGCATGTGTGGATGTTGGTGTGCAATGCCGGCATCCAATGAGAGAAACAGAACGATAAACATAGTTATATAATTGGGTGTGACCTCCAAGTCCAAGTAGAGCTAGTTTTCAGCACCATGGACAGGTCACTTTCACAATTGGTTTGTCAATAGCTGCCTGCCAGTTTTCAGAACTCTGGACAGCTCACTGTTTGTGTGTGTGTGTGTGTGTGTGTGTGTGTGTGTGTGTGTGTGTGTGTGTGTGTGTGTGTGTGTGTGTGTGTGTGTGTGTGTATGCTTTAGTGGGTGTTAGGATGGCTCTGAGCAAGTACATAATAATAACCATAAATCTATCCCTGTCCCTAACCCCAGAGGATAGGTTTTAAAGACTGTGTGAATAAAGGCTTAGGTAAGAAAGATTATTCATCCCAAGCTAACTCTCACGTCTTAAACCAACATCCCCCCAGGACGGGATCATAAAGCTGAAAAAAAAGAAAAGGAAAAAAACATATAAGGAAATAAAGAAATATTTAGAATTAAAATCCATTCCTGTGTGATTCTGTTAGATACCTTTCCATTCAAACGCTGTTAATGTATTAGACTTCATTCATTGGGCAATTTTGTGTTTCCCTTTCCTTCAGTTAATGACTGCACAGGTAAGATAAACAAACCCTCAAATAGCGCTTGCCTGCAGGGTAAGCAGGGGAGGCAAACCCCATCACTGACAGACCTGTGGTGAAGGACACGTTGAGAGGAGAGAGGGTGAGGTGAAGGAGGGGAGGAGAGATAGAGAGAGGTAAGTCATGGAGCATGGGTCATTTCCAGTGTTGATTAAGGCCTCCTGAGGTTAATCATGCGTGTGAGAGATGGAGAGGGAAGAGCAGGGAAACGGAGGAAAAATGGATCTGAGCAATGGGAGGCTAGGAATATGTTTTATTCATGAAAGTTTTGCATGAGGCATGATCTGCCAACGATTTACCGTTCTCCTGCGCCTGCCCTCGCTCTCTTTAAATCACTTACTTTTTTCTCATTTTTCTCACTCACGCAGTTGGGCGACATACAGCCCACTGTGATACATTTGATTTCCTTTGTGCTGACCACAAAGCAAAGTTGGTTGGTTAAGTGCCTTACCAAAATGGTGGCAATGGTGTTTTTTTGTGTGAGGTTCAATAATATGATGTAGTGTATAATTTGAACTCATGACTGCAACATGTAATTGAAGATGGAGACACTATGATATGCTCGCTTGTTGGATTGTGAACCCCGCACTCATCGCTGTAAATATCATCTGCCAGTTTGATCTCCAAATGAGCTGCTTTTGACAAAAAGAAAACAGGAGATTTAGGTGATTAAATGTTACGGCAAAGTGCTTAACGTGCCTCTCGGGATTATGGGTGCTTCTGAAATCTTTTATCTATCCAGATATTCATTGAAGATTATCACAAACAATACAAAAGCATTTTAATTGTTAATAAATGTGTGGAAATATGCTGTATACTGTAGATATGCTATCAATATTTTCCCCCAGCAGTTTAAGACGTGGTAAACCAGACAGAACGAGCTGCACACGCTACAGGTGTTGCACATGCAGCTATTTATTTATTTATCAGAACAGAAAGTACAAATCATAGTATACAGTACATATATTACAGTTTCTTTTTGTCTTTCTTTCCCTTTTCTCTTCTCCTCTCCACTGCCACAAGTGTCTATACAGAGTTACAATAGTCCGGGGATCCCTCTGCCTAAGCCTTGCGTTGGTGTCTGGTGAAACACGTCCAGTGGGACTGAAAGGGCCAAAGGGGCCACAATGATGGTTATATTAGAACAGTGCAGTGCTCTGTGTGCCTAATTGGCCAGTAGAGTAGGTTCTTCCATTCTCCCCTCTGGCCACCCAGACCTGATTTAAATGTATCTCCTGAGGGAAAGAGGCAGCTGTTCTCTCCTGATTTCCATGTCTAAATTTAGGTCCTTCCCTCACTTCACCTCCACGCTTTCTCCTACTTTCACTTTCTTGCTCTCTCTTTTCCAGTTCAAATACATTCCACTCAATTCACTTCTCTCTATTCCTCTCTCTCTCTGTCACGTTTCCTCCTCTAGTTGATCCCTGAAGGGTGGCATTTCCACTTTCTTTGTCTCTCATTTTCATAGTCTCTCTGGCTCCACAGTCTTTCAAATTTATCTTGATCCTTCCTCCTTTCTTGTGCTCAATTGTGCTCTATCTCTCATTGAGAGTGGGGTTAGTTTAATTGCCCTCCACTTTGACTGACATGCCAGGGCTAAGCCAGGTCAACAACATCCTCATGTGCATGACATTATGAAGTAATGCCATGGTGAAATTAGCTTTGCTTTATTTAACTTGAATTTAATAATATATATATATATATATATATATATATATATATATATATATATATATATATATATATATATATATATATATATATATATGTATATATGTCACAATAGATGACATATGATATAGAGCAATGCAAGACTGATTGTTGCAATGCGTGTTACAACTGCCTGTAAACATATTGCAAATCATTATTTCCTCTAGATTCTCACACTGTTTTGTCTTTACACACCTGTCTTTGTAGGTGAGCTGAATCTTAACATTTACAGTAATGGGACCACTCAGTACCTCCCAGTACCCACTGGCTAATAATCAAGGCTGGCGGCAAAGCTTCCCTACAATAATTTGGACTTGTGCCTCCCACCACACGAAGTACTGCATCCAATATTTCTCAACAGACCAATATATTACTTATGCCAGAAGCAGATGCCTGCGCTGCCAGTAAAGATATTCACAGGACAAGAAGGCACATTCAGATAGACAGTACCTGTTGCCAAAGCTAACTACCGGACAAATAATACTGATAAGAGTATCCCGGATGCTTCCTGTATGCTCTCCGACATGACCTTTCAAGCAAGAGCAGCTGAGTCTACTAACCTTTCTTATTTAGGCATTCAAGAAGCAGAGAAAAAGGGAGAAATGCAGGGAGACAGACGGCCAGCCTGGAGCTACTGACCTTTATACCAGGACTGGAGCTCAACTGAGCTGTAGAGCTATGATGTATGGGCTGGGAATACAGGATTACTAAACGGATAGAGGCAGTCCACAGTTTTTATTAGCCAATTCACCTTTTAAATCAGTCAAACATAAACCTTATAAATGCAGACATGGGATTTCATCACTGTTAATATGGATTCAAAGGATTATGCTTGTTTTCCCTGTGCCAAGTAATCTCTGAGATCTGGGAGCATAGAGATGTGGCTACAGTGACGCAAGAAACAGAATGCTAACAGTCAGGCAGGTTGTAAACAAGTCAACAGTAGTTGAACTAAAACTGCGTTAACTTATAGAGCGATATTTCACTAACCCGCCAAGTACGTTTGTCTGTTGGTCAGCAGGATTGTGGAACACCTACTGGCCCTATTTTGTAGCATGTCTCAAGAAAGAAATACTTTTTGGAGCGGATCCATATCACGACCTTGGCGGAGGTCTAGACTCTCCAATGTTTTGTTTTTTTAGTAATTATAAACAAGGCACTATGAACTCCTGTTGATTTTATCATAATAAGTGTTGAAAACAACCTCAAGTGGTTTACTGTTCAAAATGCATTCCACTAAGATGATCATGAATGAGATGCAGAAGATTACATAGGACATGACAGTTTTGCCATGACCAGTTAGCGTCTATAAGGTTACACAGGTGGCTACACAGCTGGATACATAAACTTCTCAGACTGAATGATTCACAGAGTGTCAGGCAGCAGGGTGGCTCAGTGATTGGAGAGACCGTACAAGGTCGAGAGTTTGATCAGCTCAAGAGCTGGTGTGAATTCATCAACCAGCCATGTATCCTGTCACACCGTCTTTGAGGAAGAAAACTTATCCCCAACCTCTTCACTTGTTTCGAGCATCACCAAAATTTTGAAAACACAAATGGATGGGAACCAATTTTAGCCGATAATATGGAACACAAAATGTTGTTATTGACATCCTGGGGCAGAAGCTAACATATCAGACAAGTGCATCATCACTCCCCCGCCTCTCGCTCTAGGAATCTCCCTCCCACTGTGACAATTTTCACACAAACTCCTTTTTCTCAGGAACATGTCATACACGCAGTCTTGTTTCTTTCTCTTTCGCTATGACCTTTTTCACACACATTTTTATCAACATTCATCCCGAATCCAAGTTGCATCTCAAATGTGATTTATCAACATTCATAACACTTTCACACCTGAAATATCAGCATTCAGCATTGACGTTGAAATCAATTTGCACGTCCCTGTGGAAAAGAAATCGGCAGTACAACAAAACTATACATCTGTCTAAGAAAATGCACTCGGGAGGGGGGGGGGGGGGTGTGTGGTTATAACACTGCAGGTGAAGACACATGTCAACAGCCAGACCCTCAAGACAGCTGGTATATGTTAGTCTTGTCAGAATATTGTGCGCTGAACTATTAAAAACTAAATCTCCACAGACTCCATGCCATTGGGATCCTGATCCTCTCATAGCCATCCTTAGAGATACAAGCTCCTTATCTTTTGCCATTAAGTATTAAAAAAAGGCTGTTTTGTTTGGCATGGTGGTTGCAAAAAAAGTACATTTTGTGAGTGTGTACTCACTTAAGATTTGTTAAGATTGAGAGAAATGCCATAAACATTACATATGGATAGACTGAGGTTTTATAATGAAGATAGAGGAGCTGTGTTGGATAAGATCTGCGACCCTGTATTGAACTTTCTTCTGGGTTAGGACTAATGTGTGTTGCGTCCAATGTAAAGCCTTGCTGTGTATATTCCTTTTTTTTTCTTCTATCTATGTTTTTAAAGAAAAGCTGCTTTGCTTTGTATTTATATTTAATTATGACTGGTTATTGATTTTACCGAGGATGTGCCATCTTGCGTTGGGGTTTTCTTTTTTTCCCCCTTTCTTGTTTGTTCGTACTCCAGCTACGCTCTTAAAAACATTATTAAAAGATACCTCCATATATCTAAGGATTTATGCATTTGCCCACGACAAAATCAAATAAGTTTTATGGAGATTTATCTGAATATCAATTCATGTAAAGCCCATGCTGCACCTAACTGATAACTAACAATCAAGACATTCACACATGAAGTATAAATATATGTGTAATATATTCCATTTAATAGACACCATGCTGGCAGAATTGGTAATAACACAAAATATATTTTTTTGGGTATAGTGACCTTTAATAAACTGAACACTATGAGTTAGAAACATTCATATAAATCACATTATTATTATTATTATTATTATTATTATGCAAATAGTCATAAATTGGGTTATGTAGTTGTCTCCTTTCTGGTTCTAACAACTAATGTGATAAACCTTCAATTTCTCTGCTTTGTTATGTTTGTGTTTCTGAAGTGAACTGAATGTTAATTCCTGTGTGTGTGTGCACATTTCCAATCTAAACTTCCTCTTTTGACGGTGATAAGACTCATTGAATTGAATGCAACCCCTGCAGAGGGTGGAGCTACCTTTGTATTCAGCGCTGGTGTACAACTACCTGAGGACAGTTATTTCTGATCTGCAGATATGAAATTAATTAACGGGCACCGGAGAGGCTGGCTATGGCAGTGCTGTTGTCATTTACATACAGTAATTAGACTGGGCAGCTGTTGGTGCTGCCATCACAAAGTTGACGTCCAACTCAACAACTAGTCAGATCAACACAAATATCTCCTTCTTCTCCAGGGAGATATTAGGTGTTGTTTAAGCATGGCGTGGCATAGAGAAGACAGTTTGGTGAGAATCACAAGCTGTCAAAGAGGAGAGTGACATCTTTTTGGCTCGTTTTTGAGGTTGGGGGAGGAAGTTTCCAATCGCATCTGAGGTGTGAAAGGTGTTAACAGACGGTGATATGGTGATGACAAAACATCCAGGGAGAATTTCTCCTTTGATAGCACCTTCTTGTATGTACAAAGCACTAGAGGAAATGCCAGAGCACACAGCAGTTTCCCTCTTTTTTCTTTTTTACAAAAACCCACACACTAATTTTGAATCTGTGAGCAGACACGCTTCCAGACACCTATATCACTTGCCCAGTATTCCTGCCCTTGATTCAGACACATCAAATTAAAGGGCAGAGATATAAACTTCTGCCCATTCTCTGTGTGTGTAAGCTGCAGTTCAAGCTCACTCAGGCCGGAATGGCCAGGGATCTCGCTATCCTTTCTGAACCAAGGGCTAGTATCTCATGGTTTTATGAAAGAGGTAAACCTAGCCTTCATAAATACTTCATACAGTGCTTTCTTGCACCTGGCAAAAGATAGCAGAATAAGCTGAGAGAGGAAAGACTCGTTAGAGTGAGGACAAAAGTACATATTTTGACAAATGAGTGAAAGCAAAGGAAGGAGGGACCGGAGTAAACAACTGAGGCAAGTATAGAAATGAATAATATCTTCAATGCTTTCCTTCTAGCTGAAGGGGACCTGTTTCTCACACTCTGAGATGTTAAGCAGACATTTGAGAAACAGGCGTTTAAGTGATGCTGCCCTGATTTATGCATAAAACGTAAGCAGGTATAAGTGCATTTCTGTGTGTGCTTGTGTTTGTCTCTTTGTACACAACCACTTGTGTGTGTGTGTGCTGCATGTAAGCATGGGTAATGTGTGTGGGTTGTATGCTAAAAGTGCAATATACAGTAAATGTTATTTTTAGTTCATTCCTTTTTAGAAAAAGCTAAATTCTGGTATCACCTGGTCTAATTTTTTTTTAGCGCTGCAAGAACACAGAATCAGAAATTCTTTATGTCCCACGACGGGGACATTTACAAGAAGCCAATCTTTGTACAATACATCCAGGCTCAGAAATTCCACTCTATTCGCTTCTTTAAATATAAGGACAAGCAATAGCAAAGCAATATTAGCAGTCATATACACGCTTGCTGGCTTAGTAGCTTTTGTAAATGAAATGTCATAAAAGCATAAGGTCAGGGAAATCAGAGTTATTGTGGCTAAGGACATTCCCACATTTTCTCAAACTGATATTTAGGAGAAATGCGCTTGACTTTTTTATCACAGGAAGCAATTAATTTATTATGCTTTCATACGGGGAGAGGGCAGAATGATCGCAGAGTAGGGTGGCAATCATGAGGGAAATCAGACTAATCATTGCTGCCACCAAAACCTCCCAAATTCCCAGAATCAACATGCCGCAGTGTGATTTTCTAATGTCGCGTGATGTGTTGACAGATACTGTTCATTTGAGAGTGATGTGGGGAAATGCTTCTCGCCCCGGGGGAGATCTGCAAGATTCAATGAACAGAGAGGCCTAGTTTTAAAAACAGCTCTTATATGATTTGGCTTGTGTGTCAAGCTGCAATGTGCTTTTACCACAACTTCCAGTCCTGGCAGCGTTGACACTGAAGATCTCGTCTCTCTCGACTTACCCAGCATGAGAACATCCTTTGAGAAACTTATGACTATATAAATATCCACGAATACACTTCCATATTTCCTCTAAAGAATCATAGAAAAAAGATGCTCCTTATAACTCTCCTTGCTTGAGAATCATCAAATTGCTATAAACTATTATGCTCTGAGAAAAAAATTACAAAGAATAATAACAGGGGTGACAAAATCCATTAATATTAACTTTTCACTATAAAAAATAATATACACTATCAGGTTCAAGACACAGGTCCTACACACATACACACATTCTGCACAGGTCTGCCATACATCTGAGTGTTGTGTTTAATGAGGTTCTTTTCTCATGCTCATTTGCTGAAAGTGATGCCACTATGTTGTCACATTTTCTAACCCTAATTTAATGTTCCATCATTAAAAAAATAAATAGTGTAGTATCTTTGGTACTGTATACAGTAATTGGATGTACTATGTATACATTTACAAATGAATATATGCAAAAGGAACCCTTAGACAGTTACTCTGTCCTTCAGAAACATACATATCTCTCTCTCAGGTACACACACACACACACACACACACACACACACACACACACGCACACGCACACACACACACACACACACACACACACACACACACACACTGATGCTTTGAGACGAACTGAGTCTTTATCTCCCCACTGGTCAGCATGAATCTTATCTGCCTTGTTATGTTTTCCTACCAATAGCCTCATTATCACGGCGAGAGAGGAAGGAGGGAGACATGTGCTTGACTCTGATCTACACATTCGCTGTTCAACTATTAAGAATGCAATGGATTTTCTATACTGTCACAGTAAGATAGAAATAGATGATAGCCAGGTGAGCGTGGCCTTTAAATAGAGGAGGGTCAACAGTGAATGAGTCGGAGATCTTTCTGTCAAAGACATGCAGCTGGATGAGCGAAGGTTTAATTTAATTACGCATTTAGACGCAGCAGGAACACAAGGAAATCCTGCAAGAGAAACGTGATGGTGATGCTGCTACTGCCAATGCTACGGCACTGTACGGAGAGGAAATGGTTTTGACATGAAGCAATATAGCAAATCTATTACTCCGTTCAATACATAGGCACACTTTTGAAAACAACAAACTGTGCTTCAAGCATTTGAAATGTCGTATGATTGATTACTGTTGTTTGTTTTTACAAAAGCAGTTTTATCAAAACAGACCACTGCGGTTATTAAACAGAAGGCCATCTACCCACTATGATTCAGAATCTCCCTGGTAAGAGAGTGCGCCTTCCCAGGGGAACACTTTTGACTCTGCGGGATGAGCAGAAAGATTATAGATTTTTCTGAAAACAAAAAGTAGTTGGAAAGAGCATTTACATAACCATTTTTTTTTAATCTGTTGACTGGTTTAGATTTTTCTTTTTTATATATATACGCCACTTGATTCTGCGGTCACACGGATTTACAAAACCTGGATTTGTAAATCCGTGACAATGGATTAGTAAATCGTGCGGATTCACAAACTGCGCCCTCGGGTTCAAAATCGGATGGATGGCATACTTCAGGACATCTTTCGCATTATACTTATACTTACGTTTCCTTAAATAAAAAGTATTTCTTTTGTAATATTGTAGTATTCTTTTACGTAAATAAATGATCAGGCTTCTTCCACCACTAAGAACTAAAGTCAAGCCTTAATATTAAACAAAACAATAAACATGTAAGTTACATAAACATACATCATGAATGATTACATAAATATTACAGAATGGCGACTGTGTGCCAAACATATAAAGACTACACAGTCAATAGTCTGCATGATAGGAAACAAGTGTACTATATGGGAATAATATGGTCACTATAAACGTGAAACTCAATACACTGCATGATGGGATATAAATTCCCTGTAGGAATATTACAGTGCCATATTAAATTGATATCAATAAAAACGCCCAGAGGTACAGTAAGGTCACTGTAAATGACCTATTCTGTACCTCAGACTCATTATAAGTTCCCTTTAGAAATGTTATAGTGTCACACCAGCAGACACAATGCCAGGAAGTACAGTTAAGTCATAATAGATTTACTGAGTGCCATAAATGGCTTACAAATCTGTTCGCACAGACATGAAGTTTATTTCCTACCATGTGACCCTAGAGGGGCTCTCTATGACTCGCATGTGTACATGGCGTGTTTTTATCCCAATTGGCAATTATTCTGATTAATTGCACGCAAACAAATTTACATTTGGACACATATGGCTCAGATTCCTGTATGTTTAAGGGGAACTCTTTGTAACACCTTATTTAAAAAATCCAATGTGAGGTGTACATGTAGCCAGGTTTGTAAAGTATGTCTCTCTGAGCTGATGTCTATCCTTTCATTTGACTTATCATCACATCTCTGCTCAGGAATGTGACTGTATTTAAGACCTGTGCTTCTGTAATCATTAGCCAAAGATGGTAATTAAACCAAATGAGATTACAGTCATGGTTGACTAAATACTTCGTATTGAGAGGCATATTTACTGAAGCACACTAAATGAAATCAGGCTCTCAAATAAACTCTCTCTCCTTTCTGTGATCTATAATCCGTTCTCACTGCCATCTTTCAGACACAGGGAATGATGGAGAAGGTTTTGTTAATCGTAATTTACTGCCAACTCTGCAGTATCTGCCGATAGTAAAGGGCAATATCACACAATCGATTATTAATCCTATGAGCTCTTCTCCTCAGAGTTTATGTAAATAATTTACTAGCAAATACGAAACATACATCTATGAATACATGATGAGCTTTATTTTGTTCACATTCGGACCCAAAGTAAACCATTTTGTCAGGATTTCCACTGTTTGGGTAGTGACAAGCAAACGATGCATAGTGCAGTTTAGTGTGTTCACTAAAACACACTAAAACACGCATTGCAACCAAACAGTATATTTGAAAGCTGAAATGAAATTTAAAATGAGTCTGACAAAAACCCTTAAAAAAAAAAAACTAGCAACACAAAAAACAAGAGAAGAAAAGAAAACAAACGAAAATTCCAGTCAATCATTTATTTCAAAATAAAAAAAAGTAAATTCTGTTTTTCTGATGTTAGTTTTGTAAGGCTGAGTGAGAGGCACAGGAAACAGCCACAACTCACCTCGAGCTTTGCCTTTTGAAGCCACCACTGGAGTACCCAAGAAGACAAGAGGGGTTGGATGGACAGCAAGAGAGGCAGACGCCAGAAAACAGAGAGGAAAAAGAACAAAGACAGAAGACAGAGCAACCAATTAGACAACCGTAAGAAGAACAGTGTGTCTGTATCTGTCGCATATATGGGGAACAGCATTGTCTTTATCTTGAATGTCAATCAAGAGTGCTGAAACCCTCAGATCGTTTAACCCGGCAAGAGAATGTCCCGATTTAGCTCATCAGCAAATTGAGACCTTATACTGTGGCACCTTTTAATTAGTCGCGTCTCATCATCTGGATCATACAAGGAAGCTTGTTGCTTTCTAATGAGCTCGCAAGGCCCATAAGGATATGGGCATACTCCAGATATCATGTTGTTGATTAGTGAAGGCTGCGCTTCATTTGATTTCTAGTGGAAATTACAGACTTTACGAACATTTTACAGTTGATTAACTTGTTCTCAGCTGATGCCTGTATGGCTTCAGTTTCATGTGCACTTACAGATTGTAGCGATTTGTCTCTCTGTATGCTCAGGACTACAGTCACGCATGCACACACTGCTGCACCATCATATTACGGTGTGATTGACAGCACTGTAATCAGAGAGGAGAAGCAGTGTCGTCTAGCAGATAATAAGCCATGATATGGGAGGGTTCAACAAACAGCTTGGTGAAAAGCATAAAGTTCGATATATGTACGAAAACAAAGGGAACCACAACACAGACGGCTTAAACAACAAGCAGAGCGTCACCTCGGAGACTTCCTGCCGGTAAAAACACAGCAGAGAGCCAAATAAACAACATAGATTGTCTATTAGCGCGCGTGTCTGTGTATTTGCGTGCGTATCCCGAGGGAATAACTCTTATGCTTCACACACGCTGCTTTGCCAAATTGATGGATCTATTGGAATGCCTCCAGTGAGCCTGAAAACCTGTACAGCTCTAAGAGACAACGCCTGGGAAAGTGTGAGAGAGGAAGAACAAAGAGAATATAACCGCAGGTTCCGAGTCTGCAGGTTATAAAAAATGGTGTTTTCTTTTCCATTACAGATTAATAAATCACTCTCCCGGTACACAACAAATATAGAATCTTTCATTTTGGCTGATAAACGTACTATAAATAGGTTGAAATTCATTGTCAGAGAGGGAGAAAAAAGTAATCCTGAAAGCTTGTGTAGAGATACAAGCCGGGTGCTCGACAGTCCTTTGACTCTCACATACACATGTTGTGTTTATATTTGGGAGCCATCAAATCCTGATGGCCAATTTCCAGTGCCTGATGGAGATGATTATGTTTGTTTTTTAGTACTGTTTCACAGGTTGCCAAGATGCAAGATAGACAGAGTGGAAGTGAGAAAGTGAAAGAGAGAGACTGATCCTTTCCTGTGACCTTTTAGTGAGTTTTCACTTAAATTAAAGCTACTAGAGGAAGTGTTTAACTGGTTATGAAACAGTCTTAATTTAATACCAATGGCTTTGTATGACCAACATAAACAAACAAGACCATCAGCGGAAAGATTGGCTGTTTCTATATAGTTATTTCTTGAAGGCATGTCACTGGGTCCGATACGCCGGGAATCCAGACAAAACGATTTACCAAAACGGTGGCCAGAACTATGTTCACATTTTCATTGGCAAGGAAGGTTTTTTTTAAAAATATTTTGTGATTATGGCTGATACGTGGGCAGTAACAGCAAAGAGAAAAAGAAAACAATTAATCAAAGAACAACAAAAAAAAGAAAGAAGGTAAAACTTGGCTGGTCATTCACCAGTTGGGGAGAGTTGGAGGATTTGAAAGGATTCAACAGATCCTGAATCGGCCTCTTCCTTCGAGACCGGTATGCAATATGTTTATTTTTTTATTTACTTTGTTGGCAAAAACAAAGCTAGCAAGCGTTTTTGGCTAACGTGAACGTAGCTAGCATTAGCTGCATTTGACAAGCAACGCAAAGCTTTCTGTGATCATCCCCATGATGACCAACATGCACCAGGCTATTGACAGTTTAGAGGCTAGACCAGCTGTGTTTAAAACTGAAAAATAGCATTACAAAAGTAGCATCCTTCTTTCACGCTACATGATCTTTACGAGATATCATGCAGTCTTCATTCTGGGAAAACACCTCCACTTTTGAAAGGAAAGTTCCTTATTTGAGTCTTCAGCATCACAGTTAATTCAGTGGCGCAACTCAGGGGTCAAATGAAAGAGGATAAAAACGCAATAGCAAATTAAAAAAGCTCCACGATTCCTCTCTGACACACAATTGCAAACACACACAAGGCAGCTGGTGAACATTTCCAAACCTTGCTGCTGTGTCACTGGTCAAGAGGGAGAGGGGCCGACACAGAAACGGGGCAGTGGATGTCACATCTCTTCCAACACTGCCTTCTACATGAGACTGATGGCTTTGTGAAATATTCCCTCAGCAAAGTCTGACCTTGCTCTGCTCCTGCCTTTCATACCTTCTGTCAAGGTATGAGCTCCCTGTCACAACTGTGGATCTGTGATCTCTCCTAGTCAATACCCATGAAAAGAAAGACAGGTCCAGGAGACCAAAGATGGACAAGTCACATATTATATATTTTACAACTATTCACTCATAGCAACAGCGTAATATGTATATATGTATATATATATATATATATATATATATATATATATATATATATATATATATATATATATATATATATATATACAGCTATAGGCAGAAATAGAGAGAGCAAGAGCTAACACAAGCAGCGAAGAAAAGAGAAAAACGGGGGGAGACTTATTCACTACACTCTGTGCACTTGTATCTGACTATTACTGTTACCAGGCAACCAACACAACAGTTCGGTAAACTCTGGCAAGCTGAAATTGAACAAAACACTTTTCATTCCACCCTCTCGCTCCCCTATTTTACCATGCCATGAGCAGAGTATTCCCACTTGATTACACAATGGCCACCTCATACATGCTCTCAATACTACTGATTGGACAGAATACACTAAAGAAACCGGCGTCTGAATTTGATCAAATGTGGCAATCTTTCCATACAGCGAGTCATTTTAACCTTATCCTTTTATTCCTCCTTTTCCCGTGCCTCGTGTCCAGCAAAGAGTTAAAAGAAAATGTTAAAGAAAGTTACAACAATAACAAAAGTATGTCCACCATTTTTCTTTGATGAGCAAGAAATGTTTATTTTTAGAAATAAGCATTCAATGCAATAACGTCTGGGATTGTTGAATGTATTTGAAATGCTATAACGTGAAAGTGTAGCAACTAGTGCTGACCCCACAAAGAATCCACACAACACTGTATTTTTCTTTTTTAATCTTTTGGTTCATTGGACCGCTGTTCCAATAACTGTGGTTGGTGGACCAAACTGAGGCAGTACAACAGCAGCGGTATTGGACATACTGTACTCAGTTGAGCCGATTATATCGAGTATTAGTTGCTGTAAATTGGAATTTCTCTGCCCCCCTAGTGGTCATGAACACTTCATGTAGCTTTAACTTCATTTCATGGCGTCTTGAGTGTTTTTAGTGGATGTTACATAGTTCCTTGACTTTAAAAACCTGTGATCTGGAGGTGAAAGCCACTGACATTTAGAGAAGTTTGATCTGTCCAGCAACCTGCCAATAATCTAATCTGCATGACAGTAATCTTATTACTTAAATCACCTGTATACACTTCTTGCATACAGTTTATATAGCCGGTCATCACGAAAACCTGGTGGTTAATGCCTTAAATCTTAGATAAACATTCATCGTTTTCCAGAGCTTGAGCTTTTGGTTTAAGCATCGTGTGTTTATGTAAACACACGCACTTCATCTGAGAGACTGAAAAGTGAGTGACTTGGTGGTAGAACAGAAAAGCTCTGAGTTGAAAGCAGGTGGTGCTCTGTCTCCATCACCATCAGCGGGGCGCCGTCATAAATAAACTGTGTGATAGTTCATAAAGACACCACCTACTGTGACACACACACACATAGACACATATACTGTAGCAGTGATCATAGTATTCCCTGAGGCTATAACTCTCCAGGGAGGACATGTGTTCAATTGCTACATCCTTCCTGTTTTCCTCTTCTTTTCCCTTCAACGTATGCTCATTCAGGAGTTTGTCTCACCTGCTTTTCCATATTTACTCTGCCTCCTTTTTAACCCTTTCCTTACCTTTAGCTTTCTCTTTCTTTCTGTATTTCCTTCCCCCTCGGGCTACCTTTTTCACAGTGGCAGATATATTCAGAATCTGACACGCAGTGAAAAGCCTATGGAGATCGATGTGTTCAGCGCGGCTCTCTGAGCTGTCACATGGCATGATGGAGAGTTTAGCTTATCTTTCGTACAGAAGCAGCTGTTTTGCAATATGTTTGATGTACTCCAGGCCCTTGGAATCCAACCAATATTCCACCGGTGAGCAGATTGCTGTAAAACCTTAACACGCTCCTTGTCACCTTATGACTTGGCTGTACATGGAGCCATCAACTCACTCGGGCATAAAAACACTGAGGAATATATACACCTGTGACACATATTTATAGCATTTGTGACTATTTTGATTTCAAGAGAACCATTGGCATAAAAATAGGAATGAACACAAGTAAATGTATTTAAATCTTATTGGGTTTAGCAGCACATGTGTTTAATCTTATTTGATTTAGAACAGCTTTTGCTAAGGGCCACAATTCATCTCAGGGTAATAAAGGAGATGGTAAACAGTGTTAATAGATGGAATCAAGCTTACTTAACTCAGCTTATTGGCGCCATACTGCCTGCTTTATTAGATCTGTCTACCTCGTCCTTGTTTTCTCACATTACAGGGAGACACACATCTGTTTGTTTTGTCATTTAATCTAGCATATTTGATTTCCATTCCTTAACACAATTACAAATGCATACCCTGTCCACGGTAGACTCATCTGCTCATAAGCCGAACACCCATAAAACACACACGCGCGCACATGTAGAGAGGCACACGTGTTGATAACGCATACACACACTTTAGAACATTTGTTTCATCCGTGCTAAAGATGGTCTATAGCAGTGTTTACAGGAAAACGCCTTACAGATTTTCTTCCCCCCCCCCATGCTGAATATCTGGTGAATCAGCATCACCAGACCGCGTGTGAACGGCAGGAGGCAATCTGGACCCCAGAGCTTATTTGGGTTTTTCAATTTTTTGTTAGCAACACATTGATCAACTCTTATATGAACAGTATAGTGTCTATAGTGCCACTTTGTCAAATACTGTTAATAACATGCAGGAGCTCATGTAGGATGACTGTAGGAGTGGTTGCTTCATTTTGATTATCAAAAAGTGAGGAGATCTAATGGACCTATGAGAATATGAGATGCATGTCTGGGATTGTTTGATAATACTGAATGTTTTGTAACAACTGTATTGTGTTGACAAAGTGAGCATGGTCCTGAGGCAATACGCAAAGATAATGACTCAAGGGACTCACAGTTTATTGCTCATTGTCAATGGCCTCCAGCTAAAAATATGGTGAACACACCTCACCACACCTGATGATTTACCAGCCCTTTGGGCCTCAGTACAGCAAGGCTGACCCGACAAATGGCAGCTTGTTTGTTTTTCCGGGGTTTATCTTTGGTAATTCAGTAGTCACACATGGCATAGCTTGCATCAAATTGAGGATGGATTTAAGAGAAATGTGGCTACAAGTCGAGTGGAGCAACACAACGTTGGCGTCCCAGACTACACCCAGGATTTCACCAGTTGGCGAATGTGCATTTATACTTGGGCTGGGCGATATAGAGACATTGTTTACCAAATACCTCGATATTGATTTTGCGACGATATTGTAGGGTTGACTATTGGTGCTTTCACAAAATAATTGACAACAATGAGAGTTTTGATAAAAATACATCAGTTATGTGGATACAATAACTAAATAGGTAAAGTCAAATACTAGAGCAGCTGTAACAGTCTGGTAAGTTCAGAACATGACATCACTTTACTGTATCGCAGCCTTTAAAAACAGGAACACAGATGTCAGTAATTAATAATGATATTTTCAGTACAGTGTATAAATACAATTAAACACACATTATCACACATGCCCTCTTACCAAATAGCATAAATACGTTTTACCAACTGAACGGTGAACAATTGATGAAATGTTAAGCTCATTGCTGCTATGGTTGTGTGGAATCTAATATATGAGTATTTATTTAAAGTGTTAATTCAACTTTTGGCCCACTCTATGTTTCAACTGTGATACAGATTTTGTGTGGACATCTGACACACAATTAGAACCAAGTTTGGTCTGCGTCACGGACAGATGCTCTTACTCATAAGTAAACCAAAACTAATCTTACAAAGAGTTTTAGTGAAGAAAATAAAACAAAAATAATCTGTGTTCACCTTCAATGTCTTACTTAGTCTTGGCTCCGGCTCTCAAGTTGAGAGAAAAAAAGTTATTACAGAACTGTCTCCTTTTCTAAAGTAAATCCACAGTCAGTGCATTAAGCATGGTGGTGTTAATACCAGGACATTTTAATATACAGCTCCCCTATCACTTGACTTCACAGCTGTTCTATAAGAAAGGTCACAGTGTGCACAGCTTCACAACACACTCAATATGTATACACTGCTGGCCACAGCTACACATATTCTTGGACTTTCACGCTCGCACAGCAGACATAGTATATAACAGAATATATTTCGACCAAATTGCAAGCTTCACAGGTTTTTCACAGAATGCACACCCACGCTGCCATACATCACGCTCTCCCATGCACGCAGCAGACTTCATCAGGAACATGTGACATTATGCAGTGTGTACTGCACAGAATCCTATACTGATCTTATCCCCACGGTTACACCGGGTCCATATATCATGTTAATTAACAGGGACTCTGCTAGACAAATGGTGAGCTTGAAACTACCAGGTATTAAATGGATGGAGCACAGTTCTAAGATATTAAACATCAAATATTTGACATGCCAGATGGCAAAAAAAAAAAAAGGTTAAAACCTGTGGGCTTTAAAGCTAAAACCACAAGCTGTATTCTGAGCACCGTATCTGTAATACCTGGGATGCCAGTCGATAATGAGTAATCAGTATTGCTGGGACTTTTAAATTACCTACCGAAGGATGTATGACTTTCTCTCCATTTCTCCTTTTACACAGATGTTAGTGTTTTTCCAAAGCAGATGATTGTATAGCCTTAAAGATGTGGCAATCAGCATCTTATTAGACGTAAGTATATAGTACAGTAACAAAAGGCTTCTGCATAACTCACCTTTTGACTTTGCAATTTGAGCCCAATGTGCAGCCAGCTCCTTGTTTGTGCACTCTATATGTTTTACTAATACTTATTCTGACTGAAAGTAACAATCAGATTTTATTTTGTCCATATTTTACCATGAAAACACATCTCAGCTTTTGTTGTAAGACCTACAGCTACCTCGGTCTACAGGCCAGTATATCTGTATAGCAGTATATCACCAGCCATCTTTATTAGGTAGCAGATGCCGTCTAAAAAACACAGAGCGATGGGTGTGTCTCATGTAACAAGCGCAAGCCTGATAAACAACCAAACCCCACACTGAATACATAAAAAGGAGAGTCAACATGAAATTATGACCCTTGGGAGCATTTTAAATTCTGTATGTTTTTGCATAAATATCAACTAACACTTAAGATTTTACTTTTCCATTTGGCACTTGATGAATTCTTGATGAGTATGTTAGAAACTGACACGACAGGAGCACCAAACTCATCTCATTAATCCTTTTAAGGCACCCTCTGGACTGTAACTATGGCATCGCCCTATCGCAGAAATCTTCAATCCACTCTTTTCCTGTTACTGTGGGTAATATAGTATGCATCATTCTTCTCCATCAAAGCGCAGTGGATGTTATAAAAGAGAGAGGCGAAGAAGTATGAGGATCAAACAAGAGGAGAAGATAAAAGACAAGTGTAGGTTTGACTATGGTCATCTCATAAAAACTACCCTTTGACCACAAAAAACAAATATCGGCATGTGCATACGACCCTGCACACACACACACACACACACACACACACACACACACACACACACAAAACACATAAAATGCTGCCATTTAAAGCCTTAAAGAAATTCCCCCTGCGCTCCAGAAGCACATTTCAATTTCCACAAAACACCCAGGGGATATCGAAATCATGAATCTCCCCAACAAGAAAAGTCAAACAGGAATTGCTATAGGATGATGGACACACACAAATACATACACATACACACGTACACACACACACAGTCAACCAAGTACTGCTGTTGGATGATGGACAGTCCGGGTAAAACCTATAACTCAGTAGATGCTTTTTGTTTCCACTGCTTCTTCAAATGAATAGTTTAGAAGGTGAACTTACATTGTGATAGATGCCTTTGAGGTAACAAATGGCTTCCTCTAGACAAAGCTTTGAAGTGGATATGTATACCTGGTCACCAACTAGCAATTTCCAGCCATTTGTCATAGAGTGAAAGGACAGAAGATCTGCACGTCCAGATGAAACAAGCTTAATCTTTGTTTCACACCTTGCGCAGAGGTCAAATCTCTACAGGATAAGGACATATGAGTAATGCCATATTCAGCATCAGGCGGTCTTTTTTAACTCAAACATATGGATTGTCTTATATTTCTGAGGGATTTTCTATCTTAACATTAGATTTCTTATTGTGCGGCTTTATCCTTACTGTTAGTTTGTGATCGTTTTGAGGAGGGGAGCTTTGATCCTCCGTGGAGAGGAACACATAGCGTCTGGAGAATGCCTCCTCCCCTTGATAGTGAGACTTTGATCAAAAATGTGTCATAGCATTTTGCTCAAGCTGAATTATTCAAAGGTCAGTGAACAAAGGCATGTTTGTGCTGTGTTGCATTACAAAGGCTAGAATGATGGTAAATTGGCAAAGTGTTCACTGTGTCTCTGTAGGGAGCTGACCGGTGAGCCTCAGCCTCAAGGGACCATTTGGCATCAAACAGCGCAAGCTCTCTGTGATTGTTACTGCTTCAGTCATCGCCGGGCTGTTACCTCGTATTTTCAAACCATCACCTTTATATCCCATTATATTTAGGGCTTTGTGTGTCTGTGGATTTCCAGCAGGTCGAGAAGAGAATAGACTTCTGACAGGAGGGACTGAAAGCTCTGGACCTGTGCACCCCTAATGAATGTTGCATGTTTGTGTGCGTGTATTTTTACACACACACAAAGTAAGTAAGTTGGTTTAGAAGCAAAATACTGTGTGCCCTCTTGCACGTTTACATGTTTATGTGTATGGGTGTGTGTGTGTGTGTGGAGTGCTGCAGTGCAAGTGGTCTTTTGTAATGACGGCAATCTCTAGGGCATCAGGGCCGCAGCCTGTCTCAGCAGGCTGCGGCTCACTGGAGACCGCAGCTATGAAGGATAAAGGGAAGAAGAAAGGGCTCAAAGACACATGTGGATTCATCTTCCTTTCAAGTCCATGACTTTAGCTTTATCTCTTTTGTCTTGCATTCTCCTCCCTCTCCTCCCTCGTAGGGAAGAGAGGAGCAGCAGCTTTCTACTTTAATGGCGTGTGCAGTGCTTTTTTCTCTCCTGGAAAACAAATCAACAATACATCTGTGTGCTGTGCTATCCATGGGCTAGCCAGTGGTGAAGATAAGATGAGAGCAAGGAGAAGAGTGGAAGAAAAAAAGACAAGAGGGAGAGGGGGAGAGTAAAAGGGCTCACCTTGAATGTTTTCATCACAAGGCAAAACAAATGACGACTACTTCTACGCGCTCTGGCTCTGTCTACGTGTACAACATTTCTGGAAAGAAGCAAGTACCACTTTCACTATTTATTGGCTGAAGCATTTAATTATTCCATTCTGCTTGTATACGATCTAGATGTACTCGACACATGTTCAACACAAATTATAATATCGCTAAGAAACTATTGCCAAAAAAACAATACTACCGACCGGGAGTACTTTAACAGTTCAATAAAAAACTACTCTCAGATATATCCTGCTGCCGCTGAGCTGATGCCACAACTCATATATAACTGCAGATATTAGCAGGAACTGAGGTTACACGTCTGTGTATGTTGGAGTATGTGTGTATAAAAATAAATAATTAATAATACTAAACCCCTCTCGCAAAGCTTGCCTGAAATGCATTCAAACCCAAAAACATCACACCCTCCGCTTATTTATTTGAATTTCTTCTTTCCTCTCTCACTTTTATTTCCACCTTCTTTAAATCCATCTTCTATATTTTTTATTTCGTTATTACCTTTTCTTTTTCACATGCTGTTACGTATCTGTGTCCCTCTTAGGTTTTGTAAATAAATGACAACCATTATAGCCTTTGCATTGGATAGTATGTCCACAGTGTCTACATGTGTATGCACAGATTGGTGAATAAACGGGAATAAAAAAACAAAAAACCTTGCGTGTTTGTCTGCTGCCTTTTTAAAACATTCATTCCACTTCAAAAGCTTCCATTACTCATACGGTGTTTCTTAAGAAGAGCTCAAGCAAGTGTGTGTGGGTGATGTGGATTCACAAAAATACACAAAATGTACCAACACACACGAGAGAGACGGGGAAGTGCAGTAGAGTTTCTAATGAAGCTGCTGTGGTGAGGTGAGCAGCGCTGCAACACACAGGTTTCCCATGGGAGTTAAACCGGCTCCAGCTAACCAGGTCAGCCAGGCCTCCATCTTCTGACTTCTCCTGCTTCTCCAGTGCATACATCCTCAATAATAACTTCAAACAATCTTACAATTTATATTTCTTTCAGCTGTGTATAGTCTTCCCTTTGACATTATCTCACAAACAAAATGATTATGTTTTACCTATCCATCAATCTGGCATTGGTAAATGTGCTGCAGGTACATCCTCTATAATCAGTACAGGATATTTTCATGTCACATTTCTTTGCTGAAGGTGTTATTCTGCAGGGAAAGCTGTCACTTTAATCATATTCACTAGTAATTTGACTAATGTATAGGGGAGCAGCTGTGAGCCTTGAAGGGGGCTACCCTGTGGAGTAGACAGCGTAACATAACAATACGATAACATTGCACACATTTCCGTATACAAGCACAATGTTAAATGCAGATTGTGTTTATTTCAAACTCAAGTGACAAATGCGTCTACCCACATAAATACATGTATATCAGTGTCTTTACTTTCTGCATATTGACTCAATTGCTTTTACGTCTCTAATAATTTATATTATTGATGTTAGCCGATGCTTCTCCTCTTTCCACTCCATCTGTTGTGTCCTTTATATTTTCTGTGATCGTGTTTGCTTCCTGCTGGGCTGGCCTGGCAAGAGTCCTGCCAGGTTGTCCTTGTAATGAGAATTTGTTTTTAAGTGACCTGCTTGGTTAAATGTTGCAATTTGCGCATTTTGAGTTAAGCCTCTTTCTGTCGTCTCTGTTTTTATCTCTTGACCCAGTCATTCACTAGACATGTTACTTTCTGTATGCAGAGGACTCTGATGAAAAGTTTGTTGCTTTAATTAAAAGCACTTTGGTAAAATTTTAGATGTTGGAAAATGTCTTATTGATTAAGCTCAGTAAGAATAAAAATGTTTTCACTGACTCAAAGTGTACAGTAAAGACACTGCAAGTCTTAAATGCAAATGTGCAGAATAAAGATTAATATACGTGTGCTGTCAAAACAGATTAAAAAAAAAAAAAAAAAAAAAAGCAGATATCTAGGCACTGACACACCTCGCCTCACCGGTTACCTTTCACCCACGGATTGAAGACATGAATAAATTCTATTTCATGCCTCAGCTTATATTTACAGAAGAACAAAAGAAAAACCGTGTCCAATTACCAAAGACAAATTTGAACTCATCTGTGTCATTTTGAATAAATTGAACTGGAACTAATTTCTTCCGACTGTTACAATTGAACTAAATAAATAATACATAAAAAAGGTGACTTCTGCTTCCCCCCCATCAAATTAAAGTTGACCTCAACACACTCCTATTAAAGCTATCTACAGGCACGAGCCCATGGGAACTACAGAGGGGGAGGGTAAGTGGAGGGAGGTGGACTTTTGGACATAGCCGTGCTAAACTGTGATGCAGCCTCTGCAGGTGAATGCACATAACCCATCTTATTATTATTATTATTATTATTATAAAAAAAGACTTTCTATTCCCGTCACTGTCACACCCCCTGCCTGTCTATCCTAGCTTTCATTTAAACCACCCATCTCTCCCTGTCTTTCTCACCCATTACAAAGGTGTAAATTGGACACAGATAATTGAACATTACTATCCTGGGAGGTAGCTGGCGCCATCTGTTAAATGTCCGCCCCCAACATCACAGTGCACCACACAACGCGCCCGAACATCCCAATGCACCATGCTGCACATTTGTGTGGGCACGCACGTGTTGCTGTGTGTTTGGGTGGAGACTTCCCTTTTCCTTCACTTCATCGACCGCTGAAAACAAGTTCAAGTACCGCAGTCAGTGTCACAAATGTGTTGTGGCCACTCTTGTGGTGGTGAAGGAGAGTGTTAGAACAATATTACTGTAAATGACATAATTATACAATAAAGTATCAGAGAGGTGAGAACTTCAATCCCTCCTCAGTTGCTCTCCCTGAGGTTTCTTACATTGTTTCCCTCTTTAATTGTGGGGTTTATTATTATTATTTTTTCCCCTTGTGCGGTGCAAGGGTTTAAGGACAGAGGGTGTCGTATGCTGTACAGTCTGCACATATTGGGCTATATAAATACAATTTGATTGATTGAGTCTAGACGTACAGGGTGAGCAAATAAAATTACTCTGTTAAGAGTTTGGGAAATGGTTAAAAACCTACGTACAAACCAACTTTGTAGCTGCAACTTTGGCTGGAACTTGCATTCAGTTACACACTAATTGCGCTCCGCTTACTGTCTAATGGCTGCTATTGTTCATTGCTCGTAGAAGGTTTACATAAATACTGAGCATACTCTGCATTCCATGAGATTCCCAACAAAAATCCAATTATTGGCTGGGGCTGGATTATGATAGGTTATCCACACAAATAATGAGGACGATTGTGAATTTCTGAAAAGCCTTAATGGTCCTCTCTCTCTCGCTCTCTTTCTCTCTCTCTTACACACATGGCTGATTAGCAGTTGGCATTTTGTCTTGGCTCTGCGCTAAATGAGAGCAGCAACATTACCATCTCAAAGATGCTCTCCTCGCCTAGTTAATGGTCAGGACACAATGGCTGCTCAAACACTTGATGGATCATTGAAGGACTATGCCATTTGGCTTCATGCCTTTATGTTCACTCCATGCGTGTGTGTGCATGTGAATGTGTGGGTGTGTGAAGCAGACAGACAGAGACATCCTGTATCCTGTAGGTGTGGACTCCTACGGACCTCTCAATGGGAGCAATAATGTCAAGGAGCTGCAATGTCATATCCATCAGAGCTGGCTTTCTGTCAGGGCCAGACAAAGGTGTTGACACCTCAACACCACACAGTGAGTGAGGAGGCCATTCAAATGTCAGCTAGCTGACACATAGCCATGCTCTCATAGATGGGTGGTAACCCGTGATTGTCAGTTGGTAACTTAGGAAAAAGGCCACTGCATATATAATGCTCAAGAGGAGCAATCCACTGAGATTTAATGAATGAATATGTTTTCATCCTCCGAGGCAAGTATTCAGTTGGTACAATCACACCTGTCAACTCTGGCAAATCAGCACTTATGGAAATGAGGCGGCTATCGCTATAGTGCCCCGGTCATCAGGAGACACATTCAGATTGCTCAGTCAGGTGTGAGACGGTCAGACCTCACCACTGTTTGCAGTATCTAATAAAAAGTTATTCTTCAGCTGTATTGTTGAGAGAATTTAAGTGCGAAGCTTCACACTTTACCTGCAAAATTTCACACAACTTCCACAAATCCGCTATGTGTTATTAAGAACAACACTGCATCTGTTCTCTAAAAACACATTGTAGATCTGTATGCTCTTATTTAGTTGTTTATTTATGGAAAATCAAGATTAGATCTTCCCAATAGCTGGTTAAAACAGGCACAAACAGCACAATCTCATGCAGAATGGTGGGGGGTACAGGGGGTTTGTTTTTCCTTCAGTAGAGGTTTGGTATCTTAGAATATCTTCGGAACTTTTCAATTACCTGAAGACAAACAAACTGAGTTGGTCTGGACACACTGGCGGGAACACCAGAGACCAAAGACAAGATGACCTCTGATTGTCACTTATCTTTGAAACAGAAAAGGACACTGAATACAGTAAAGCTTTCTGTTCAAGAAAATATTCGCTTGACAGGTTACATTTACAGTAATTAGTGTTTCTTTACTTGGCTGGCTTCCCTAACTAGCAAATGCTAAACTCCTTTTAATCACCACCAAAATGCAGCTCTGACTTTGATTAATTCAGATTCCTTGTCCTGGTTACCATGGATAACTCGGTTCTGACATCTTTCCATGGACATGTAGGAATGGTCTTGCACTAATGGACTTACTGACGAACCAATGATTGGATGATAATGTGAAGCATATTATTACCAAAAGCACATCATTGAAATGTTATAGTGCAGCACTGCAACACCACGGAATAGCTGTTTCCTCTCTCTCTCGGTCGCAAACTGTCCAAAAAAAGTCTTTAACAATCACAATTGCAGCAAACTTCTTTGTTATACATTCATTGTTGTATTTAGATCAGAGTTCAGAGAGTGTTGTAGTTGAAGTAAATCACTGAACCGAATGCTGCAACAATTTACTTCTGTCCGACAGTCTGAAAGAATGACATTTCACTTAAAAGTATCAGTCGCCCCATAGATCCACTCCTATCACAGTGACCCATAGCCTACCTGATGTCAAGCAATATAGTTTGGTGTCTCATCCTTCCAAAAGCAGTGAAAGTGACATCCCAATAAAGTTTTTAGACATCTCTCAAAGTTGTGTGTTAAAGGAACAGGACGCTCAAAATTGTGAATGTGTAACTTAAGACATATAGATGTGGAGAAAACATGATTGTGCTGTTATTTGCAAATGCCAATCCCTCAGAATTCAGACCTTCATGAAACTAGAGTTGTTGCTGTCACTACAACAGGATCGGCCCATCGTCCTATACTGGCCTGGAGCTCACTGGGTCGGGAGGCATGGGACGATCTGAACATTTCATGTCATAAATATCCTATTCACAATATTATCCTGATAATCATCAACATATGCTTATAACTCTTAAAATTATTTTTGTTAAGAAACATTTTTTTTATTGCATCATTATTGCAACAGTCAAACAATCTTAAATAAGGTAATCATACATCACAAGGTCCCCCTGCATAAAGAATTACTAAATAAAAAGAATAGCAACATTGTGTGAGTCTCTCCTTTCTTACAGGATAATTCCTGTATTTTTCATATCATATCATATCATTTTCTACTTCACAACCACGTCCCATCCCTGGTCGGCTGACTCTTCTACCTGCATAGAGCGAGGACAGGGGTCGGGAACCTTTTTTGGCTTGGAGAGCCATAAAGGCCGAATCTTTTTAAATGTATTTCCTTGAGAGCCATATATTTAATAAAATTGAATGCAACTTTATGCGTGCATTTTTAAGTTTAACACGTCTCCGAGTACTAAAAGCGCTATCAGTGTTTCATTGAACAGGTGCTCTTTTATAAAATAAACTAAACGCTTACGCTATTTATCTCATTTATGTGCACGCTTCAGTGTTTACTGCACGGGTATCAAACTCAAGGCAATTATATCCGGCCCGTGAGAAAATATCATATGTCCGTCATAACTGGCCCGCCGGTATTGGTAATTAAATCAATGCATGGCACAACCATGGGGAAATACATATTCTGAACATGGCTGAGTTGAGGGAAAGTGATGAATAGATTTTTCGAGTTCCGTGAGGAAATCTGCCAGTTTTAGGAAAGCAGGACACCACAGATCTCTGGGACGATGTGAGCTGGCCTTTTTGTGCGACATAACGAAGCATCACACTGTTAAACCTGCAGCTTCAGGGCCGTGTGATCACGGACATGTATGATGCCAAGCTGCGCCTGTGGGAGACTCTGATGCAGCAAGGAAACTTTGGTCACTACGTGTTTCCAAACACTGACAAACCATCTCCACCGCTGTGTTCCCGACAGCATTCTGTTGATAAACTGAGCGCTTTTGCCGACTTTGCAGCTCAGAAATTAAAATGGAACTGCTCAGCAACCCGTTTGCAGTTGATGTGGAAACAGCATCTGTGAACATCCAAATGGAGCTGATTGACCTCCAGTGTAACGACACACTCAAAGCAAAGTATGACTCTGTGGGCGCTGCACAGTTTCCAAGCTTCATCCCCGAAATGATGCCTCAACCTTCATGCCGCTCAGATGCTTTGCATGTTTGGAAGCACATACCTGTGTGAGCAGCTTTTCTCTGTGATGAAGATGAACAAAAACCCACACAGTAGTCTCACTGATGCTCACCTTCACTCACTGAGGGTTTCCACAGAAGCCCAAACATTAAACTGACAGCTAAGAAAAGATTCCAAACATCTGGCTGTGACACAGGTGCATACTCGGAGAACGTAGATTACCTAAATGTGTGCCATATCGTTTTTGCACTTTGTCCAATATGTCTATCTGTTCCATAAATGTGGACTGTGTTTGGCCCTCGACGTAGTCCCAGTTTTTAAATTGTGGCCCTCTCTGTGATTGAGTTTGACACTCCTGGTCTACTGCTTGCTTTGCACAGTTTCTCCTCTGCTATTTCGCGAAGGGCGGGGCTACAGTGACCTACAGTCAGAGACAGAGCAGAGAAAAGGAGAGGAGAGAATTAAAAAAAAAAGAATCCGCTGCTAAATGTTTTACTTTAAAATGGCACATTATAATTATTTATTACATGTTTGAAAATGTCAGCTCAAAATTGTCTGCGAGCCTTATTGCGTCATCGAAAGAGCCATAGGTTCCCGACCCCTGGTCTACCTGAATACCCTAAAAATTGTAAAGTATTGTGGAACACGAGGGAGAGGTTCCTCAGGGCTCTATTCAAGGCCCCATCCTATTTTGGCTCCACATGCAATTCATTGGATGCTTCATCTCTCCTCCAAAATACTTCTCCCACTGCTCTTCCAACAACACTAAATTCTCCATTTTCTGTCACTCAGGTTGAGGCTTTGGCTTGTCTCGCAGACATCTATCTGACATATCTGGCCTCTACCTTAAGCTCAACTTGAACAAGACTGTGCTGTACCTTTTCAATACCAAATACAATCCACTCACTGTTGATATCACTGTGACCAAACAAATCCTGATAACTCCACAAACACCTTTTGGTGTGCTCTCCATGACTTCCATTGACACACGTAGGTACACTGACTGCCCAGGTGTCTTTTTATTTGTCTTCCATCTAATAGTGTTGCTACCATTCTAGGCTCTGGAAGTAATTTATTCAGCTTCAACAGTGCCTCCAAGGTAATTCCTGTCTGTCATCGTAAAATAAAATGAATGTCTCCAATAAATATGTTATCCTACCCCCACTTGAGTCATGTTCTCCAATATATTATTTCTCTGGTTCCTCATATTCTTTGATTTACTTCAATCTGCAAAGTTTCTTCATTTATTCATATCTTCTTTAATGGGTCTTTCTTTGCTTAATAGTTATGTCTCTTTCTTGATTCTTGTACATCAACATGATCAAAACTTTAATTCTGATGTTTTAAATGAAGATGATTTACCCATGTAGTTGCTTTTACAGCTCTCTTGATGAGGATACTTTCCTAGATGTAACTTTTTTTGCATATTATAGCTAAACAATGGTTCTGATATTTTATCTGAAAACTGCATTCAGAGCAACTATAAAGGTCATCTGTTTTTGGATTAATATATATGAACTAATTAGCTAAATGAATGAATAAATACATACATATATATATAGAGATATATAGTCATGAAGGAAACACATATCAATTATTGTGAATGCCTCCATAATACAATTAAAATTAAAAAGTTATTTTTGCTATCTGTAGCATATGGTCACTATTACAAGAACAACTCTGTATCATTGAGTTACAATTTACGGACATGTCAGCGTCTTTATCCTTCATCCGTCTTTGCACTATCTGACTCTCCTGCCAACACTTCCCAACTACACAATCTTGCTCCAGTTTTTCATTTTCTCTCCACTTCTTTTTTTAGTTCCCATCATTTCAGGTCAATAACAAGGATTACTTCTTGCAGGCTTTTCCCCTAACTTTCTGCAACTTTTAGGCCTTTCTGTATATCCTAATAGTATCCGATAATAATGCTCTTCCTCCTGAAGGCAAGAAATCCGCCTCTCCCTTCCAGTTTTATGAACTTATAGTAGATGGATTGCTTAGTTGAGTTATTAAGTGGAAAAAAAGATAGAGGCATATTTGTTTCATTATTTCATTCACAGTATGTCTTGAAATCCCTCCTTCTTTACACTTCCATATATGAGCAATTCAAGACACACACACACAGTATAAAAGTAAATCAGTGTTGGAATTAATAGGACACGTGCTAATATGACAAGACTTTAAGTAGGCTTAGTGGCAAGGTGCAAAGGTGTGTGAGAGTGTGTCAAGACGTTGTGCAAACATGATGATCATGAAGATATGATTTGACACCTCATGATGTGACTGTGGTGTCAAAATAAAGTAAAGAGTAATTGTGTGTGAAAGGGAAGGGAATTCTAATTTCATCTTTAAACGATAGAGGTCTGTTTGAATTATCAGTGATGCAGATCTGACACAAACAGACACATACTGTTAGAACTACTACTGTAGACACACATATCATTTTCCCTTTGGCGTCATCCTCACCAATGCACATACACATGTAAATGTAGTGAATCTCCTTAACACAATGACAATACTTCGGCTTTGTGTGATAATGCAGTTGTGTTTTGAGCAAAATCATAGGCAGATATAATTATTATTATTTACACCAGCAGCTGTTACAATTTATGTTATAAAGATTCAGAACTCGTTGAATTAAAGGCCCTTTAATATCTCAGTTGAGCATAAAACATCTTCTGACCTGAGAGATGTAAGCTTGGAGAGCAAAACTGATGTTTTGAAGTCAGTCCAAATAGAGGAAAATAGGCAGTAAATCATGTGTTTAATCTGGTTAAATGCCATTTTCCTGCACTGCTCTAAAATGTCTTGGAAATAGCCAAATTACTTTATAATACCAAGTGAACAAAGGGCAGAGCAAATTGCATATGTAGTCAACCTCTGACTAAATGACCTGTGAAATCGAAACATGACAAAAGTTTTTGACGTTTCTTTCATGGTGCAAAACACGAAGAGCAGGGGGCAAACTGAGAATATTCAGTAGGAAATTAAAAATATTTTCAGCATGTTTTCAATGCATAATGCATTACACAGTTTTATTTTAACAACGATTCACTACTAACAAACTATCCAATTACACGTTCCTTTGCAGTGGGATAAAATATGTCAAATATTTCAATGTTTGCAAGTACATGGAGATCGATTGAGTTGAACAAAGCAATAACTTGAATACTTCACATGAATATGTGGATACATATAATTACATCTCTTAGCCTGAAGGAGACAGCAATTTTGTTTTTTGGCATTACAGAAGTTTTTTATTTCTTTGTTTTTGACACTACTATCAAATAAAAATGTAACGACTTAATGACTTTTAAAACTGGCTTCTGCTCTCGTTTTATCTTTTAAACCAAAAGCAAATTAAAAAGCAATCAGTTATATAAGAAGTACCTTCATGCCAGTAAAAATCTGTTATTGAATTCAGATACATGTTGCCAGCAGCCAACAATTTGATATGACTGTTAATTGAGAGGGTAATATTTCCACCCTAAGATTAACTTGAAAAAGTAAACTTCAGAGAAATCAATTACACATAGATAATGTCTTTTGTTTGTCTTTTTTCTTTCTCTGTCTTCTTCACTTAGTCTACACCCTGTGGGATAAGCCCATTTACAACCAATTGAAATATCCAGAGCTCAATTTAGTTTTGCTCACTTAACTTGAGGTCTATACGGAGGTGAAATTAAACTTCACTAACAGTAATCGTTTGGTTTGGATTTACAGAAAGTACATACAGTGCATACTCTGTGTTTATTTGTGGCTTTCACATATTTCAGGGTTAACAAAAGTCATCAGAACTCTTGTGGTTCTCCAGCACTGAACAGAGAAACAGGCTGCCCGTGGGGAGAGACACACACTGACTGTCTGCACATGCATTTATATTGCTGTTGTCCTGAAAGAAAGACAACTGGAGGCCATGATCAAATATATTTCCTGTTTTAAAAGGATGTGGCAACGTCCTACATCAGCACACTTCCACTTAGACCCGTCTGTTAGTCTCACTTGGCTGCTCTTCCCTCCCCTAGGAGAAACTCCTTAAAAGACAAGACATTTATTTTGTGGAATACACACGTGCAGGTGCATCCATGCGTGCCATTTTCACACACATGCACATGAATGTAGACAGGCATTTATAAAAAGGAGAGACCGACTCATGATCCCTCAAACCATTTCTGTCACTGAAAACTGACATTGTTTGGTGGTGTGTGATGCCAAATTCTGGTAAAAATAAAATGTGATTCCACACACGTCATTACACACACGTGTGCAGTGGCGCAAAAAAAGGTAGATATGGGATAACATATCAGGTAAGAGCTAAGCTTTGCCAGCTTATTTAGAATGGCCACATTTTGCCAAAACATTGGATACATGTCAGTAAAGAAAATACACAGAAACAAACAGCTTTCAGCTGGTTAGCTGCACTGGTTAGCTACAAGTTACTGGCCTCAGGTAAAGGAGACCTCATCAGACCGTACAAAAAAAACAGAAACAACAACAACAAACAACCTTTAAACATTTCAGTCGTTTTGTATCCGTTGCACAAAATGTTCAATGCAGGATTGTCTGGAGCATGCATTGTAAATGTAGAGGAAAATCCTCCCTCTGAGTTGTATTGATTCTAGTGCTCCAGTCCACCGTGTGCGATTGCACCGGCGTGTGTGTTTGTGTTGAAATGTGATTGTTTGTATTGTTGTGTGCGTGTGTGTGTCAGTGTGTGTGTGTATGCGGGCCCTCTGCATCGATCCCCCACTTTGTTCCAATTATCAGTCGGGGTATGGGGCCTAATACTGCTATTCACACAAGCGTTAGGGCAACAGAGGCAACCGCATCTGAGAACGAAGGCTTAATGTGGGAGGAGGAAGAGGCAAAATATACAGAGCTGAAGGAAAAGGAGAAGAAAGAAGAAATATGATGCAATAAATACAAATATTTTTTAAAGATTGGATGACGGATCCCTGTGCAGCCTCTGTACTGTGAATCTCCCAGCCCCCACCTTTGTCGGGTTAGTCAGTCAAGACAAAAGAGAACCATGGTGTGTGTTATTAATGCTGTTTCCAAAGCATTCAGCCATTATGTAAAACGTTGTGCAAATAGGTGAATAAAAGCAAATTCTAGCAATTTATTCGCGACACAGGGCAAAGACACAAATCCTTCTAGTCATTTGTAAATGACTAGCAGCTGACTGATGACTTGAGTTTATTATCGTCAGGTCATTGGCTACAGCCACATGACATGAAAATAACGAAGGGCTAGTGTTGTGATTGCATGATGATAGTATTCGTAATCTCAGATAGAGATTGTGGCATTCACAATTCATATTTCAAAACCCTGTGTTCTAAGGGTATGAGTGCTCTCAGTTATTAGCGGAGTGAGAATTCAGAGGGAGACACTCTGCCTGTACTTTCCAAAAGAACACTAATTATTTATAATGTCACACAATTGAGACTTTCTTATAGTCACTTTTGTATTCATGCCACAAGACATTAGCTGACTGGTCTTTTCTCTGGGTTTCAATTGGACACCCGCAGTGTGGATTAAAAGATTTAGTGCAGTTACAGATTGATTTTCTTATTCTCACTCTACACACACTCCTGTCTGTATATTTGTGAGTGTACAGAAGTGCCATGGAGCTTCTCAGTAATCAATTGTAACCCATAAACCCTGGGTTGGAGGCCATCATCGCGGACATAAAGAACAGCTGCTATTGATCGACTTTAAAGTTATCTTACCAGTTTAGAACAACATGAAGAGATATCAATAAGAATATTACATTAAATCATTGCAGGTTATCACTTGGTGGCCAATGTTAAGTATTGTGCAATCTAGAAAGGACGGGGTATGGGAAAATATGGAGGAAGGAAATAGGAAGAAACATAATGCTAAGGAAAGGGAAAATGAGATGCATTTGTGTCAATTTGTAAGTGTGTTTGCTAGTGGGGATCACAATCTCTCTTGCGGTTTGAGCAGCATTGTTTGATTCCACTGATTCCACGGTAAGAGTCGCCAGGGGCTTGTTGCCAAGGATCAGCCAATTGAATTAGGGATTTGCTGTTCCCTCCTCAGTACAACCCTCCTGACCGTTTCCTGTTTCTAGGTATCTCCGAGGACCCTTCCTCTCCATTCAGCTGTGGACTGTAATTGTATTTAGGAAGCCTGTTCAGAGCCCAATGGAATACACCACAAGGAGAGAGAGAGACAAAGAGAGATAGAAAGAGAGTTGAAAGGATGGCTAAACATGACAGTGGAAATAAATAAGAAGAAAAGGAATAACGAAAGGAGGAAATTCTTAAAGATGGATGTCTACAGAGGGTAGGGGTGGTGGTGGGGATGCAGAGATAGACAGACTATCCACCCATCCAAATGGAACACAAGGTCATTGTTCTCATTAGGTTTCCAAGCCTGAATAACCTAGGCTGGTTGGAGACAGTTTGGTGTAAGTACTGCAGTGCCGATGCTATAAAGCAGGAACCTAATAGGCTATTATTTCCAAAGACATTAGGGTGGTAGCAAAATGATTTTCCTTCACCCTCCACCCAATTTAGAAGCAGCCGTGGTATTATATCTCATAGTAACTATTATATATCAAGTCTACAGCATTAAAAATAGCCCTGAGTATGCCATTAGGACACATGCCTTTTCAGATACATGTATTACATTACAATCAAACCAGCCATTTTAATAACAATAGACTGATTTATCCTAATTTATAGTCTCCTGTCTGTCTGGAAGTTTGCATAATAACACTGTGTTAATAAAGTGTGAATTAATTCACAACATGGGCATAATTATCAATATAAATTTAAATGAGAATGAGAATGCATTCTTCATATTAACATAACAGCAGGTGTAATGCATTCTGTGCCCTCTGACATTGATGTATCCTATTTAGTGAAAAATCACCTCACCAGCTCCAAGACCTTTTTGCTTCAGACCCCCTGAAGGTCTTTCTCTCATAACGATCTGGTGGCCTCCTATGAATACAGAAGCTGGACACAATTTTATGAACAACAGTGCAATTTAAAGTAAGTAAATTCAATGGAACTTGAGGTACCTTTGTCAATTGCCTGGCATTGTAAGTGTTCATTGTGTTGCACTATAATGCCATTCAACATAGCATAGCAGCTTAAACTACCTTTGTTCTGCGTTCAGTCTCAAATGAGAACAGACTTACTGTATCTCACAAAGGGAGTTCAATAGAGTCTACCTTATGATCCAAGATGGCCAGTTTCCATAAAATAATTACCGTGTTTACTATAGAATAAGAGAATGATTAGAGCAATCGAATAGAGTATAATGGATAGACTATATACAATTGTGGTATTATTATAGGCCTATAAGCCTCAATATATACATTTCTGCACACATTCTCATTATTTTAAGTAGCCAATAGCCTATAAATGAGTTTTGCTCATTGGAGCAATGCTTAATAGGCTTTTGCTTGAGACAGACATCATTTCAAGTTTTCTGGTCAAGACATGATTGATTCTGTTCTTCACAACATAAACCCTTCCTTCACCAAATCAGAAAAAAAAAATAAGTCTTTCTAAATCAATTGGCACACAAATGTATTTGCTTATTTTATGTGTATAGCACAGTAGTTTCCAGGGCCTGGGGACATTCCTGATTGATTCATATCTGGTCATGCTCATACTACCCACTTCTGACCCCAGAAAATAAAGAGGCAAAACATTCATTTATATACGTAGCTAGACTGTTCAGGTACATGTGACACTTACAAAAATGTATTTTCAAAAGTAAAAACGACGAGAAAGCAACTGCCAGTCAGTTAGAGCATCAATAATCATGTTCACTCTGTTATACATCAGATAATTCTCAATGCTTAGCAATTCAATGCTGATGTCTGCTCTTGTTTGAGTGACATATCTGCCAGACAATGAAGCTGAATGTATTTTGATTGGAGCACATTGTGCAGCTCTGACTCAGACTGTCACCTTCCAGCTACATCTGGAGTGGAGATCCAGCTTGACAGGCAAAGAGACAGAGGTTTACACTTGCAGGAATGATTTATTCAAAACTCGGTGCACTTGTAACTTTCAACACAATGAAGCATTGTATCACTATCACACATTTTATCCCACACCTTTTCACACCATAGCATTTGTGACTTCTTAAATTCAATAATTGCAGCTGTGTTTCTGGTCCCATTTCTGTGAATGTGTGTCCAACTATGGTTTCACCCAATGGCCCACATCCAATGGGACCATAAAGGTATCTTTGGTGTTGCCCAACAGTTTTGTCTGACATGTGTTGGTCAGGGTCTGTCCTTCTGTTGCACCGCTTGGATCAAAGGGGGAAGCTACTCCACCCATCTGTGTCACATTTAATTTATCGCAGACACGACAGGCCTTGATTGCCTTGATGGCGAGGGCGTGACACAAATACACATGTCTGCCCTCAGACAAACATACACACACACACACACACACACACACACACACACACACACACACACACACACACACACACACACACGCAGCAGAAAAAAGCGAGGCTATACAATATGGCAGGAGATGATAGAAAGCTGATTCAGGTCAATTGATGATTAGCAAAGAGAAGAATCAGGCATCAACATGGAGCTTCAGCAACCAAAGGTGAAAGCATATGGCATATTCCACTCCTTCCTCCATTGCTCTAATTCTTTCTCTCTCCACTATAGATGAGAGCCCTCCTTGGTCTTGCTTTGATGACCAGGTGCTGGACAGGTGGTATGGAGTGACAGGAGGCAGCTCTGCATGTGTGTGCATGTGTGTGTGCGCATGTTTGTTTGTGTGATTGTATGTGTGTGTGTGTGTGTGTGTGTGTGTGTGTGTGTGTGTGTGTGTGTGTGTGTGTGTGTGTTGCCGCGATAGAGGAAAATCCATGCCCACAGTAATGAGAGAGGTGCCAACTGCTCTTCCATCTGGCATTGAGAAAACTTTCTCTTTCTCTCTTCCCTCATTTCATTCTCACCCCCTACACTTCTCATCATCTGTTCATTTGCTTCTACTTCAGCATCATCCGTTTTGACATTTTCAGATGATGTAAACACTCGACTACCCACACGCACTTCATCCTAGCCCAACACATTAGACCTGAGAAATTCAAGCTACACCTCCCACTGAATTTGAAATTGGTACACTGGCAACTTACAAATGGAGCCAATTGGCAGCAACATCTGGTTACGAAATATCTGTTGGTAAATGTACTGTACTGTTGTTGTGGTTTGGAATTAGATTTTTATGCGTGTATTTATTTTTTTGACTCCCTGCAGCCAACTTAAGGCTGGTTCATCTGCAGAGATTCATTTGAAAAACACACTGCACTGAAGCAAAGACTCACTATGCATGCTGACGCACTGGGTTTACAGTACATTTGCTGAAATCTTGCACAAACAAAACTAAGCGGCCTCAAACTAAATGCACAAACTTTGTGCTGAATCAGTATTGTTGCTTAAAATGTAGGATTCTGATAGTTTACACAATACACGTATAGGGAGTGATAAAGTCAGTGGACACACACAGCTAACACAGTAGGAGTTTATTGACGTTAACCGTGATATAAAAAAAAAACATTAACATTCGAAATCATGTTAATAATACACATATGATAATATCATGTAAATAATCTAGCAGATGATAATAATGATATGCTTTTGCACAGTTATGGCTTTCTCTCTACCTCCCTAGTTAATTTGACAAAAAACTGACAAAAGGCATAATAAACAATATTAACGACAAATTTAACTGATAGCATTATTACTCATTATTATAATTTCTATAGATAATATTGTTATTTTTAATTATTTTGGCCACGACAGTCGTGTAGTTCTGATATTTTGACAGCCCTACTTAGAACCAGAACCTAACAAAACATGGTTAAGAAAGTTAAAAAAACAAGTTATCTTTTCAGAAAAAACTTTGTAAAATGATTGAAACGCACACGCACACGCACACGCACACGCACACGCACACACACACACACACACAGTGAAGAAAGACAGGCAGACGGACTTGCTTGCATATAACACACGTTAATTGACTTTCTAGCTTCTTCCCAGGCTTTTTGAGTGACAGGGGCCGCCAGGGGAGATGGGTAATGATGAGGCAGCTGGCAAATGGGCTGATGGGTAATGAGGGACCCGGTGCTGGCAGCCGATGGTTAGATGCTGAATTAAACAGCGTCCACTGTGTGCTAACCATGCTATATACATTCAATATGCTAAATGTCAATATAGTGAAACCTGGAACTTCAAACTAACTTCCTCTGTCACTTGTCATATTGTTGTATTATATGAATAGTTAATCAGCATCACGCTATTCAAACAGATGTTTTTTACATTGCTTGTTTCTTTGCTGCTAGGGTTATAGCAATCACTTCATATTTAAAACTGGAAGCTCCAATACTTGTGATTGTGCGAATGACTTAGAAAACTAACAGCTATGGCAGTGCCCTATATATTTTACGCAATCAATCCCACAAATAAATATATGATCTAAGTTTTCAAAGCCACTTAGTGGTGCAGAGCACCCTTTCTGGTTACTCTACATTACGCAGATGTCAACTCCATTTCTTCAGTTTGAAAGCAGCACTTGTTGAACACATGCACACAACTTTTTCTTCTGACAAATCCAACATGACCCTCCATTTCCCCATCTGCTCCATATCAACAACTGACAATTATTTACATTTTTCATGCTCCTGATTGTCATCCATTTCGGCTACCAACAGCGCCTCTCTCTTTCTTTGAGAAACAAAATAGAGAAAACTAATTTTATTGCATAACATGGTTTGAACAATAAGACAGTGCTGGGTTATTTCAAAAAGTTGTCATGGCTTTAAAATGTTAATGTTTATACAACTATGTTACATTTAGAGCACATTTATATGTGGTATATAGGTCAGGTTTTTGCTTAGGTAGCAGGATAGCCCTACGCAAAGCCTTTTAAGCTTAAACACCTCCCTTGGGTCTGGGGTATTTTCTTTTAGCTGACTGCTACTGTCCTGTAGATGTTCAGTATCCTCCACGGTGCACTGGTATACAGAGTCAAGTACAACGAACATGACCATTTGGCAGGGTGTACCACCAGGATTTTTGGAGCGCAATACATACCATATATGAGCACATAGGATATTAACATTATTGACTCTGCGCTTATGCTTTACACTATGAACAATGGTTCACTGTGACTACGTTAGCATGGCTGTGTGTAGGAGCGCATACTGTATGTGTGCACTCAAATGAACCCAATACACCTCCTAAACTCACACTGTTATGCTGATCTAGGGTCAGCTCACTAGAACCTTTCATGTTTTTGTATTAGTCATACTCTTATTATTGCATTTATTCCATTTGTATGACAGTTCTTGGTTATTCTGATCTGTGTGCGTTTATAGGCTCCCTTGTACATATAATGATATTGAATCCGTGCATACATCAGGGGGGGGGGGGGGGGGGGGGTAAAAGGTCCAGAGCAGAACGAATATTTACTGCTTAGCTCTTCACACGTTGGTCCCATCCAACACTAAACAAAGCCAGTTAAACTGACAGCACAGGACTAATATTAAACCTTTTCATTGGACAGCATTTTATTGTGGTGGATGGTAAGATCTTATGAGGTACCACAAGGTGTATTTCTCTAGGCCTTGGGTAGTTAAAGAGATAAAGGGGTGGCTGCTGCTCATGCCTTGGGTGCTTAGAGACACTGGCAGACATTGTCCATTTGGGATGCCATTAGAATGATGTAGTATCGAGCTTTCTGCTGACAATAGCAGGGACCTTATATGTTCTCTGTTTATTATTGGCCATTACAGATATTTACTGCGGCCACCATCAGTGGCTTGACCCCTTAAAGCTTCTCACTAACCTCTAACTCCTAACTAACTATGGCCCCGTCTCAAAAGAACACCTTTTTTAAATATATCACTGTTAAACAGATGCTCGAGTTCCTGGTGCTCTGGGCGTCTGCTTTTCCTTTTAGTGTAGTCACACAGCACTGGGAGAATGACACTTTTTGTTTAAAGGTCTACAGTTTTAATTACTTGTGCTTGACACTCTGAGCATACTCACAGGCTTAGTTTTTAGCACAAGCAAACATTCAGCAGCGATTTGTTTCCTTTCTCATTTTGATGCCTGTGGGTAGAACATATTGGCACTGGCACACAGCTTAAATAGGCTAGATATAATGAGCAAACACTGTGTTTATTTATATTCAGAACTATTGAGTTAAAAGGAATGCAGTCTTAATTCCCTGTTAGAAAAAAGTGTCAAATTTGTGTTTTGCTCCTCAAAAACAAGACGGTACATGTGAGGGGATTTACTGTTATGGATAATACAATTGAACCACTTCAAGTATATCACATTTTTGTCATCTCAAATTGATATCTACCAGGTTTACATTTGCTGATTTCGTCTTTTCATCTAAACTACAGAGGACGGGATTAAAGAGACACTCTCTGATAATAAGTAATTCAGGAAAGTTTAAATAAAAAACTGCTCAATAAACACAATGCTCTGTGGAAAAGTCCTATGATTCTGTATAGCTTGGTCTGTCCAAGCCCCTCTCCATAACAGACCATGCCATGGTTTGGCAGGTCATTATTCTGCTCCTAAAATAATATTTTTAATATTTTGAATGTTAGTATACTTGGCTCTGACATCATGACTGTATGGCAATCCAGTTGAAAGGGAAAAGAGGGATTAATAACAAAAGAGATGTAGCTTTTAGAGCAAATTAGTAAAAATATGTGCTGCATTTCTGAGGTTGCCAGCTCCCTATGACATCCCATTTAAATTCTGTTGGTGATTCTTACCTTAAATGTGGTATAAAAAAGTAGGCAGGACTGCAAAGATTGAGTGAACCTTATCACTTTATCTCAGTACAAAAAAAGTCTTATAGGATAAGATAGATCTGTTAGTGAATAGAATGAGGCAGAGAGAGAGATATCTACATATAAATGTCACAGTGGATGCCAAAAACTTGGGATTGAAAGTGATTTAGGACTTCTCCATCACAAATCCAATTTCTTTGATATTCAGCGAGAAAAATATAATTTTGGCCTCAATTTTCACTTCTGAGGACTGAATGTAATATTAGCAGCATCACTAATGTTGAGTTACCTTCCAGGCAAAAGTGCTTTGATGGGGGGGGGGGGGGCAAACGGATGTGTTCAAGGGGAGTGAAACCAAGTCAGATATCAGCCTTTTGTCAGAGGACAGGAAATTGTGCGCTTACCTGTTGATGGAACAAGAGCAGCCAGGTAACAGTGAGGCCAGCAGGGAGAGGAAATGAAAGACAAAAAGAGAGACGAGATGAGGATTATTGTTCACAAAACCTGCCAAATTTAAAAATTAAAAGACCATTGCAACATCGCCCATGATAATTCATTCACTTTTGCTACGATGCTATTGTTAAAGAGGACTAGGCTATCTCTTCTATGTGTGTGTGTGTGTGTGTGTTTCTTGGCTCAGCAACACATTCGTCATCAACAACAGATGTACCTACTGTATACCAATGCCTGCACTCAGTAAGGGACCTGGCTCTTTAGGAGCAGGCCTGGTGTGTGTTTATTTGTGTTTGCATAGCATGAAATAAGTATATACAGTATTGCAATTCCTCCTATGTCTCATTAGAGTGACATTAAGTGAAGCTCAGGATTTGAGCCTGGTGAAAAGGAAGAAAGCGGAAGCGAAAAGCACACATTGTTCTTCCCAGGGCACCAAAGGGGGAAAAGCTTAAATGCTGGGACACCAAACTGCAGTGACACCCCAGCCTTGATTGGTTGCTTTAACTGACTGGAGTGTATCATAAGCTGGCAACAGCTGTTGTGTTTTAAGTCCATTAGTTTTTGGGGAATATTACATTTTAAATGAATTATGTTGTGTAAATGACTCGCTGATCTCCCCCGGATTCAAGAGGAGAGGGAAGATAATCCACTCCGCCTCTCCCTTTCTTTGCTCTCTCTCCCTTTGTTTACACTAAGCTGTGCCCCCGGAGGAAGGATAAGAGGGTTTAGTGAGGGGTTGCTGTGTGTGATGTCACATACACACACACAGGCCTGGATACACACATCACATTCATGGAAGAGAACGAAAGATCACGTTTTCATAATTAAAAAATTAAGGTAGAAAATTAATTTTCTGAAAATGTGGTTTTACAGGCATTTTCACTACAGGTGAAGCCAATTAACTAAACACTCTTTATGTATTCATCTTGTTAACAACACAACCACAAAGTAATTCTATCTAGGCTCATTACTCTGCAGGACTGCCATCAGCCACACTCTTGGCAGTGCACCTAAGCTCTATTTCCTCTGGTGAGAAACAGTCCCACTTAACAGATGTTATTTTGACTGTGTGTGGCTGTAGTGTCGATGCACTGTGCAGGTGGCAGGTACGGTCAGTCAATACAATAGTTGTCATGATCAGCTGACAGGAAAGAGGACCGATTGACTATCGACAAGGCCGGACAAATGAAATGAAACCGGACATTACTTCCAGAGGTTAACAGGACTGGTGGACACAGAAGTTTTTCTCTCTGTTTGCCCGCTTCCTCCGTGGGGAAGAAGAGCTGACACACAGACACATCGTCCAAAGAGAGAGAGAGAGAGAGAGAGAGAGAAAACAGCTCTCATTAGGGACCCTCTGCAGGGCGAACCCCAGGGGCAGGGACGTGACTGAAGCGCCATTGGCTGAAACATGACTTTGAACCTGAGGCATGTTTAATAGCTGTCAAAACTTGTAAATCAACATTCAACATCAAAAGCAGTCTCTTGCAGCAGGTCTTACTTCACCCCAGGGCATAGACTCCCGTAAAAAAAACAAAAACATTCAGACTTTTGTGGTAAACTTGAATTTTGATCAATTGGTAAATAGTTTTTTGGAAATGAGATGCATTTAACAAGTGCTGAGTGAGTGAACTGATGTGTATCACAATGAAGACCATTATAAACTAAGGAAGCTAGCTCACATGCAACGACTGGGTTGCAACCAACAATTATTTACATAATGGTTTAATCTGTAAATCCGTTTTTTTTAATAATAATTGTTTTTGTTTATATTATTTGTCAGAAAAAGTGCCAATTACAATTTCCAAAGGTAGCGTCTTTAAATTGCTTTTCTTCAACCACCAATTGGTAATATTTCAGGTTTTCTATTAAGTTGCTAAAGAAAACCTAAACCTAAAACTGCTGGTCTTAAAACTGCGATATTGGTCTCAAATCGTGGTGGCGCCTGCAGCTCATTAATATTGGAAAGTGTTGGTACTTATGTTTTGAAATAGGGTACTAAAACTAACTGAATATATGGCTTCATTCATTAAATAATGACTCCCATATTGATGTTTTCAAACATCTGTTGTGTTTGCTCATCAGACCTAAAGTGGAAGTTCGGTATTGAGTGTAATCAATAGCTTTCTAATTACAAATCAACCAGGGGACAGCTGTTAGTCACTTAAAAGGCAAATACAATCCAACCACCAGATGCTTTACTGCGTGTGTTTGTGTGAGCATCTGTGTGCGCATTTAAGGTAATGTAATCTTTCTGTTTTGTTTGTTGGAGTGTTGTTTTGATTTTCCACAATTTGTCAATGTCTAAACCGCAGGTACAACTTATCACCGGTAATAAACAGAATGCACACTCCGGAGGCAAACGCTGTCGCAGGTTCATTTGCTTTTGAAGTTTTGCTGTTTAGCAGGTGGCAAAAATAAAAATGTTGGAACTAAAGTAAATAATGCCAGAAATAGTTTTTTCTGCTCACTTGTGCGGCAGGTTCAGTGCGTTCAGTTATGCAATGATCTCGCAGTCATGAGCAAGAAAGAACAACTCTTTACATAATTACATGTGCCTTTTACTGATCTCAATCACTGAGTCACTTCCAAGAGATGAATTTACAATCACACACAGAGCACTTTTGAACATGTTGCCACCCTAGACTAAAGGTTTACAAGTGCGAGGCTGAGTCTGATTTACTGAGGTCTAACATTCAAGGTCTACATGTCAGAAAGTCAGAATCTAAGTGCCTCTTGGCAAACAATTAGTAAACAATATGTTTGTAAGTTTGGCTGATGACTTGTTGATATTCTTCAGGCATCACTCTACTACAACAAACATAATTGGCCAGATGCAAGACTGCCAGAAGTGTAACGCAGAGGTAATGAGAGCTAAGGAAATAAAAAGAAATTAAAAATCATCAAGCCCAGATGCTTTTGCTCAACTAACCATTTCAGATAAATGTGTTTGCTTTCGCACAAACACAGCTGCACACAAACACACCAATGTGCACATTGATACACCCAGATACATGCAGTGTGCACATTTATACAAGCAAACATTGTCACCTAACTATGTTGATGTGTTTTTGTAGTTTCCAAAACAGCCCTAAAACAAATTTTAGGGCAATAGATTTCTGGGGGAAGAATTCAAAAGGTAGTTATGTAATGTGGTCTGACGTGGTTACGAAAGAATGAAGCCGCATGCAAAGACCTTTGTCTTGTATTTAGTTATTTCAATAACAATTAAAATAGCTTGGTGGCCTACAGACAGTAATGATGAATAACACAGTGGCAGGGTTGCATGCGTCTGAAAACATTGCAAAGGTATTGAGGCAGCAGGAGCTGTACGTCACATTATCTACACAAATCAAGCAATCAATCTCCCGTCTTTGCATAACGAGAGCCAGCGAGTCTTGAAGGCAATCTCTTACTATGATGTGTGGGAAGCTGCATCGGTGGGCATTTAGTGTGTAGCAACAGAGATTTCATGAGCACTTTTTCATCCTTGGACTTGAGTTTGGTGCACAGATGGCCTGCCTGTTGGAATTGTCATTCATACTTGCAGAGATTTCAAGAGATGTGAGCTGCCAATATCTAAGCCGAGCTAAATAGAATCAATTAAATGGAAGATTTGTTGTCCCACATTTTAAAATGTGGTGAGTCAAATGGCACATTTCATATTTCAGTTCTCTCAAGAAGAAGTGTGTGTGGAATCCCAAGTTTTGCAACATTCAAACTGACAAATGCACACATGCATTTTTGAGGTGTTAAAGATGATGAAATCCGTTTCAGTTTGGACAGCCCTTTCCTTTTGTTCGGCTTTAGGCGGCTCGTCCGTTGATTCTCCTCAGTTAACTACTCCTAATGGTTAATGGCTTGAATGAGTCCATTAATCCTTTGATTCATGTCCTTCTGTCTGGCAGCATCAAATCCAGCATCATTACCTCCCATTACAGCCAATGCTGACATTAGTGTCTGGTATACAGCAGCTATCTAATCACATTAAGAGTTTATGTAATTACAATCCTGAAAGACGCCAGGGAAACATGATTTGCGGTGATGAAGAATGCATGCTGTAACTTCAAAAGTCATTCATGGAATAAAAGGGAAAACAATTGATATTTGTAAATGTTAAAAGGCTGGTGCTTTGGGTACATGTATTGTAGGACGCTCCATCTTAATATATGTGTTGAGAAAAACGGCAATAATTATATTAACTGACAATCAAGTCCAATTGTTTTACTTATAACTTACTTATTGATTCATAATTCTGGGTTTCCAGCTGTAAATATGTTTTACTGTAGCGTGGGATTGTCTTGGGCTGTCTAGTAGCCTCATTAGTGTTTGCCTTTTTAATCTTTACTAAATATTAGAAATTATATGAAAGAAAATAACATCAAAAAAACTAAAAGAATCCTTTTATTGTATTTTTTTTCCAGTATTGTCATTTATGTTGTTCTGGTGTGTTGATTGTTGAATTGCTGGTTAGACAGAATAACATAAAGTGACACATGCTAGATGATAAATGACAGATTACGGATTATTTGATTGAAAATGATGACTTTTGTTTTGGGTAAATTTAGAATAGCTCACGCTGAGGCAAGCAGCTGGTGTTCTGGGATGAAGAAGCCATATGCCAAATGTTGAAATGATAATCACTTCGTCAAGGTAATTGCCAAGTATTTTGATAATCAATTCAATATGTATTTATTGGTTTGCTGGTTCAACAAATGTGAAACATCTGCCCCATTATCTACAGTGAAGGCTTCACTTCTTACCACAATCCAAGGCTCTGGAACAACAGTTAATACCGGACGTAAACATCGAGTAAAAGCTTGTTTTGGAAAGCTTCTTTCACGTATATCAATGAAGAACAGTGTCACTGTCTTTAGGCTTGAAGTAGTTCTACAGTGGTGCTGATGTTTCCAACACGTGACCTTTATTTATTCCAGCAGTCGCATAGCATTCAGGTGCACGTTGCTCTTAAAATAGAAGTGAACTGACATGCACCTTCAGACAGGAACATACTGTATGCAAGCATGCACGCCCATTCACTTCTCTTCTTCCTTTCACATCCATTGTGTCGGCACAGAATCCTGAGTGACAACATAAAAACACCTCAGACGCGGGAAAATAAGGAAAATGTTTTGCCATACCTATTTGCACCATACAAATGTCAATCAAACATAATGGAGGCATTTGAGTTAAGGTATGTTATTGGTGCTTGTCTCATTTGTGATTCCAAGCAGAAAAGTAGTAATTAGTGTCTGTGGCGCTGTCGTGGTACGCAGGAAGGAAGGGTTTGACAAAAGTACATACAGTGTTTAGACACAGCAGGGAACGCCACCACTTTAACATTTCGTGAACATCTTTTCACTTTATTTGTGTCAGTGTGATTGGAGCTGGTATATTCATTTCAGACCTGCAGCAGTTGATGTGCCTACAGCACAACACTTTGTTGCAAGACGTTTAGCTGGTTTTGTTAGTAGTTTTTTTAGTAGCAGTGGAAGGCCAAAGAATAGTGTTTCACATTGAGGCACAAAGTAACAAGCACATAAAAAGTTATCAGATAAAGTGCACAATTCAAAAGGACATTATGTAAACATGCAAACAAAGCATTATGCAAATTTAGCGTAAAGGAATGGAATGATTTTGGAGACCTGTTCAGATGTTTTTTTTTGTTTGTTTTTTACACAAACTATATACCTTATGCACAAGCATACTGTAGGTGGTGGGGGGAAATAAACACTTTGTTGTCCTTTCTCTATCATTTACTTCATATTTCCTCATTTATTATCAGGCCCAAAATTGACCAAGAAAAGTTTTACACTGTCCAGAAGAATGTGTACGATCTTTGGGAGAATGAAACACGTTGTCTCATCATCCACCTCCTACCCCAACAAGCACATTTTATGATAATGAAATACATGACCACACAAGTGAGCAACTCGAAGTACCCTGTGTTTACAGCATGAATAACAGCTTTCACCGCTTTTCTTTTGCATGTGTGAAAGAGCGAAAGAGGGCTGTGTTGTTTTTTTGCTGCCACTGCAGCCTCCTAGGCATGCGGTAGTGTTGATGTGACAATGGGCTTGAGATAGTGTGAGGCTGTGTGCAGCTTTTTGGAGAGTGACTCAGCAAGAGCTTAATGAATGAACAAAGAAAGAGACCCATACACTTCTAAAGCTGAAAAGTCACCGCAACCTGCAGTCACCTCTGTTCTGGTGCACAGTTTATGTAGGAATTATTGAGTGTGTGAGACAAAAAGGGAAAAAGAAACAGGAAGATGGAGCAGCTCAGCCTGCAGTCCATTATCACTTCCCATCTCTCTTGCCTTTTAGTACCATTTCTTCCAACTGGATTCTCTGTGGGGATGTGCTTTCACCCATATATTCACTCCGTTTCAACCTAACCATAGTGCTGTTTCCTCTCTATTTTGTGCATCCATAACCCCTCTGGCTCTCTACCCCCTACCTCAGACAAGACAAGCATCTCAGTGCCTTGTCTGTTCAATATTTCATCACTGGTGGGAGGATGTTTTATTTACCGTGCCCGGGACACCTGCAGTGACTCACTCACAACAGAGAGGCATCGAACAATACAGTATCTAGGGAGTGGAGGTCAGAGGTTACAGCTGGAAGATCCAAAGTAAGAAAAGACAACCACTGGGAGGCTAGGGGCGTTGCGTGTTCAGTATGTGTGTGTGTGTGTGTGTGTGTGTGTGTGTGTGTGTGTGTGTGTGTGTGTGCGTGTGTGTGTGTGTGTGTGTGTGTGTGTGTGTGTGTGTGTGCATGAGTCATAGTGGTCATACAGAGAGGCCAGAGCAAAACAACATCGCAATTAGCTGGACAGGAAAGGCTTTTTAAACACATGGGAACATGGGGTGTGAAAGATTATTGATGCGTTAGCGTGTAAACACAACCCACCGTCATCCCAGAGACAAATCTGGAGCTTCCAATAGTATTAATTCCCACTGGGTAATTCTCCCATCTCCTATTTATAAAATAGGTATCCAGTGCGGAGGAATATCAGCTCATTATGTGAACACAAATGTGGAGCTGCGGTGTCTGCTAGTTGGGAATTATCAGTTGAAACCTTTAGTGTCAGACAGACACAGACGTTTCCAGTAATTGCCAGCATTTACAGTAAATGGCACCTTTCTGACAAAGGAAGAGTGACTATTTTATTCAGTGAAATCACCACATTTGTTACTATAGTTACAGCAGCACAATGAACACTGACCCCGAGGCTGTGAAAGTTGGCTGATTTGCACTTTGAGCAGGCTGACACAGACACAAAGTTTATCAAAACAATACAGGAGGCAAGCAATCAAATGTGATAAATCACATTTCCATTATTTGTTTGAAGGCTGAACCAGCGTTTGCATGGTTGTGGAGCTGGAGGAGTGAAAACCTTTTGTAGCACACTCAATAGATGACTTTGAAAAGGTATAAAGAGAGGACAGGAAGCTGGTGGCGGAGGAAAATACACGGCGGGAGAGACATGGATGACCCCATTGTCTTAAGTATCATCTACTATATAAATGGGCTTTAATACAGATTCAAATGTAAACAAAGACTAAACCCACCATTAGTTTTACATGATTGGATGCTTTTACTCAAGTTGACAGACTTTTTTATTAACACAAGAAAGCAACTAAATCTTTTTATGTTCGTAATGTTTGAGAACAGGGAGTAAAACAAAGCCTGTACTGTCCATTTCAATCAGCTGAGGAAAAAACTAATACTGTATGTTGTTATTATATTCATACCAGAGAGTTACAGAAAATGCATATTGTGCAATATTCTGAGTGGAATCATTATGTTTCCATTTTAGAAAAGTGATTGAATTACATTCTTTGAAATGAGTATATCCAGTATCCTTGCAGATGTAAGAGTTCTGCACAGAATGCACAATGTTATGATTTGAAACACATTTGCATTGGTTTGATGATGACTGAGAGACTTGTTGTGTATGCCTCTATATATGTTTGCAGCACAACATTTAGCTTTCTTTACAATCAAGTTTCTCTTACTGTCCTCTATCTCAAATTGAACGGACAAGTACAGAAACCACATGAAACTAAACAGGAGGTATTGCTGCTTTCAATGATCTTTTCAAAACTTTTTGGTCAATTGACCTTCTTATCTGTCCCTCAGATACAAGATGTTCAGGGAAATTGTGAAAAAATCAAAGTCTTAACATGGGTCGATCAAGGCAAGACATGATAGGTCACCAGGCCCACGTAGGGAGAAGACATCATTTAGTGTTTCGAGCCCAACAAGAAACTACTTTTCATAGTCACGTCTGGGTATCAAGGCCTCTGTGTTCTGAAGCTAATGATGGAGTCTAGAACCAAACCGGTCTCATCTGGCTAAAGACATTTATAAGCCACCAACGCTCCACACACCTACAATAATATGTGGGCCAAAATTACGCAGCAAGTATGTAGCTTATCACTGATTAAAAAGTTTGCAAATGGCAGAGTACTTCAGAAAGGACCAAACAATAGTTGTCACTAAAGGGATCCATTAATCAGGAAATCAAATCATGTTATTCAAATGAAGTATGTTTGTACTTTGTTTTGATCTTGAAGTCGCAGTGGGGTATAAATGAAGTGAGTGAAACTATGCATGCTTTAAAAAGTCCACCTGTTGATACCAACATTGTGTAATGGTGCAGAGCTGTTTCATTGCTGGAATTAACGTATTGCATTTGGGAATGCAGAGCGCTACAGTACTTCCTGGTGCGTGGATCTTGATTACATTAGCTAAAGGCTGGCTCCTGTTTGGGACTTATACTTTACTAGCTAAAGTTAAAGTTCTCACTATGCTAGAAACACTTTGCCTGTCACTCATGCTTCCTGCAGATACTTCGCAGTAAACGCCTTCCATTAAGAGAAAGGATTATGGCTGCCGATCGACAGGACTCCTTTTCATGTGAAACAGTTAGAGGAAGTGTGAAATTATAGCGAACATTAAGTTAACATAGATAAATAAAATGTGATACAATACACTTATAATACTGGGAAAATCACAAATCAAGGCATGTCTATTATAATAGCTTGTTAGCCTTTGTGGGCATTTTACATTATCATGATACTCATCACTAGCACACAATATCACAGAGAGATCAATGGCTTAGCATCCTCTCCTACATGGCCTCTTTTATAGAACTGATCAACAGTGAGTCCAGCTCCAACTTGCAACTAGAAGCAAAGTGGAACAAAGGCTGCTAATGAGATCAAAGTGGAGAGCTGTTTCCTCCCAGCTTGATTCATTCATGACACCAAACAGCCTATGTGTGATATCTTTTCAAAGAGCTACCCACATGTCACAAATTAGCTACTGACATGCCTCAAATTAGCCTTTGTTCTGCATTGAACCACACTGACTCTGAGTAATTGGGAGACTATGATGCAGGACGAGGGAAGTGATGAGTGTGAGGCTAATACTGTACGTGTGAGACAGAGAGACGGAGAGAGAGAGAGAGAGAGAGAGAGAGAGAGAGAGAGAGAGAGAGAGAGAGAGAGAGAGAGAGAGAGAGCGAGAGGAGAGGAGAGAGAGAGAGAGAGGAGAGAGGGAGAGAGAGAGAGAGAGAGGGAGAGAGAGAGGCGAGAGAGGGAGAGAGAGCCGAGAGAGAGAGAGAGAGAGCGAGAGGGAGAGAGGAGAGAGGAGAGAGGAGAGGAGAGAGAGAGAGAGAGCGAGAGCAAGACCGAGAGGGAGAGGAGAGAGAGAGGAGAGGGAGAGGGAGAGGGAGAGAGAGAGAGAGAGCGAGAGCAAGACCGAGAGGGAGAGGGAGAGAGAGAGAATTCCCATTCTTGGTGCTAATCACCATGTAAAAATCATTCAAAGTTTCACAGAGACAAGTTCGGTGTAAAAGCACACATTAAAAACGAATTAAGCTGGTAATTAAAAAAAATAAACGAAGAACATGTTCTGTAATTCATACTTAAGAAATGCAATTAGTTATTCCTTCACCTTAATGTACAATAAAGAAGGGATACAGGAGAAGGGAGAGAAAGTGTGGCCAACAGCTATTTCCCAAAAGCAAATATTACCGCAGAATATTACATCAGAACGCAGACATACAGTGTCTAGCACAGCCTATATTCTTAATATAGGGCCGTGCGTTAAATGGAAAGAAGAGAGAAGCTAAATGTAAGGGTGTCCTGATCAAGGTTTCTTGGCACTGATCCAAGTCCTTCAATTATGTGTATCGGCTGACTGCCAAGTAGGTTTAGGAATGTCTCCTCTACTCAAACAATGGCTCCCTTTTAAAAGTGAGTCCGTGCTTGGTGCTACAATATCACAGCATCATGTTCTGTTCAACAATATCATTATCTTTAATAGCACTATCTAAATCTTATCTATAACAATAACTACTATCATGGAGCGCAGAGCAAAGTTTTGGTGAGCAGGCATATGGAAAACAGATAACATCTTAGTTCTGATAGTAAGTTCTGATGCCTTAATACAGGAATATAGGAAAAACAATTGCTGATAATACCTTCAATCGTCAATATACGATCAAATTGTCAATCGGCACAAGCCTCATGCAGTCTGATCCAATATAATATAGCATCTTTATTCTTCTCTGTTGCATTTTGCATTAAGTAAGACTGCTGTTGTGTTCCTACTGCAAAGACGACATTGGAAAGCAAAACACAAACCATGAGGTATTAAACTTTAAAAGAGGGTTATGCACCACCACATAAAAACACAGCACAGGCCAAGTCTGCATAAGCTACTCTCAGAAAAACAGAGAGCTACCAAAAATTCAAAGAGCACACACAAACAACATACATATTCAGATACTGTATAGAAAGAGGATTCCAAGGGTGCAGCAATGCAGTGTTCGAAAAGCACAAAGAAAAACAAAGGACAGCTGACCTCTCAGGGAGGGGTATGGAGACGCTTCTCCCTTCTGTTCAGTAAGGGTTGCTGAAGCTGAAGGCATGATGTCTGTTTCAAAATATAATGTATATGTTATGATGCTCAAAGCTGCTTTCAGTCCTGTGGGTGTGTAAACTAGTCCTGAGTCTTGACCCGAGGGGTTTGCACTTTGCTGCATCATGCATTTAGGGGCTGTTTACTGACATTTGTTTAAACCAGGTGCTGTCTCAGCATGCCCTTACATGACATCAAAAATAGAGAAGATGTGGAAGAATAAATTGACCTTTCTGAACTATGCAGTCGCTCCAAAAGAACGAGATAACCTGACCAACAAATGCAAACTGTAGTGCAACCTTTTTGGCTCGCACACATCCGTTTAAACAAAAAAAAACTGAGCGTTATCCAGACCTTGCACCACCAGGTGGACAACATGTCTACAAAAAGGTTTTAACGACAGGGAACACAGTCACATCAAATAGGCTTTGGAATCCTGCTGTTCAGTGACTGGGCTTTTATCAAAACAACAACAATACCCAAAACGAATAGCAGACCAACAGGGAAAATGGATCACAACATGAGACGGGGCTATTTTATCATCCTTTATAGCAGGGAAGTTATGGTTGGCTATTGCCATGCTTGGAACCCCACTGTAGAAAACATTAACAGATACATATGTCATGCTGTTTACTGCTTTCAGCAGTAATGTGAATAAGAATCAATTTATAGTTGTGGGTTTTAATATACAAAACTCCTGCTGTACTGTAGCCCTTTAAGATGATTTTTTGGTTTATCATTGGCACTTAACAGCCTCTAAAATGCTTGTACAGCATAGAATAGTGAATAGCTCAGCAGCATCTGCAGGACTAAAATCACTAGAGGATTATAATGCACATGTTAGATAGAAATTATGGATTGTTTGAAATACTGCATGTCAAACACAAGACCTCTCAGGGAAGAAAGAGACGGGACGTCAACATTATGCATCCGCTGAATACAGCATATATCATATTTACTCTTAACACAACACATTAACACGTCTGATGTACTTACATTATCAAAACAACCGTAAACATCAGGTTTTAAAGTCAAGCCCTCAAAATCTAAATGCAAGGGGTGTTTTCTATGGATTTTCCACTTTGTTTTGATCCAAGATTTATGCAGGAATAAATGTGTCGTAGATGAAAATATCTCTACTGAAAGCCTCTGTATGCTATCATCCAATAATTCAATGCTGCCACAAGATCTCTTGCTGTTCTTCTACTGGAGAACTGTGGTCTCCTGCTATTACTGCACAATCACAGGATTGTTGCTCTTTTCTTACATGAATGCAACAAAGTCAGGTACATGTTGAAGGCATTAGCAAAAGGCTTTTGGAGAAATATGAGAACATCTCAGTCAGAAAAAATAAGACAATATTCTTCTTACAAATGCAAAGATGAATCCATAAGCAACCAAAGGAACCCTTGGTAAATACAGTCAGGGTTGTTACTGCTACAGCCTGCAAAAGCTACATAGAGTCACTTTAAGCACACAACTGCACATGGACATCCCCAGTCGGCTGCTGTCAAATGTGTTCATCAGTTAACGGTGTCCATTCAAATAAACCATGACATATATTTCATTTAATTTGATGAGATTGTGTGATTGCTACCTTTCAGTTCAATGCCTAAAGTTATATCAAATGAAGACCAAACTAAAAGATGATTATCTGCCAACGCCTGTGCTAACTGTCAGCAACAGATTTGCTCACTTGTGCTGTATTTGCTAACTTGAACTGAGCTATTGAGAGGAAATTTCAAACTAAATGCGCATTCATTCGTGACTGCATTCCATTGCTGCGACAGAGGTGGAGTGAGCTGGGGTCGCTGGTTTTGAGAGGGATTTGAGCAGGGCTGCAGGCAGGAGAGGGATGCTGTGAGAGGACCGATGGAGGCAGAGAGCCCCTAATGCACTTCCTTTTAAATATGAAGCTGCACATTAAGCTTTCATAGGCTTCCCACTGCTCCTCTTATCTGGCAAAACTGGAGAGCAAAGCTGCACGCACACACTTGGGAGGAAAGACAAACATCCATACAGACACACACACACATACACAATAGATGTACGGTACGGTACATTGTTGTGATTTTTTTTGACAAGTAAACAGTCGTGGCAGAGCAGGTTATTGTGTTCACTAAAGTAAATACATTCACAGATAGATCCCGCAAATACATACATTCTTTTAAGGCTTATTTCTTTTCTTCAAAATCAAAATCGACAAACTTTGAATCTGTGGGGATACTGGAATAATGAAATAAGACAGCACTGATATATCTGTGCCGTTAGTCTTGCATGATCTGGCCCCCTTTTCCAAAGACTATCCTAAAATCCATCTTCCAAACCTCCTTAAGCTTAAGAGTGTTTTCTTCCTTAAGTCTTGTAACGTAACCTGTTTCATGCTCATTTATGTCTGTGTGATGGCTTTTTTACAATCAGCCTTACTTCAAGAGTCACTCTCTGAAAGTTTTCCCTAGCCAAGGACTTAAGGCAGCTGCAAGGCTGTCCGTTTATTCTTCACCTTTTGCCATTTCAGAAAAGGTGTCACTTTTCTTTCCAAATAGTGGAAATCTCATTTTGGAACGAGGCTCTTCTTTCAGGCATTCAGAGAATTGAGGTCATTCAGGAGAATCAAATATTAAAAGCACTGAAAGGCATTGCATTTTTTTCCTCCACGTTCCACATTCCATTTGTTTACAGAGACTGAAATAACACAGTGGCAGCATTCATTTCTTTTCAGTGGGCGATTTTCAGGGTCAGAGGTTCAGTCAGCTGAGTCTTCAGAATTCATAACTGTTTCACTCGCAGGGCAAAGAAACCCTGGAGATTTGGAGGTATTGATTTCGAGACCAGCTAAGAGAGCAAGTAGATAGACGTACACACACACACACACACACACACACACACACACACACACACACACACACACACACACACACACACACACACACACACACACATACACTGATTTCAATATTATTAAGGGGGAATGGCATAGACTTTCTGATATATCTTTCAATTTACACATTCTCGATGTGCTATTTACAGAAAAGATGGACTCTGTTTTAAATGTGCATTTACTAAATATTATTATACATCATTTAACTGAAGTGTAAGTGGGGTAAAAATCTAGTCTTGAAAGGATGTGATTTTAAATTATAGCATTAGAAATAACTTAAATGAACACATACCAGTGCCCTTTGAATTTGAAAAAAAAGAAACTACTGCAGAGTATATCAAATGTCTTCATAAAAAGAAAAAAGTATTTTTTTGCGAGTTGAAAGTATAATGTTTGGCAGGGTTGAATACATGTGAATATTTTTTACAGACAGGTTAGCAAAAAAGTGTGTATTCTCAGAGCTGACAGCGTCCAAGCTAATCCTTTAAGTCCAGACACGGAGATTGTGGCACGAACACACTGCCACTGCTGCAGAGAGAACTGCCAGTACACCCCATGTCTTTCACTGCTTCTCACTAAGTCTCTGCTCTCCTGTTTTATTCATGCTCCTTCTGTAAAGGAGCAACACAAGAGTTGTCTGTGTGTGCACATGTGTGTGTATCTGTGAGCCTACATATGTGCATGTAAGGTATGTGTATGTTCCCGCACATGTTCCTTTTTTTGGAAGAAAATAAAAGACTCAGCAGAGGAGGAATATGAAAATGTACTGAATAATCAATGTTCCAAAGCTTTGATGGGAAAAAAACATGGATTCTGCAAAAGGTTTACCTTTCTGTATACCCAACCAACATATGCACTACATCTCCACCGCCGCTACAGAAACACCTTTAAGCAGCACAACCTAAGTTATGCACGACAAATGACGTTGTTTTTAAGCAACCCACTAGAACCTTTTTTGAGTCCTACAGCACCACAGTAGATGTAGTGCTGGGTGATTGCTCTGCCGTTGCTACATCAGTTTGAAGGAGAGAAACAGAAAGGCCATGAACAGAATGGTACTAAATCAGGGAGACAGAACGCCGGAAAGAAACAGAAATGAACAAAGACAGAAAAGGACGCAGAGAAAGAATGGAGGAGTCGCAGGGAGGTAGAGGGAGAGGTTTGGAAAGAGAATGCGCAAGCGAGCGGGGAAGGGAGAGAGAGGTCCCTACTGAGCAGTGGCTGTTGAGTGAATTTATTTGAGCTGTGGCCTCTCAAGTGAATCCCCTGAATGGGAGTAAATAGACAGCAGGCACTACAAGGCGGCCTTGCCTCACATCAGCTGGTGAATGCAAGAGAGGAGGAAGATGGTAACGATACAAGCGCGCTAACAGGTTCACAAGCAGGGGAGACATAACAACACAACACAGAAAACAATATGGCAGCACACAGGATAAAGAAAACAAGTTATTTTGTCCTGGTTAAAGCAGTAAAAACACAAGAAGGAGTATGCAAGAGAATCATTAAATAGCACATTTAGAGTGGGCAAATATAGATACCCATACACATGTTTTATTAAAGGTTGAACACAATTTGTTATTAAATATCTTGTCAAATTTCATAAGACAACAGTATGGTAAACATACTATTTATTTATATTCTAAAAAAATTACGTTTTATTTTTAATACACCAGTATGTCTGCCTTGGGCCAATTTGTATTACCTTTACAAAAGCATACGTACATTTTTCACAACATTTCCTCCCAAACAAAATAATAGAAACACAGAATGCAGGCTCAGTAAAAGCATTTACAGGGCAGAATAGGATGATTACCATAACGTTACAGTTACAGGCTTCTGGTGTACTAACAGTTAAAGTTTCCTACACATCTGCTCTGGTTCCAGACACAAAAGCCAGTCAGATAAGTAGCTCAAATATAGAGTTTCAATGCAACAAAGATGTGCAATGGTTATTATGTCTCGCAATCAAGGAAGAGCAGCTGACCTTATTATATAAAATGAAGTGGAGAGCATTGTTATTACCTACAGTAATGAACCTGAGAGCTGAATGGTAAACACAATCTAAGGCCTTAACAAGCAGCATGTTTATAAATGGGATCAGAACAACCCTCTTCATATAACTGTCTAAGAAGCTCAGTCATAGTTTGTCAACAAGGTTTTCTTTGTGAGATACTTACAATTTGATACATCGATACAATATATTTATTTTCTGTGACCACCTAGCAGACACCAATCCCTATAGAAACCTTGACAAACACCGAAGCAACAACTTCCATGTTGATGTCCAGTGGCATTAAAGAAACAAGGGGCTGCTTCGAAGGTAAAATCTTGTGGTATGCTTTGGGAAGTGGTTGGTATAGACCATTAATTGGTGGCATTAATTGTAAAAACCCATAGCATACCCTTTGTTGAAAAGTAACACACATCCCACAGAAGACATACCGTAGAGGTGTTTACCAATACCATACTGCTCACTTGATTTATTACCTGAGTAAACATTTTCACGAGTTTATGGTCTCAATCGTCAGTTTCAAGACTTCTTTAAGACAGCATGATGTTCATTTAGTACATGATGGACCCATTCAGAGTCAAATAGACAATAAAGCAGCGTGTGCTTTCGGACGGGAATACCTTGTGATTGACAAGTCGCTACCACAGTGACCTGTCAATCAGGATAGAGGCATAGCAATGTGTGTGCATGAAGTCCCCAGCTCCAACCTCATGTCACTTCTGGCTCCAAAAAAAACCAAACAAGATAGAGACGGCTAAAATGCCAAACTCAAGGCTTTAAAACAATACACCACAAATGAATGGGTGACGTCACGGTGGCTGCCTCCACTTCTTATATACAGTCTATGATCTATACATCTCTTTCTAGAACTAATCAATAAATATCTGTATTTTAGAGATATTACACTTGTGATGCTAGAACACTACTCTCGCACAATACAGTAAGTGATGAAGTTACAAAATAGGGTGTAGGAAAATAAAAAAAGGTAAGAAAGGAACAACATCAGGAAAGGTAAAAGACACGGGAACTTGTCTTGCCTATTGATTGGTAATGTTCTTTCTTCTTTTCAAAAGTTTTCATGCCATGAGTGTTTGTTTCTGTATTTTTTTTTACTGCTGCCATGTGTTTTGCTCTCTAACCTGCCGTCTCTCTGCCCCTTCCACCCTTACCATGTCTCTCTGTCCCTGTCTTCCCTTTGTATATAAACGTACTCTGTACAAGGTGGCTGTCCACGCCTCTGTGACTAAGTGACTGGCAGTGACAAGCGACAGCTCCTTTCACTTTCTATGTGTTTGTGTGTGTGTGTGTGTGTGTGTGTGTGTGTGTGTGTGTGTGTGTGTGTGTGTGTGTGTGTGTGTGTGCCAGAGTGAGTGCTACTGAGAAAGACTATGCGTGTGAGTACTCCTGGCCTTAGTCTCACTTTTGCTCGCTCTGTCTCTATTGCTGCCTCCTTTCATCTGTCTACCTGTCAAGCAACATTCCTTCCCCCCAAAAAAACAAAAAACACCCTCAAGCTGAAATGGTGAAAACAAATAAGATACGCCCACAAGTCCTCATTCTTTCAGTCTTCATAACTGTATTTTAAAAAAAGAAGAACAACAAAAAACACAGACATTTTATGGTAAAAGATAGTGTGCCATTGGTAAATCTGTGTGATCTTTGTCCATCTGCAATTTATAACTAACTGTCAGTGAGTGATGACCGCTGGGTGACACCATAGTTGACAAAGAAAAGAAAAATCCAATGAATATGTCGGGAAATACAGCGCGTAAGTGTGTACGTGTGCGAGTGTTTGTTTGTGTAACCATACTGTGTATGTCAGCGAGAGTCTGGTCCTGTGTCAGCTGGCACAGACAAGCATGGCATTAGGATTTTCAGATTTAGCTAATCTCAGAGGAGCCATTCATTCTATTTGCCAGTTCAGCACTACAGCGACACAGTGAGCTTCAGAGCTACTTTCTGAGATACACTGTATTTTCGGTGCATGTAAAAGAGTGTTACACTGTGTATAAGGCCGAGGAAAAGAGAGAGACATAATGAGTATGTGTACGTGTGGCTGTTTGTATTTTCTTGCTTTATGGCAGTGTGTATCCTAGCTTGTGGACAGTGCCTTGTGTAGCCATCTCATCCATCTTCGTCAGAGTCATCGTCTCAGACAGCTGCTTCACAGCCCAACACTCACAGAAGACTCTGCTCACCCACCTGCTTTCCCAACACACACACACACACACACACACACACACACACACACACACACACACACACACACACATGCATAGAAAAGCTATTTGTTCCACAGTACCAATGCACCAGACCCGCTGCGCCAACAGACCTATTGACCTCGTTCTACCTCTCCCAATGTGTGAGCAACAGCGTGCAGCAGCATTTTGATCAAAGAGCTCTCTTGCTTGTCTCTGCCATCACATAAGAACAAAGTTGATGCGTATTTAAAAATCTTTACACACACACTCGCATTTCTTAACCTTATCTTAAAAACGTATGCATGGGTGTCAAAAATAAGCTTTATTTCTTTAGAAATATTGTTCAGAGCTTTTCATTTGAAGTTGTCATCCACTCCCACAAAAATAAATCCTAATGTCTAAACAAATATAGCAATTAAGTCTCCGGATACAACCTGGAGCGTCTGTTGCTTTATTACTATCTGTGTTGTGCTGATGCTATAAAAAAACAAAAACAGGAAAATCTTGCCTTAGATTTGACTTGATTGGGCCATGCAATATGAGAAAATTGGACTGTATGAAAAATCAATTTAGAGTAAGAAAAGAGGTAAATGTTTGCATGTGTGCCTGTGTTTTCAGGGAGAAAGTGAGGGAGATTAGGATAGTGGGCACGGTATGTAACATTTGTTGGACAAAGATTAGTGTGGGTCTCTAAGTGTTGAATAAAGAGATTGAATAAAGAGAGTCAGTGGATTAAGGCCCAGCAGCCAGGCAGGCAAACTGCGATTAGACCACACTTAAAGGTCGCACAGCTTTACAGGAAAGAGGGAGAATTTCTAGTAGGGAAGAATAACTCGACGCTGGGAACATAATCCATGACATTTTTCTCTCGTTGGTAGTTTAGCAATTGAATGTCATTATGAAAACGTATTTAAAAAAGACATTTTCTACTTTAACCCCATTGAGGTTGATCTGTTATGACATGCTGTTAGTAGTTGAGCTAAGATAGAGGTGAGTGACAGCTCTCCTTCTCTTTCCTTCTCTGTCCTCGCCATATACTCAAATTATACAGTGCTGCAGTAATGTCTCTTTCTCCGTGCTATGGCCATCTTTAAATAGACTATACCATTTTTTGATTGCAGAAAAGTATGCACACATAAGTGCTTTTCACTCATGGAATACAGAAAACTGCCAGATTAACTTTCCCCCCCCCACATAGGTAGAAGATCTGGCTTGCTCGAACAACTAATGACTGCTCCATCAGATAGACTGCTTGAGATGGTAATACGGACAGATTAGTCTGTCATTTTGTAATGCTGGTCATTTTTATTTTTATTTTTTAAATCTCTACAGCTAGGGAATTCAGTTTTCTAATTATCTAGGATTTTCCTCCATGTGCTGCTTTTTAATAATTGCATCTTTAACCATCCCTGACAGCTGCAGACATATTTCTTCCCATGCCTGACTGCTCAGTTTGCTTTTATTACCATCATTCCCATTTGGGGATTTTTTTTTTTTTTTTTTCAATCAACACATTAATGTACATGCTCAAGTCATGCAAGTGCATTTCAAATATGTAAGGGTATACATGATTTTCATAAGTAATTGTAATAAAGGCAGTAAAACTGACTGGACTCCTGCTGTCATTTACACAAACAATGCATCATTGAAATTAAAATTACAGGAAATGCATTATAGTTTAGACGGAATCCCCAGAATCCATCAGCATTGTCAACTTGCTCTGTACCGTAGGATTTCCTTTAGGCTTGGGCGGTATTACAGTATAGCTGTATGGGAATGCACAGCACGTGCCACCAGAGGTCTCTACTGGTAGAAAAGGAAGCGGAGCTGTCGGAAGGTCAGTGGTTCGATCCCCGGCCCCTGCAGTCAGCATGCCGAAGTGTCCTTGGGCAAGATATTGAACCTCAAATTGCTCCCGATGGCATGGCCAACGGTTTGTGAGTGTGTGTAGATGGTTATTCCTATTGACGAGCTGATGTGCACCTTGTATGGTAGCCACTGACTCTGTATGAGTGTGTGAATGGGTGAATGCTGACATGTGTTGTAAAGCGCTTTGAGTGATCACAAAGATTAGAAAAGCGCTATATAAATGCAGTCCATTTACCATGAACGTAGCAGTGCAGTGTGTGTACAGTTTAGGCTAATTGTCGGTGAATAAATGGTACAACTCCTTAAGACCCAAGCCAAGGTCCCGGTGTTAGTCCCGAAGTTCCGTCTAAGCCTAATTCCCTTGAAAGTTCAATTTAAAATATAAGACATCCAAACAATCATTCTTGATTGATATCATCAGATATTCGCAGCACTACATCCCCGCCAGAAAGCATTCTCTTTACATAACAGACATTAGATGATAAAAAGAAAAAGTCTAGCATGATTGAGAAAGCATGCTGCCTAGCCCTTTTAGCTCATTGCAAATGTTTCATGTTTTCAAAAGATTGCTTTAACTCACATTGCAACATTTAGAAATCACCTGTTTTCCTGCTGGTAAGTAGAACATTTCATCAAGATCACTTGTAAATCTAAGTATCTAACAGAGATGCTACCACATGGAGAGTATTATGGTTTGATGTGAGACATGCCTCATGTGGAAAAAGCAATCACTTTGCGTGTATTCTGAACAAACGTAAATCAAACCAGTAAATGGAAGGTCTTTTTGAACCACATGAATGCTTGAATAAATATAAATATGGAATACATGAAATCAAAAAAACATTCTTTGAATTTGTTTCATATTGACTCGGTGGAAAAAATAATGAATATAGCAACATCAGAGACAAAACGAAAGTTCATCTAAGAGTATTACTAACAAATACATCTGTTAATCAGTGTTTCTCTGCTGTTAACACGCTTCAGAGAGATGTTTAAATGCCACACCGAATAAGGGCAATATTCTTAGAAAAGGTTGAAAAGATGAGTGGGACCCTCATATTCATATTGGTTAGAAACACATGTGTTGTCCTTTCTGTAGAATTGTGTCCTTGACTAGGAAACCTGTGTAGGGAATCTGTGTTGTCCATTAGCGTATGTACGTGGACTATTGGATCACAATCAAAAGGCCTAAAACAGCTATGTGGTAAATATTGAACACAGCAATCAGTACAACAAACCATACCTCTAAAAGCCTCTGAAAAGAAGGAAGGCAGGGGAAGTATCCACTGTACAACAATGTTGATCCATGACAGACGCAACATCTATAGGGTAATCTAAAACAACATCTGAAGGAGACAATCCTTGGATGGCCAGAACAATCAAGCACTTTCTCAAATGGAACACAACAACCTTCTACCCATATATCTTTATCCATCAGTAGTGGAAAAACAAAATGTCTAAATAAAAGTACAAAAATGGGCAAGAGAGTGCACTCTCGCAGCACCAGCAAGATCCAAGCCAACCACTTGATATGAAATGCTAATGCAAGCATGAATTGCATGCCATATTTGAAAAGATATCTGATATTCTTAAGGACCAAGGATGGCTTTGGTCAAAGAGAAGCGCTAATGCAGTTTCCATTATTGAGCAACTTGCTAGGGTAGACCAATAAAACACTTATATCACATAATCTAAAATCAGCCCCAGTAACAAAGCCCAATTTATAGACAGGGGCAGCGTCCTCTCTAAGGTGATTGGTCGAATTGGTTAGTGACTGAATGTCAGTATAGGTCTAGTACAAGGAGGCATTTATAGATCCATTGTGATCTGAACTAACATATAATCTAACGTTTTTAATATGCTGTGCAGAGCCTGTTAGAAGTTTAAACCTTGGTGAAATGGAAGTGTGTCTGGAAAAATGGACACATTCTCACTTTGCTTACACTCTCTGTTCCGCAATCTCCCTCTATCCCTCTGACTTCTTTGCGTACGTCAAAACTAGAATACTCATTGACTGAAGTTTTCAGTCAATGAAGTTTGTGAGGTCTTGTTCAACTCGTGTCAATTCGTCTTGTTCAACTCGTGTCAATTCTGGTTTCAAAAAAACAAATGCAAAAGATAAAATACCAAACTCGAGGCTTCAAAACCATAGTCCACAAACCAAGGGGTGACATGGTGACTACGTTCACTGACAGCCTGTGGAAATACCTTTTGGACACATCATTTCTGTAAGTGAGAAACAAAACCAAACTGTGTTGTTGTTTCTTCAGTGGAATGTGCTTTTACATATACTCTCCTCTGTTTGGCCAATCAGTGGTAAGCAAACTGTAGATGAATGTTTGTAGCAAGTATCAATCAGTCCACTGCTTTCATTGGTCAAGTCAAGTCTCATTAAAGTCAGTCATGTTTGAGAGACAGGCAGACAGACACAGTGGCCCATCCTTCCCAGTCAAAGATGATATTAAGGCAAAGCAATAGACCATCGCTAGAGTCTTCAATCTTATTCGCACTCCGCAGATTTCCCAGGCATTTATCAAACACTATTGAGTCTAAAAATAGTTCATACGTAAAACATTTTATTTATAACTTTCTATGATATCATCAATGTGCAGTGATCATAGTAATTGGTGTGATAACGATGTAATTTAAAGTAATAGAAAAGTTGCTTATCGTAAGTTTGTACATCTTTATGTTCTACAGTTCAGTTGTTATACTGCAACAGTTATACAGTGATGAAGAAGCGTTTGCTTAATTCATGTCACAGAAAATATCTGTGTGTGTTGCAAGGGTTGCAGGGGGCAAAGAGTGAGGAGAGAGAGAGAGAGAGAGAGAGAGAGAGAGAGAATTATGCCTCACGAGATATGAGAGGGAAACACGTTGCGCCCCGAGGACATATGGGAAAGAGGAGAGAGGAGAATAAGTCTGAAAATCGGTTGAAGTGCAGCACATTGAGGAGTGCTGAGCATAGATAATTATACATTATGTATGCTTATGTAAAGAGTATTGAATATGTACTTAGGTGGCTATTGAAGAGTGTGAGAAAGGGACATTAAACGCTTACATATATATGAGAGAGAGAGAGAGAGAGAGAGAGAGAGAGAGAGAGAGAGAGAGAGAGAGAGAGAGAGAAATTCATCTTATGGTCCTTGGAAAGTGTGCTCTTCACATGCACACTTTCCAAGGATGATATTGCTATGATAGACAACTTATGCCTACTTATACAAAAGTGTGGTTCTCTGCCCATTGTTTGAGAGATTGTCACACACAATCCCCCCCCTATCCACGCACTCCCAACTCCCATCACACACACATACACACACATACACACACACACACACACACACACACACACACACACACACACACACACACACACACACACATATATACGCACAAAATCATGCAAGCTAATACACACAGACACACACAGTGGGAAGCCCCCTGGTGGATCTAATTGAAGAGATTAGATGTTATCCTGTTATATCCCAGCCAATTTCAGCCCATAGCCAAAAGTAATGCTTGAGAATTTAGGGGTTACAGCAACCTCCACACACAGCATAGCTGTTCCCTTGGAAACAACAGCAAGACAGTCTATAACAACCTGCCTAATACACTCTCTTTCTCTCTCTTCTTCTTCTTCTAACTGCTTTTCATGAAATCTTTTAATGCTGTTATTCCTTCATCTTTCTGCTGTCAGAAAAAAAAGTTGATCTCCTTGCTCAATACTTGTAGATATGCCATAATCAAAAAGGACGACAACTTTACCATGCAAGGATCCGCAGCTTAAGACAGAAGAGCAAACACTTAGTTGGGATTGTATTCCCAGTGGATTTTCTACAGAAGTAAAGGTGAGGCAGAAAGAAAACAAGAAGAGAGAAAGATAATTATAAAGAGCACTAGAGTCACGCATCTCACTCATCGAGTGGTGTGTGACATGCTGTGCTCTCTCGGCAGGACCGGCGTTTAATTAGAGTCTAAAAACATGTCCACTAGTAATGATTACCTCGTTTATCACAAATGACTCCACAGAGGCAATCCCGGTGTATTTGTGCATGTCTGTGTGTGTGCGCTATGCATGAGCTTGTGTTACTGTACATACTGTATGTATCCACGACCTCCACGGGAAGAGGGAGGTAAACTAGTGTAAAGTAGATGGGGAAGAGAAGAGGGGACTGAAAGTGCTGGTGTGTGTGGGTTTCCACTGTATATGAGATATATTAATATCAAATGTGTTTACAGAAGTAGGCCTCTAAGCTCCACATACGAGTGGGCGCATGCACTCCCACTAAGGAAGGGATGAGCTAAGCGTTGTCCCATGTGCTTTATAGCAGTTTATAATTTAATCTGTGCACGTAACCTGAAAATAAAAGGAACCAAATGACCAATTAGGGTAATGTTTGCACCCTAATGCTCTTATTTGTGTGCTGCTATAACAAAGGTTACAATACCCTTGATACCACACGCACACATACACAACATCACTCAAACAGACCTTCCTGCGCTGCAGGCTTGTGTTTGTTTACCCAACACTTCAGTTTAACCTTCAGATACCCTCTCCACTCTTCCGCAACCAGGTAAAGGTCTCATTGCACTCTCCCTGCTCCCGTCCCATGACATTCTGCCATGCCTCCGCACATCTCACTTCATGTCACCACTAATGCCAGTAATAATCTCAGCATGAAGAACCGATTCATTGATGATCGATACAGATAGACACAATTAAAGTGGCATATCGGTATGTATTCGGTGAAACACATTCAACATTGAGTAAAACTGTAGCGCACTCATGTCAACTGAGGGTCAGAACTTTATTATATAATTACATATCCGTTTTAGCATGTCTTAAAGGTTTTTGAAAATTGAATCGGTAGCTTTTTTATTCAGATGATCATAAAGACTGGCATGCTTCAAAAAGAGAATGACCTTTATTCCTTTAATACTTAAAAGGCTGACTTGTAAGGTTTCATTGGCATTTGTTGGAGGAAGGTAATCAAGTGTGCATTTTAATTTAATTTTACTGTCAGTTAGAAATAAAAATTAACCACTGGCCTGTATTTTTAGAGGTAAAGACATTTCGCCTTGCAGGCAAACCCCTCAGCATATATCTAATAGGGATGTTTGTTTTATAGTACGCCATATAAATGACAAATTAAACTGATTACTTATTTTTTTTTTTTATGGACAGATTTACTTCAGCCAAGCTGTTGCGGCATGTCCGCCCAACACTGTAGGAGGGTTGAAATTTGATATTTTTTGCTAATAGAGCTCAGAGCAAATTTGGATCAAATAAAGTGCCTATTGACAGTAAACAGCCTACTCAGTTCAAATGAATACAAGTCTTTATTTGTAGCTCAGGGGAAATTGACTGTACGGTGCAATGCACTACAGACATAAAGCCAAGTTACTGGGATAATATCAAACCGTCTGTTTTCAGTCATTCGCAACCATAAAGTTGAAACTTCATACATTTAATGGAGGAATAATTTCCAACTTCATACACTGGGTTTAATGAGTTATATAATCAGCTGCCATGTCAATGAGTAAGACAATGAGTTTTTATTTAAAGGACAATTCAAATCTGCAAAATAGAATACAATAAATCTATTGTTTTAGCAAATTCAGAAGAATTATACTAATACTTAGAATAATCAGCCATACATATACTGATGTTACTGTTCCATTTTAGCCAAGTAAATATGAGTTTAGCTAAGCTATCAGACTGGCCTGTAATGAGGGCAAAAAGGCATAAAAATCCATCACCGTCATGGAAAATTCTAAGATTACTATTGATGCTGCTCATCAGGGATCTCATTGCCTTGCCGAGAATGATTGGTTCTGTCTGGCAGTGAGTTCCATGTATGTGGCTGAAGCCTCCTAGTGTGTGTGTGTGTGTGTGTGTGTGTGTGTGTGTGTGTGTGTATGTGTGTGTGTGTGTGTGTGTGTGTGTGTGTGTGTGTGTGTGTGTGTGTGTGTGTAGAAGTAGGGAGTGTTGGTGAGGATGTCTTGTGATTAATACTCCTATTTGCTACTGCCTCTCCCTCCTCAGCCCTTTCTCGGCCCAAGGTTAGTTGGAAATATCTTGTGCAATTTCCATAAGCATATTGGAACCCTAATACACCATGTCACAATACTTAAAAATACAGCCATAAGCTCATGGGTATTTAAGTGCCCAAACAGTAGATGTGTACGCGTTTTGCAAGGTAAAGTGATGGCAGTCAATTTAAAGAGGAGCCTAAAAAATGGCCTTTCTTGATGCAGGACTTCTAATACCCACATTTGCACAATGCACACTGTCATTGTTGTGACACATTATTGTCAATTCACAATTTTAGTACAAATTTCACATTTCAAAAAGCTTCAGGAAAGAGATTGGAAAGGATACATTTAAAATTCCTTTCTAATTCCTTAACAAGCATCCATATGCGTATGGTGCACACTACACACACACACACACCATCATGAGACATAATAGGCTCTAATATAACCAAGTTGACCTATGCTGTCGTGTACAAAGATCTCAAGGTTAATGTGTTAGCATGTGTCAGTTCCAGACCATAGGCTGTGGCTAATTCATATGTGAGAATCGCAGATAATATCCAATAACTGATTATTGACCAGATGTATGACAAAAGGGAGGTTTTTTTTACAGACTTCAGAATGTTGTACTTAATGCATCAGACTCAGACTGCTGACATGTTGTTAAGGATCTGTACATGTTGTTGTTTTAAAAAGCACACGTGCAGAATACAGACTACAGTACACTTCCTGATGATAAGTGAGAGACTGTGAATGACCGACATAATACAAGCAGGCTGTCACTGCAGTTCATGACAAGAGTTCAGAAGAGTCTGAATAAACCCTTAAAAATAACAATATAAGCCAAAAACACAAATAACCATCCAAAAATATTAATCTGGAAAGGAAGTTCAGATCTAATTGCAATATCACACAAAATGCTGCTGCATGCATTATTACCCGGTAATTAAGTTGCCTATCATCATCTGTCATCTGTCACACGGGTTGTATTTTCTTCCGCCACATTATGATATAAATTAACGACTCTTCAATCAATTAACACACTGATCCTTCTCAGTATGTGCTTTAGATCATCAGAGATAATAGGGATTATTAAAAAGCACAATACGCAATTGCCGTCTTTGGCAGCAGAGACATTTCTCTCCCAGCAGGATTGTAAGCTTTTCTTTATATTATCAAATATAAACGTCTACGTAAACCATATGCCTGTAATCATTATGTACACATATTGTTACGTATTGTTAGACAGTGCTAATGAGTGCTTCGCCCTGCACAAACACACTCTTTTACATACTTTTCAAACTCTAAACAGACTCCATGCCGTGCTGCGCTCAGTTACTGTGCAGAGCCAATTGAAGAGAAATACATTTTCCCCGAGGTTTCAACTATGTTTATCTCTCTTTTTCACTTTCCCTTTCTACCCCACATCCTCCCCATCTTTGTGTTTCTGCCTGATGACAGCTTGATTATGCAAAAACGGTGGGAAAGACGAGAGGTTGGTAATAAATTGATATTAATAACTGTGATTTGTCTGGCAGCGTCTTGCCCAGCTATTTCCACGTGTTGTTTATATTGTAACATTATTTAGAAAAATGATCCCCTGCAGACTTAAAAGACAAAAGGGGGATTCAAGGATGAAATTGCAGTGGCGCATGACAATTAGGGCTAATTTGTTGCAGCAATTCACATCTGAACAATGATTTAAATTAATATGTACCACTAGGGGAATGACTTAGAATGGATTCACTGACATGCCACACATCCAGACAGGCGTACAAAGGTAGCCAATTGAAGTATGCTTGACTCTTGATCCCTATTAAAATGAACAATTACACGGTAGGGCAGTGTCCCTCAACTAGGCTGTAGTTTACTGGCATTTGAACCAGACCAGTGATGTGGCTGGTGGGTCATGGTGTGTGCATCACAGGGGCAGAGAGTAAGGAAGTCGCAACATAAATATTACATAAAGTGAGCAGGAGATGATAGAGACAGACAGACCCTCCTCCTGACCTTAGAACATTATCTCTTTTTGTTGGTCTCTGTATAAACAGTGTCGGAAAGTCTGCCCCGGGTTGAGCTGCTACGCTGAGACCGAGTTAATATGAGGCATCATTATTTTAAGATGAGATTTAGCACAAATAATTCACCCTATTCTCAACGATACACACAAAAATACACGCAAAGGGCAGCTTCAAACATGCACACATCGTCACACAATGGGCGACTGATGGCGTCTAACAGAGAGACAGATTTCACACATAAACACACGTGACAGGCAGTGTGAAATATAGATAGACTAATGATGAAACATGAAATCATATAAACACAGGCTAAAACAAAAGCTCGCCGGGCAGGGCTTCAACACTGAGGCAAACAGGAGCTTTAGGCAAAACAGGAAATTAAGAAAACAAATGAATTTAACAGCATGCTTCTTTTACAGGGCATTTCACTTCATTTTAGCAAGACAGTCTTAAGTGGGAATCACAAAAATAACCCAGAGGATCACTCTTGCTGCATCGCACATTGGCACACACACACACACACACACACACACACACACACACACACACACACACACACACACGTACAGTACAGAATGTGCACAGCAGAATGTAAATGAGCAGATAAGATGATAAATTCTGGGAGAACAGAGGCATCATTAATCTTTGCGGAGATAAGGTGTAGTAATTAAGGTTGCTGACACATGGCAGACTCCCATAGGGAGGCTGTGACAGAGTTAGACAGGGGAACAGCAAGCCTCTCTACCCCTGCCCAATACCCTCTTAGTGGGGTGCTGAGGTGAACCTTCGCTGTCTGGCAGCATGGCTGACGCGTCGCCTCTGCTCTGCTCTCCACGCCCTCCCATCCCCGTAATTGAATTTCTGCAACCCTTTTCCATAACCTATTTTGCCATTTCCCCCGACTCTTGTGAACTTTCCAGTTCTTCAGAAACAACAACAGTTTAATACAGAGATGTGGATTCTGTAAATATGCAGCACTAAACTACTTCTAATGCTGTGACGCACTACTATAGCACACAGGGCAATAAAACAAGCAGTGACACTTGACAGATGACATAATAAAGATATATAAACTGCTTCCACAGACAAACCCTGAAGCAATAGAGAGTAGGGATATACTGTACATATCCTGGCTGAATGAATGGACATTATGTGGCATTATCCTTAATGTAGCTCTCTACTTTCTCTCCCCATAAATATTCATATGATCATAATGACTTATTACATTACAAACACATGTAGATAAAGCTTACATATAGACACTCTGCCTGCCTTTCCAAACTAAACTTCACATGCATTCATCTGTCTGCACAGACATGTATGAATGTTGTATGTAGGCACTTGTTATGTACTTATTTGTATTTATGCATATTTGAAAAAATGTCCTTGCTGTCACACCAACAGTGAACAATATTAGTTTGTCATCAATGTTAATCATAAAAATGTGAGTTGGGTTCAGTCTGATTAGGCCAAAAGAAAACGATCATTCTACACCATAGGGCTTCAACAGGAGGTCCGCGACCCCCAGGTGCTGCAGGGGGGGTCGCAAGATAGTTTGTAGATAAAGCAAAATAAATGTTATAGAAATATATAAAAAAAAAATGTATTTTATTTTGCACATTCACATCCTCCCCACCCGCCATCGCACAGAACTCTGACAGCACCCCCCCTTCGTTAGAAGCAGGGGGTCCCTGCTCCACGCTACACCAGTTTGGGGGTCCTTGGCCTGACAAACGTTGAAGACCCCCGTCCTCCACTATAAAGAAAGATGCTCCCATGTAACATAACAAACCTAAAGATTCAAAGGAAACTTTAATCTGACCTCCGCTGGATTATACACTGGCTTTTTTTTTTCTTTAAAAGATGAGCATCATATTAATCTGTTCATTTTTAGCATGACATCAAGGTTTTGCCAACAGTCATTGTTCCCCAACACGATTTATCCAAGAATTTCCAACTTATTTAATTACTTTGCACTATTAAATATTGTTCTTCCTAATAATGAAGTAACATTTTGTGCTGGTATTTCTTTCCACTTAGGAATTCAAGCGTTAACTTTACTTATAAAAAATACTCATACTCAATACTCATACATATAAACATATTTTCTTGTTCTTGCACAATCCTACTTATGCCATTCTATATTATATTTAATCAGAATTTATCTTGGACCAATTATCGGTCAGAAGGTCTCAAGTGATTTTGGACGATTCACAATTCACACACACTGCGGTGCAAATTGACGTGCTGAAAAACAGATTTGAGTACTGAACATTGCTTTCTCCGGGCGCTTGTGACTGACATATGAAATTTGATTTGTACTTCTTATAAACTAAACAAGTGTGACTTGCTTGTTATTCACTGGATAAATGCATGCAGTGCCAACACAGCATCAGAAAGGACTGCTGGAGTCCATTCAAACAGGGGAAATAATCTGCATGTTTTTACTGGCGCTACAGTGTGTTGATTGGCAAATGCTTTGCTTGAGTTATTCAGTGATGTTTGCTTGTCAGCATAGGAAATGTTGCATTTATTGTTGTACCATCAAACTCGACAGAACAAAAACAGTCTGGCTTTATAGAGGTGCACTGCTGCAGATAATTTCAAATTCCCCACAGATCGTGCTTTGCTTCCACTTCATAACACACTCGCATCGAGGTGTATGGATTCATTGTAATGGTACATTTACGTCCTAAATATGATAAAGGATTCATTCTGGTTACAGTCAACGTGGGCCTTATTTTAGATTTTTCCCATAAGAATGATTGATTGTATTCATTATTGCCTCGTGATCTGTAGAAAGTTAGTAACGGCAATATTTCCTTCTCACCTAGACTACTTTAACTCCTTATTTGTTGATATCAGTCCCTCTTGTGCATCACGTCTACAGCTTGCCGCTGTTGGACACCTTACTGGCACCCCAGTGCTGGCCTCCATTCGCTTGGCTTCTAGAATGATAAATAATTCATCTTATTGTTTTGTTTTCATGGCACTTAGTGAGATGGCGTCAGTGAGATCTTTTAACCCCTCAATCCTCCTCCAGATCTCTTATCGTCGTCTGACCTAAAGCTTTTGACTGTCCTGCGGTCTCAACCGATACACGAGGGGATCACAGACCGTGGAGCAACCTGCCTCTAAAAGCAGGAGTGACCCTGCAATCGAAACTTTGAAGACCACCTCAGTCACCCTTTCTTTGAGCTTCAGATCCCTGATAGTGCTGTGTTCCAAAACACACAAACCCAAAAGGTTTTCAAAACACAACACAATTGCAGCGCTTTTATTTCCGTTTGAAGGTCTCACACCTTAGTCACGCTCATCCGAGATCATTAATCAGTAATTAATCAGAAAGGTAATTAAGGACGTTGTGAACTTTGCACCTGCGTCTTTATACATCATCTGGGATGTTGTTGGCATAACATTACCAACAGGCCCCATTAATGATTGCAGTCCTCCCTATTAAACTACAGTATCCAAATAGGTATGTCAGAGACAAAACATCTGTTTAAATGATCTGTTGTCTGACATGAATATCAATTTAAGTTTTCTCTAAACTCATAGGGATACGCAAATTAATTATTAAGAGTTAACATTTGACTTATTCACAATTTTTTCTCCCTTCTTATCTGATTGAAAATAGCTGAATATTAAGGAAGTGTCTGTAGAAAGCAGTGTAACTGTGGGGCACTATTATATAGGTCTTCTATCTGCCTCAACCCATTAGAGGAGCACGCCTTTTCTAGGAAGTGAAGCATACATTCATCTCCATAAAGGATGCTATTTTATGCAAGGAATAAGTCACGAGCATGCATGGACCAGAGAACTGCATTATATGGATGCTACACTAGTAATAAACACACACACACACACACACACACACACACACACACACACACTCACACACACACACACACACACACACACACACACACACACACACACACACACACACACACTCACACACAAAGCCTGGGATGTGTGAGATGTGACAGAGGGAATGACAGAGTCAAGAGAAGACGCAGTGCATGTGGATTACCTTGTTACCTTGACTACAACCGCGCTTTGTTCTCCAGTTGAAATTAGAGGTTTCTTTCCAAAGGTATGGAATGAACACACGCAGTATATTAAAACACTGACAGTTTGTATGCAACAACTGAACAGTACAAATAAGAATAGAAAAGGCTTGACCTGCATGAAGGTTCTAAACTTCAGATGTAGGCGAGCATGCTGAACTGCTGACGTTCTGGAAACAAGAGTGCGCCTGGAACAGCGTCTAATAAGAACAGTCCTGGCGTCCCACTCAACATGTCACAATCCCCCTGCCCAACGTCACTAGTTTCATGCTCAGAGAAATCCAATCTATCATAATTACATGGATGTCTGCCTATATTGATCACATGTTAGTCAGGGAAGACTGACAGTGAGCAGTGGAATTAAAATAGATGTGTGAGTACCAGGCATGAGCTCAGGGACTTCTACTCCACTTTGGCTGAGCAGCACACGAGTCTACGAGCCTATAAGTGTCATTTTGATAGATCTCTTTCCTTCCCTCACTCTCTCTCGCACACACATACCGATTCAATGGTATATGTAACCTGACATACAGTACAGATGTAGCACATAATAGATATTGTACAAATGTGATTTAACTCTAGTGCAGCTCAACAGCATTGCTACTCTGTGCATACAACCGGAGTTGTCAGAGTCAAATAAAATGGTTGAGCAGCCAAGTGTTTGGAAGTCATGAATTATATGTTACAACATACCCCCGAAGATGCATAGGGAGTGAGGGCTCCTCCTTGCCCCTCCACACACACACACACACACACACACACACACACACACACACACACACACACACACACACACACACACACACACACCAACAGTATTACTGTCTGGTCCTTTACCAGGATTAACAATAGCACAAGCATGTGCATCATCATCATCATCATCATAATTCCTCACATTGTCACACTGTTTTCATCCTTTTCTTAATCACCCAAATCATCATCATCATCAATCTGAACTCGCGTCTACACTTCTGCCACACTCTCATGCATCACACGCGGCTTTCTAGATGTTCTTGGCATTAGTCAGAAAACAATTTTGATATATTTTTTTGCAATCTAATTCACTTGCTTTCATTTTCGTCTCATATTTGCTCCCTTCCATCACACCTCCCACCTCATTTCTCCACTAACAGTGTCCAAGTGACTCCATAATTCTCCCTGGAACAGCTGAAACCTTAATGGTCCCTAATGACAGGCTCAAAAGGAGCACGGGGAAGGTTGTATGGTGACGTCAGGGAGAAGAGTGACGAGAGTAGGACAACTGATAGATGGGGCTGTGAAGGAGAGGTGAGAAAACACATTGGAGGGAAGGAAGGGCTGGAAAGAATGTATTGATGGGATTAAAGTGAATGTGAAGGAAGAGATGAGATGGAGGTAAGAGAGGGTAGAGTGGGGAAGGGAATTGGTACACGGTTGGGTGAGAAGTACTGTGTAGTTTGTGCAGCACAGAGAAATAGAAAGAGACAAGGCGATTGAGAGCGGGTGATAAAGAGATACTGTAGATACCAAGAAACAACACAACTACAATGTGACCAATAAAAAGATCCAAAGGCTGGAAAGAAATTTGTTTTTTTACAGGTTGAATTCAGCTACACTGTGCTTATACAATAGTAGGCAGGATAGAGGAGCCTGGGATATGTTGTTCCCCACTTGGTAATGTGTTACCATCCAAACAAGCAGAAAGGCAACAGCCAGCTGGATCAGCCGTGGCAGGCATCATCACACCCAGCTTTCACCTCAGCAGCATATTGATGGCTGAGAGAGACAAACAAAGTGTAAATGCACCAGGTGTATGCGTGATCACACACCGCATGCTGGCCAAAGCACTCACACACGAGCGTGGGTGCACCTTGTTCGTGTACACAAGCACACACACACAGATAGAGGCAAGATTAATAAATGTGTGTTTTCAACATCTGTTGGATTACAGCTCAGCGGGGAAGACCGCAGGAGAGAGAGCGAAAAACAGAAAGAGAGGAGTAAGCAAGTGGGGTACAACTTGTTTCTGTCCATCTTTCATCTCCCTGTTAGCAGTCAGCGCTGGCTCATTTGTTATTGGAGTCACACACAGACACAGTCAGGGAGGGTACGGGGAGAAAGAATAAGGGCCTACTTTTTGAAATTGCTACTTGGTAGGGGTAAGTGTTCTGGAGCTGGGTAGTAAAACCACATAAGATTTTGGAACTAGATATCATGAAAAAATAGAAGGGGTTTGAAATGAGAAAAATAAAGAGAACAGGAGCAGGGACTTGACAAAGTTAAAGAATGCAGAGTGGATAAGAAAAGAAAACGCTGTGGATTCAGCACTCAGTCTTTTCTCTCTAGATAAAGCTTACATGATCTTGGTCGATACAAGGTCATTTGAATACAGAATGGTTTGTTCAAAAGGTTCACACATATACCCACACGCTAGGACAGGAGGAGAATAACGCAAATGTTTTTTAGATGGTGTAAAAACTAGCCATCTTAGTCACACACCCTTACACACACACAGAGAGAAAAGGGTGAGGGGGAGAATAAAAAAAAAAAAAACGCAGGCAGAAAAAAAAAAGGGCCTCTGACAAATTCAATTTGTAAGGGCTAGAGCCAGTGGATGCAGACAGGCCTATATTAGTATTACTCGTATGATAGAGCAGCCCATCCATCACACAGACATACACGAGAATGTAGAGGGGAGGAAGGTAGACAAGAAGAGAGGTGAGAAGAATGCATCTAAACAGCACCTACCAATAACTGAATGGTAACTTTATGTGTGGCACTTCTCCTCTGAAGACAATTTTCTTTTTTTTAGTCTCATCGTTCCTTCTTTGTATGTGTGCAAATGCGATAGTTTGTGTCCATGCGATGCAGTGTGTTGTTACAACTGACCTCAGGGGGAAAGCAAGATTATTAAAGCTATTGTTTTGTGAAGGACGAAGCCGAAGGTTGCAATCCAGTCCGTCTCCACCTTCCTATCCCTTCTGGGGAAGACAGTGACGTAACAAGCAGGGATGGATGCAGTCTGAAATGCATTTTGCCGTATATTGCCATGTAGGTCACTATTCCCTAGATAAGCTTCCCTTTATATTTCTCCTTCTCCACTTCAGACAATATGTCCTACTCATAACTAGGGTTAGAAAATGTGTGAAAATTGTGCTTCACTTTAAAACCTTAAACTGCAGACCCAGAAACTGAATCTTGGGGAATTGTGAAGGCCAAACCCACACACACACACACACACACACACACACACACACACACACACACACACACACACACACACACACACACACACACACACACACATACTGCATATTTGGAGGGAGAGAAGCGACATATTTACCTGGACTTTGACTTTGATTGTGGCTGACCTTTCAGATGAAGGCTCTATGTGTTGATTTGCAAACATAGAGAACTTCATCAGTTACAAAGGTGAAGATTAGACAAATACACGACAGTCGGTAAAATTCAACACTTTCTGTTTTGTTTTGTTTTTTTTTAAGTATCCATATCAAAACTGAAACGTGCATAAAAAAAAGAAATATTTTGGGGTAATGCCCTAATGCTGTGGAAGTTAATTATCCTGAATGTATTAATATAACAGCTAACCATGGAGGAAGTGTGCAAACAGCAAACATGATCAGTTTAGAAAATGGAGAGACGTCTTATTAAAATACTAAAGGAAACATTAAGAGTAAGGATATCGCTCTCTCATAGACAGTTACAAAGAAAAAAAGGCCAGATTATCTGTGCAGGTAAATAACGGCAGAATTCACGGTTTTGTTTCTTTTTTTTTCTTCACATCCTTTGTTCCTTCACTCCCACTCCCATGATGATGTAAGCTATCATCATGGCTACCTACGCTCTACTTCACAGTGAGCCCAGAGCAAAAAGCTTGTCATGTGTGCGCCCCCAGGGGTGTGCATGCGTGCATTCATGTGTGTATCTATGCATGTGTGAGTGAATGTTTTCTTGACCCCTATAATTTCTGATCTAGTTCTCCTGCTCATGTGTCCTTAAACTCCCCCACTCTCATCCATGTATCCTCAGTCTGCACCTCTTTATAATTATAGTTTGCCAGATCATATCTGTAAAAAAAACAAATTGCCAAATTCTGTGCACTATTTGAACTTGCTTTCACATATAATTAATGACGGAATGTTGCAATCAGGGAGATAGAAAATGAAGTCGCAAAAAAAAGAAGAAAAAAGAAAGCTTTTTGTGTGTGTGCGGTTCTTCACTGTTGTGGGTCTACAGCAGCCAACACTCACATGCAGACACACACATCCCAATGGGTAAGATTGCTCGGACACCCAAATGTCAAGGTCACCCTGAGAGTTCAAAAACCATCACTTTGTTTCCAAACCCGTCTTCAAATGAATCCTGATAGAAGTCACTAATGCAATCAACCTTTTAGCCTCAATCCCAAACTTCCATTCTCTATGTGGGGTGATGTGGACTCAGATGGGGCAGAGGACAGTAACATCACCCTTTAACCATTCATGAGTCCGCACAAATCAATAGAAACACCACGTAGGAGCCAATGCACCCTTGTGCTGTTACATTTGAGGGCAATTGTTCAACTTTTGATCATTTCTTTCACCCGTGACACTTTCCTTAACCTCAACCATTACTTTACATCAAAGCCTGGTAAATGGTGCTCACAAGTGCCAATTTCTGGGTTCTCTGATCTTGAAGAGTCACAGGATACTTTGGACCGCATGCGAGAACACACACAAATACCCGCCTGTTCCTTGAAATCACTCTGCTTGAATGGAGTGTTTATTAGCTCACACTTGGTCCACAGTAAATCCTCTCAAGAGAGTCCCTGCCCCCTTCAGGTCAAACTCATATCAGCACTGTGTTTGATCTTAGGTCGGTACAAAAGAATCTGGGAGACAGCACTGCTTGTGATATTGATCAAGACACTTCACAGGTATGTTTTTTATGTTTCAAACAGAACATTTCCAGAGCCGGGGCATTAATTTGTGGCAGAGGAAGTAATTAAAACCAAACTAGGGTGACTCAGTTCGAGTTTTATAGGGACATCACAACATCAGGTAGTCATAGAATAGACAGACTAATAGGATGCCACGATGAATTTATACTGTGAAACAAACACCACGTGAAAACATCAAGTGAAGCCAGATGAAACTATACTTTAGATCTACTCCTGCAAAGCAACAAGGCTCAGCCAATTGTGTTGTTCAATGAATTGTAAGATCTTCCCCAATCTTGCAAGAGTTTTCAAGCATCGACTTCATGTATGTGTGTGTTAGACAGAAGGAAAGAACTCAAAACAATCTACAATAATGTGCGCATGTGTTTTTTTTCTTTTTTTGTGTGGGTACATAACAGTGTGTTTTTTCATTAATGTATTTTTGTGCCAGTGGGCCACAGAATGATCTTATATAGAGGCTAGGCCCTCAATTTGTGGCGTTTCTCAAGCCTATATTTAACAGCAACAAGGCCGAGACCCCAGACCACGGTTCCCTCCCACTCAATCTAACTCCATTTTACATCCACCAAAAAGCTCTACTTTTATCTCCAGCAATTCATCTGGGACACATATGTGGACCTTTCAGGAAAATAACCGAGTGTAGAAATAGGCTCTAAACCCCCCCCCCCCCCCCTCTTCTCTGCTCTACTACACAATCATTTTGTATTTAAAGATATAGCTGAGTTAATATACAAATAAATGAAGCAGCCGATCGCTGTTTCCTGACAACCTGCAGAATACAAATAGAAGCCAAACCAACATTAAGCCACACAGCTCTGTGCTTCACTTTAATATACTGGACTGCACTGTAGTAACATGCAGAATATCTGACCTGGCAGTATCTCTTATAATCTTACAGGACATTTTTAATGATACCATACAACACAGTTAATCAGTTAGATTCAACTCTTACCAAAAAGGGTTGGATGTCTCACACAATAATAATACATTACCCCTTTCCTTAAAGTCTTTGACTAGATATAAACAATGTGTGTTTTCTTGCTGTGATCATTGTGGAAATGCTTATTGTGTGTGTGTGTGTGTGTGTGTGTGTGTGTGTGTGTGTGTGTGTGTGTGTGTGTGTGTGTGTGTGTGTGTGTGTAACTGAAAGGTTTGCAATTTAATTTGTACCAAATCAAGCACTCTGCATCAATCAATCAAAATTAAACTGAAAGAGTTGGCAAGTGCAGGGTTTAGTGAGTAGGCAGGGTGTGTGACTGACTGCTGAGGGGTTCATCTGTCTCCTTTTAGAAACAGGTAAGTCTCCCCGACAGCTATGCCATCCCGTCATGGCTCAAACGTGTGCCCTATACTGCTCCCAGACACCGATAATGCCCACATTTGTGTTGGCCATTAGAGCAGCAAACACTGTACCGTGAGTTTCTGCGCTCTGTTTTTGCTGGCTCCTTCACGCAGCTTGAGGTTAAACTCGGAGATACAATAACAGAAACATGACTACGTTCATACATACTGCACCCACACTTTTTCTTCTCCTCTCTGTCTGCCTTTCAATGTCTCTTTCTCTTGAGCGACATCTCCCTTAGTTAACCACATGTACACACAAACAGACACACAGAGCCTCCCTATCTAACCTCAAACAATGCACTGCACAGAGCATAGTAACTTCAGCTACATACTTATCTAGACCTATAGAAACTGGGATTCTATGACATGAGCATGAGCATGAGCAGGGAAGACTAAGACTGCACAGTGTGATGATTTACATACTGATTTCAGTGTAGCCCACTACACTTAATGAGCTGATTTCAATTTGCACATTGACATATGAGCTTACTCAACTATTAAGTCAAATTTACATAGTATTTAAACTGAGTGAATTCGACTATGTTAGTCACTTTTTAGTTTGGACAACATGACGTGAATGTATTGCTCTGAAACAGAAAATGTCAAATTACGAAGGTTATTTAAAACAAATTAGTTTTTCAGTGCAATTCCCATTGCCTTTGTGTTTGCCTACCCAGTCACAGATTTTGGTCTATTTGATGTGTTTCTTGGTGCTTTGGTAGAGCCTAGGCGAGCCAACTGCTCCATGGGCTTAAGTGTTTCCAATAACCTGAGGGTAGTGCGGGCTTGTGAAGTGTTTGCCTGCATGTGTGCGTTTGTGTCCCTGATCGAATGTTACATCTAAAGGGATGCGACAGCTCCTGGTGTCTGCAAAGGGAGGCTGAGCTAGTCCTGAGCCAGTTTTGAGGTTGTTTACACCCCGAAATGTGATAAATCACACACAAAATGAAGCAAGGAAGAGGAACTGGCATGGAGCGTGGTGAGATTTGACAGCTTTCAAGTGTGTTCATTGTTTGTGTGATTATATCCTCTGTTCATAAAAACCAAAGAAATGTGCAATTCTGTTCTTGAGTCTTTCATTGACTCTTCAGCATAGTATTTGTTCACTGGCCTGTGTTATTCAGGACCGCCTTAGTTATCCATAAATGCAAAGAGCAGAGACAACGCAATACAGAAGTTGCTCTCCCATTGGTCAGAAATGATGGGCTGAGGAGAAAAAGAAACACCCTACAGCCTCAAAGGACTTCCCCCCACGTACACATATGAATGCTACACACGCCTAGTCAAGCATTTAAATCAAATCATACGACGATCAAGCAACATTGGCCTATAGCACATCATAAAAGCTCTATCATGGAGCCAGTTCCCTGCGCCCACAAGAAACTACACACAATCCAGAAAGAATATAAAATGTCCCTTTACGACCAATTTGATAATAATTCCTTCTTTTGCCCTCTTTCATTGTTTTTTATTTTATGATCAGCCAAACCAGTAGTTCATTACTCCAGTAACCACTTAAAGAGAGAGAAGGGTGGTGCCCATTGCAATGGCAGACATGTATCTCAGATGAGTAATGTTGTGCTAATGCAGACCAGATGTATGTGTTTTGCTACCGCATGGTTTTACTGCAGCACTGGGTTTTTTTTTTGGATGGTGGGTTTTCCTGCTGTATGATCCAATCAAAGCACACCAAGATGGGACAACAGTTTCACTTTAGCTGAGGGTTCATTTGTTACTATTTCTGTAGTCGGGCTTACTCTGCATGATCAAACGCCTGAGTGCTTAATGTTTTAGCAGAGACAGCTGGGAGGGTGTCTGTGCATGTGTGTGTGTGTGTGTGTGTGTGTGTGTGTGTGTGTGTGTGTGTGTGTGTGTGTGTGTGTGTGTGTGTGTGTGTGTGTGTCAAGCAAAATGTTCCTGGTTTGTGGGAGTGCTTGTGTGCCTATTTGTCTGTATAAAAAGAAGACAGAGGACATTGGGAGGGGCTGCTTGGTTAAATGTTATGGTCGAGGGCTGAATGGTGAAATGAGGTTATGGAGGGTTTGTTGAGTTCAGTCCAGCAGCTTCATTTGGGGGAAGAGAAGGGAGGATGATTTGAAGAAGAACAGATGCAAAGTGCAAATAAAGTGCAAAATAAGTATTTGTATGCATAGGTTTGTGTGGCGTGGAGTCAGTTGAGGGGAAGTGCCAATACAGTAAGTGAACGGTCTGAGTAAGTTTATTCTTCCCATTACCTCAATCTTACAGAGAAGACTTTGGGAAATGTTTGAGCTTCTCCTTTTAACTTTGTTTTAGTCATTATATGTTATTACTTCAGTTTTTTTTCTTAAATTTAGAATCCTTCGCTCTGTGGAGGTTTTAGGCATTTAGATTGATTTAGGAACAAATATATTATTATTGTTGTTCAGTTAAGCTTGACGTGCTCTAGCATCAAGGGCTTGCTACAGAACAACATCTCAGTTCAATATGAGCTAGTTGCTAACAAGCAGAATAATCAGCATCTGTGATGTTGAGAATTACATTTCCCAACTCAGTTAATGTCAGGAAACAAAACTGATTTCAGCTGCAGACACTACATAAAAAAAGGGGCAGTGTTTAGTGAAATACAGTGTGTGCAATGTGGGACCGTGTTAGTCTAAGGCACTCTTTGTTGAGTTACCTGTTGGTTAAAGAGAAGAGAGCCCTAGTGAGTGACACAGTAGTAATGGTCAGACTCAAAAACTCAAATTCTTATCAAGCAATTGTAATGTGCCAGTGAAAAGATATTCACTATCTGGGTCAGGGTTTATCTGAGGCACTGAGGTAGTATTAGAAATAGGGTCAGTTTCGGTTGAGGATTGGAAGGTTGCACTGTCCTGCCGAGATAAGTGGTCTGAAAATGCGCTCACCTGTGGTTGGGTGCAGAGAGCTCACGTCAATGCTGTCATCATTTAATTGTTGTTGTTAAACTGATAGTGAAGAAGCCTTTACACACTTTAAACTTGTTTAGTTTGACTATATGTTACATTTATGCAGAATCAGAGGAATGTTCTCTGCATTGAAGCTTCCTGGACACCTGTATAGTCGGATTGGAATCACTTGAAAGGTCAATGGCAAAGACAAGATTCAAATCATTCTAAATTTGAAAATTTCAGCCAAACCACAATCGGTGTACAACTTCCGAAGTAGCACTGGGACCAGCCAACCATATAACTACAATGGCTCAGGGCTGGCACAAAGTCATTTGGCTGAGAGTTGTGTAGATAGTCTAAGAGTAGAAAATTTGTTAAAAGTCACAGACTTGATGAGGGTCAAACTCTAAAAAGGGTTATAGCGTTAAAGCCAATGATAAACACAACACTGATGCCTAAACGCTCCCTAGTAATGGAACATGATGGCGGTTACAGAGCAGAGCTGACAGATCACCAGAGTGAGGAAGATTAACGTGGCTCCATGTGGAGTTTTCAGACGCGGGGGCCTTATTTACTAAGAGATGCAATAATTACTTCTGTTTGCAATGACTTAATAAATTAGGTTCTAAGCTACATAAATTTCCAGCTATTAAGAAAGTCTATGCAAATCAAGTCAGAAGCAATTTTCCAATTTAAATACCTGAGGCACAATCGTAGTCAACAGTCTCGAAGCAACAGACAGCAAAGGAGAGAGGGTGAAGTGTGATTCCCAGTTGTACCAGCCACCAGAGGCCACAAGAGAAATATTGATAATTAAGACCCATTATTCAAATAAATAAACATTAACATAGTTCACATATTAACAACAAATATTTGAAGTGATCTTTCCAACTGTGCCCTACTATTATCGGATACAATTAAGTGCAACACGCGTGCTTTAATTCTTGCCTGTGTGATCAAGTTAGCAGATGGCACTCTTTGCATATGTAACTGCGTTAGTGCTGCCATGAAACTTTGAATCATTGTCCTGATTCAAAGTTTAATGAGTTTTTACGAGGTGCCTCCAGCTAAAACTAGTACTCAAATGGTTGTAATATGGTTGAATGGTTGAAAATAGACGGCAGAGACTTGTAATGGAGTACAGCATGTACTGAAGACATAGAAGATGACCTGCAAAACAAAGTGTACCTTGTGCAAATGCCACCAAATGTAGGTGATCGCATGAGGCGTTTAATATGATCTCTGTCGTGCACTTTTTAACCAACGCACCCCATGAACACAGGGGATTAAATGTTGCAGTGTTTTAAGTAGTACAAAGTGTTAAGAAATGTCTTTTGGAAGACATTGTTGCTGAATAGGATGGTATGTCTGAACTGGAAAGAGTGGCCGTGCTCAGGAGCTCATGTAGCTGCCACCTTGTGTGCAGCACTTTTTAAAATAATAGTAACAATGTATTATTATGTTACAAATTTAAAATAGAGCTTCAGGCCGGAGTAACTACAAACCCCTGTATATCTTTCACATGTGAACTGAATGATTTTGATTTACACCACATCATCCAAGGCAGGAGCCTTTACAGTGGAAGTTTAGCTCCAGGAGCAGGCACATGGATTATTTTAAACACAAGAAAAAGGAAGGGAATAGTGTTGCTTATTCCTTGCTCTGGGGCAAATAACATTGGCAGTAAGAGAAATGCAAGAGGGTCCTCTTAGGTTTTTACAAGGGTTTATTTGTGGCTGAGATGTCAACTGTGTGCTGTAAAATATTGTTTGGTGATCTCCCCTGGTTAACCCAGGTTCAAAGAACTGAAATGGACTGTCCCACTTTTTGTGAAAATGTATCTGTGATGGCTCTTGGCTAAAAAATACCTGCCAGAAATGCTTTTAAAAAAAAAAAGCTTCCTGGCAACGATTGGAAAGACCTGTTTTTTCATGGGAGCCAAGAGAAAGATGAAGTGCTGCTACATGTTTTGCCTGCATGAATTAATTTGAGGCACTTGAAAAAGTTGAGATTTAATGGTGTATTCAAAAAGTTTCTAACGCAGACTATAAGTAGTGTGGACCTGTCATTACTGCACAAAGACGCGGTGTGAGTGTGTGTTATCCGTCACTCACAAATCCATAGAGTTTCAGAAGAGAAGGTTTCAGCACACAGTATTGACTCACCTGGAGAGACAGAGAAAGAGAGAAAAGCAGAATGAGGAAAAAAAAGAAAAAAACAATAGTTATTACATTAATGCATCAAATTCCAGATCATTTAATACATTTAAATTTAATTTAATTGAATTTCCCCTATGGATTTACCATTACTGTTTTAGCAAACAGCATATGTGTATTGTACAACTATAACACATGACAAAACTCTATTCTTAATATTGCAATACTGACTGTATGTGTATGTTATGTTCACATTTACATTCACACACAGCAGTAAGATCTCCTTCCCTTCATAATGGAGAGCAAACAGTGAAGGAGGATGAGAGGAGAGACTATCCGTCTTCGACTGCTGAGTGACTGATAGAGATCATAGAGGGGGTGGAGAGTGTGTTTATTAGAAAATAAAAGGAGGAATGTATGTACATTTTTTGTATACGCGTTTCCAAGGACGTTGTGCGAGAGTGGGCGGATGAGTTCCTGGCATTTTGTGAAATGTTGAGCGATGCGGTTCAGTGTCAATCATCATTGGCAGCTCCAAATTCTGAAGGAGGCTGTTTTGTGCTTTTTTGAAATGGAATTGTATTTGACTGAATTTGCAGCTATTGATAACAGATTGTGCGATGTATAAATGACAAGTCTAATAAATCCATTAATGACATTTATTGAAAGCCTGGTTCCACTTGCAATTTAAATGACTTATGTGTATGTGTATAAAGGAGAAAGAGACAGGGGAGGGGGAAAAAATGGCAAGCATGGACATAGTGAGAGCGGAGGGGTAATGAGCCCTGGTCAGAAGCCAAAAGCAAAGTACAGGCTCATCTGCTCCAATCAGACGATAGCAAAACTAATGAGGCACAAAGAGGGAGCCTTAAGATACCTCACTATAGCTTTTGTGCCAACCGGGAGCTTGCACATTAGCTTGGGTCATTGACATAAAACCTAACATTAGACAGTCAAACTCACCTCAGTGAACAAAGTGATCTTTAGCAGGTGGAAAATAGTTACTTTTCTTCAGCAAACACATTAATGCCTCCATGAATTGACTTTACGTCATCAAGAGCAAATACCCGGTCACAGCTCACCCTACTGCTGCGCAACAAGCTCAGCTCTATCTGCTGCAGGAAGCTGAGCAACACCTATGGAGTAGCACATCCTGAGGTGTGCAGCTGCACTGACATGGATAAAAACACACTAATGTGTTAATGGATTCTTTACCCATCAAGACGAGTCTGGAGCAAGTGCCGACAAGGCGTGTGTCAGGGGTGGATGTGAGTGTTCAAGTACGCCCAGCTCTAATGTCGTATTACATGTGACGCAGAGAGCAGAGCAGCCAGTGAGTGAACATCTCTGCTAGTGCAGCAGCGTGAAATGTGCAGACCAGGTTAAACATCAATCATATTTCAAAGTAGGATAACTACCACATCAGCTTTATGATCCTCATTCGTTCAGGCAAAGTAAATGGCATGCTAAATATTATTTATAGAACATTTAAACAAACAATCACACACACACAACAACAAAACTCAGAATGTCCATGTTGGCCCTGCAGTACTAACTCCCTGGTTGTGTGTATTTACACTGTGAAGCTATTGACGCCATTAATTATTTATACAATTAATTATACATATATTATATGTTTTGTGAAGACTTGACTATGAATCTTTGGACAGAACACAGAACGCAGACAAGTAAGTACATTGGTGTTGTGAAACACACTCACAGCCTCATCCGCTCCAGAAAGTGTCTGAAGTCATGTTTTTGTCTGAGCACAACCTCACAGCAGCCTTGTAACCCCCTAGATGATTATGGCTCCTAGTGTAGAGACAGAGGGAGAAAAAAGTGTGTGTGTGTGTGTGTGTGTGTGTGTGTGTGTGTGTGTGTGTGTGTGTGTGTGTGTGAGAGAGCGATAAATGAGAGAAAGAAAAAAAACTGCTCCCAATTGTTTTTACACCAGCTCATGTATTAACACCAGGACTGCTCGTCCTCAGGAGTTAGCACCCGCTTTCTTATTTGTAATTTTCTTTTAGAATCTCACCTCAAAAGTTAATGTTGGTGTGAGTCACACTTTAGTTTAAGAAACTAGATAATTAGACATGGTCTGGGCTCCTGTTTTTTAAGCCTCATCAACCCACAAGAGAAGAAGTAAAGACAGTTCAGAGACAGCTTTTCAAGTCAAGTGTATAAACAGTGCTTGATGAAGTGTGAGTGAGAGAGAGACATGTCCGTGTTTTATTCTAGACCCTATTACAAATGACTGTTTCAAAGTAATCTTACCGGATGACAATGACATTGTGATATTGTGTGCCAGGCAATTTGTCTCACCCCCTTCCTCCCTCGTGTAGCTGTTAAGCACCGAGTGGAAGCAAAAGTTCTAAACGGATGGCAACGTACCAAGGGACACCACAGACTGCAACACGACTAGTAAGAAGAATCAAACTCCTCCTGAGGGCTTGTTGGTGGCCCATAGGACAGGCCACATGGTACGTATCCAGTGGATTGAGTCTGGCCAGGAATCTCCCCCCCCCCCCTCTCTCTCTCAGTCCCATATTTCCTGTCAATCTACAGTACATTGCCAAGTTGGCCAATAAAGGCAAAATGCAAAAAAAACAAAGGACAGTATCTCCCAGTAGGAGAGGGTATAAGGAAAAGCTATTATAGGTATGTGCTGTTATCTGAGCTGTGATTGTTGCATAACTTAATACAAATACAACTGTAGGCCCACGTATGCATATTAAAAGTGTATAAAATATACATTAATTTAAAAGACTATCATTCTCAACACTATGCCGTCAAACTGTTCCACACGTTTTAAGGTCGTTCTTCTCTCCTGAATTCTATTTTAATGAGAATCCGCGATGCGTTTGCTTTTTACTTAAGGACTCCATTTGTCTTATGTTGTAGAAGAGATTTATTTTGGTATTCAGCTGCTATTAAACTGAAGTTAGTTAGTAAGGTTATTATCAAATTATAATTATATAATTAGCAATGTTTCTATTCCTTTATGCTAGATTTAAAGTAATTACTACTACTGTTCAGTTAAAGACTTGGGTGTAAACCTCAATTAAGCTTTTTGTTCCTACACTAGCCTAGTAGAGGAAACATATTTGAAATAACCCAGCAATAACTCTAAATGATTTCATTATTTAAAGAGTAACTCAACATCAGTAGGTCACTGCCCTCTCTGGTTGAAAGTTGCAAGCGTGTGTTACCTCTGACCACTCCCACACAGTGTGACCTGTTGCACCGGTAATCACATCAAACAGTGATGTCATTGGAGTAAACCTGCACATTACTGTAGCAAGGTGAGAAGTTAACCCACTGACGTTAACAAAAACCAGACACTCTGTATACTTTTAAAAAGCAGAATTATATGATTCTCTAATAATCTTGTTGGTTAAGAGACACATTTTAGACTTATTGTCAAGATTTCTTACTTTCTGCTGAAAACTAAGAAGAATCTGTGCTTTGTGTGTTGTGGTCTGGCAAAGCTCAATAAGCGTTGTCTTGGTTCTGGTGCCGTGTAAAGTAGGCTGTGCACTGCATTAAATTATTTGACTGTTGAATGCCCGTCACAAGGTTTTGAAAGGTGGAGAATCATGGCAAAAACCTTCTTGCTGCCAGACTCAATTGATTCTCAGTGGATGTCTTGCAGTTAAAATAGACCTTGTTTGACTTAGACTGGCATGTGAAAGTCACAGCCAACTACTGAAGTCTAGATTGTATCTGCCAAGGATCCATCCATACTTATTGAATTAAAAAACATCTTCTCCCATCCCAAAGATTAAAGATTTGCTATTCTCAAACTGTCCTGACAATACAGGTTATTAGATGATGTCCTTTAAGGACTCATGATACGCAATAATGCTGTAGAAAGTTGTACAGTAAGTAACAATTACATGAGCCATGTCAAATGTATACATTGAGATCAAAATGCTTTGTAATGCCAGTAAAAGTCAGCACTTGGCAAATAAATAGTTGAGTCATTGCTATCAAACCTGATATAATTAACAGATATCCTGAAGTATAAGTGGCCATTTTAACCACAGGACAACTTAATAATTGAACATTTAAGGTAATCGGCAGCTTTCTATAAGATCTCAATTAAAAATGGATGTTCTTGGTTATTCAAAATATAATTCTTGACTAGAAGTGACAAGTTCCCAACATCCAATCACAGCGCAGAGCTTAGTTGAAGACTTTGAATGATCGATATATGAAAAAGTCAATATAAATCCTGCATATTTCTAATCTCCTAATGCACTATTTGCCCCTAGAGACATCCAGCATCCTATTATGTTAAAAGTCATATTCGTATTGCACACAGCAAACTGATAAAGTGATACACAGTGTGTAATTTAATATTAAAATGAAACATGTACATTGCTGAAAGGAAACTTAAATGCTGTCATAACTCTGACGCACATTGTAATTTGCTTTTCTCACAACACGTCTCGAGCCAAACGAGCCCAATTGTGATCGTTTTCAATCTGCGTTCTGCTTTGTGGAACAACTGGATAATAGTCATTTCTCCATCAGTGTGTGTTTCTGTGTCTGCAAACACCCACATATTGTGGTTTATCCATGTTCACATATACTGAGTAAAGCAATATGTTGCACTGTATCTAAAAGTCTTGGTTAATTTAGATCTCACTGTCTGTGGAAGCTGCCTGAAAACCTTCGGCTCCACTCCAATTAACTCTGTCAGCAGCCAAAGACTAAGCTCTGTGAGTGTTTCTCTGCTCACCACAAAAGCCTCATTCCTTTTGCCCTTACACACACACACACACACACACACACACACACACACACACACACACACACACACACACACACACACACACACACACACACACACACACACACACACACACACACTGCAAAATAACTGAAACCTTGTTTGAAGTCAAAGGAAAATTGGGACAGCAAAGCAAATGTTTTGGTTTCTCTCAGCTATTATTTCTCATTAAATGTTGTGCTAATAATGGCCAGGAGGTGTACAGTATGTGCAAACACAAGCAACAGTTTGGAGCTACAAAACGACACTTTGGAGTCTTGACATGCAGTCCCTCAAAAAAGTTTTCCCTCACTTTATTTTCTTGTCTTTTTTTGTTTGCTCGAAAAATGTTTTTTTTATACAACTTCTTCCTTCCAGCATATTTTATCAGACTTGAGAGGATTTGAAAATCCGGGTAAAAGGGAACGAAATATATAGAATGGTAAACACATTCATACAGCAATATGTTTCCTTTCCCCATGTGGGTTGAATTTATTTATTGGCTTCTGGTTTGGGTTGTAGTTAGAGGCTTTAAATAGTATTTTCCAATACCTTTGGGATTTACTGTCTTATTATTATCCGAGTGTGCTGTGCGAAGAAAAACAGGAAGTTACACACTGATAAATCATGGGAATTCTGGGGTCGTGCTGCGCAGACGGGAACTCAGATGTCACATGCACGGGTCGTGTTAAGGCTAAAACCCTCCGAAGAATGCGCAACACGCCTTATTCTCCCAAGCATCTTCAAACTGGCCAACCCTATTAAGGCCATTGTTGTTTGCATTGTTTTGCATATTTAGGAGCATATGCTTAAATTACAAACTAGAAGACGTCGTCAGAATATGAACTAAGCAGGGAATTAAACAGCACTTGCACAATAAAGGAAAGAAAAACATCACGTGTGGAGACTTAGAAACTCTAGAGCAGGGGTCGGGAACCTATGGCTCGCGAGCCATATATGGCTCTTTTGATGACGCTATATGGCTCGCAGACAATTTTGAGCTGACATTTTTTAACATGATTAACAAGTAATAAACAATTATACTGTGTCATTTTAAAGTAAAACATTTAGCAGCGGATTTGTTTTTAGTTCTCCCCTCTCCTTTCCTCCGCTCTGTCTCTGACTGCACAGCGCACACACTTACACACGTGTGTGTGTGTGTGTGTGTGTGTGTGTGTGTGTGTGTGTGTGTGTGTAGCCCTTCGCGAAACAGCTGAGGAGAAACTGCGCAAAGCAAGCAGTAGACCGGGGGGGTCAAACTCATTCACAGAGAGGGCCAACATTAAAAACTGGGACTACGTCGAGGGCCAAACAGTTTGAGTTTGACACCCGTGCAGTAAACACTGAAATATGAGATAAATAACGTAAGCGTTTAGTTTATTTAATAAAAGAGCACCTGTTCAATGCAACACTGATACCGCTATTAGTACTCGGAGACGTGTTATTCTTAAAAAAAATGCATGCATAAAGTTGCGTTCAAATCGATTAAATATATGGCTCTCAAGGAAATACATAAACAAATATTTGGCTTTTATGGCTCTCCCAGCCAAAAAGGTTCCCGACCCCTGCTCTAGAGCAACAAAGGATTTTTAATCAAGTCACACTCCCATTTACACTCAATGTATGGGAAGTCTAACGACCATGGAGGAGGACCACATAATCCCTTCTGAGTCAGAATATCTTCTATGAATTAGAATTTGGCTTGCCTCCCAAAGAGATGAAATACCCTCCACCTTTTTTGATACCTCTGTGTGAAAGTAATTTCTGCTATGACCTCCCTAAAAAATAGCTCATATGGCTTCTGCTTGAGAATCATCTTCAACCAATGCCACACACACACACACGCGATGCAGATAATCTCATTTCACTATGTGATCTGTGTCTGCCTATTCTATCTGGATATCTTTAGGCTGCTACAAACATACTGTGAAAAGGGCATTTACTGTGCCGCAGTATCAGTAGATGAGTTCAGTGACTTTTACTGTTTCAAGCTGAAGTGTATGAGATAATAGTTTATGTTTTTCAAAGGGTTTCGTAATTCATGATAATAGTGGTTTTGTAATCATAAAGAATATATAAAATATAATTTGCCTACAGGTTGAGGTTTCAGTCGAGTTGAAATTAGTTTGAAAAGAAATTAAAAAAAGAAAGATTATCGGGAACGTTTCAAGACTTGTAGAAACCTCACTCACACACACACACACACCACACACACACACACACACACACACACACACACACACACACACACACACACACACACACACACACACACACACCTAAGAGCCACTTCATACCAACAAACTAAAGTCTAAAAATCAACGCATTTAGTTTCTGTATTCAATCACTGCTGCGCTGAATTAATTCAGCTCCAATTAAAACACACACACGTACACACACACACACACACACACACACACACACACACACACACACACACACACACACACACGTACACCCACACACTTTAACAGGGAATGTTGGGTTACTGATAACAGCTCTAATATATTTCTAATGAGGCACCTGCCAGGCTGTAGAGCTGCTAATTCACTAGTAGCTTCAGCTGAACAGCTAGACTCTCTTCAGCTCAGTGGGAGATGCGGACACATGCGGAGAAAGAGAGCAAAATTGTGTTTGTTTTTTAACCTGTCATATATTAACACAGATAATAAAACAATAATTAGGTCATATAAAAAAAACTAAAATTGTGATTTGTACAAAAAGGTGTTCTTCAGCAACATGACCAGCATTACCCACCAGCGAGCGCTACAGGATGCAAACACAATAGCCCATTCAACCACCATGTACAGCAGCATAAAAGAGCCGCATTTTCACCTGACATTAAAATATGATCTGAATGCAGATATTGTCCCCAGATAATGCAATAAAATCCATCACAGCCTTTGCATTTGCACACCCCTTTTATACGTATCCTTGTTATGATGCTTTGTCATTTTTTCTTGTGAACTATGCAAAGCAGCAGAGCAGGTGGGGAGGTAACGCAGGCAATAAACACATATGGCAGGTGCAGCCTGTATTTACTTTTCAGCTGAAATGAGAGAAAAAACATCATCTTCATCGGCTAGTTCTTAGTGCACATCAGATACCACAACAGGTTGGTTTTGCTCCAAATGTTTCCAGCCTTTTACAGAGACCTTGTAGCTTTGTATAGAGACATCTTCACTGTGAATGAAGGGAAAGAGCAATGACAGGGGAGATCACACGGCACTTTCTTTCAGTAAAGCTGTGTGGAAGGTTAGATGTTTGAATCGTAATGTTTCAACCCTGTGAGAACCACTTTTCACGACAAGTGAACACACTGTGCCGACTAGTTTGTACCTGGATGACTCTGGCTGGTATCCAATCACAATTTAAGGCGGACAGCATCCGGAGGTGATCTGGCAAACACGATCACATTCACATTACCGTGCATGTTATGGGCATTTACAGTATACCTTGCATTAATGTGCATTTTTATCGGTCAAGGTAGGATATTCAAATACAGATCGTATTACCAGGGAGTAAACCTTCCTGGTCTATTGTAGTTACACTCAGCATCCTTTACAACCTTGAGGTATACTGTTGATCCTGCTCAGCTGATGCCACCCCCTTGTCACTTGTATTTGTATGATATACTGTATATGTTTGAGTACAAGGCCCAAATCGGCTCCACCTCACTTATTAGTTTCCAGTTGCAGTGATTACAGGTACTTGTGTTCTTAAAGTCCAGCATACATGTCTGATCTGTGAACCACTTGTTCTGTGTTACAATGTGAGAAACAATCTGAAACAAAAAGGGAGAATTTATATTTGATACTTTTTTGGTTTCATGATGGCGGCCTCTGGTGTATCATTCTGCCAGCTACTGTCAATCAAATGGGCGTTTTCCTGATAATTGCCCAAACACCTTTTTACTTCCTTTTGAAAAAAACAAACAAACTGTCACAATACATTTAATACACATCCACCGAAAAGGTACGACTAAATGTGATTTCAGGTTGACTTTAATTTTGCATATACTTGACTTTGCTTTACACGACTACACTGTCAAACTGTTCAAACTGGTCTGTGGTTTGTCACACAGTGTTACAATACTTTTTTTGACTCGATCTTCTTAAGGTCTCTTTTGTGCCCTTGAAACTTGGGTTGTTGTGCCTTCAGTGACATCAGAGGCACAGATGTGATTGAAACATTTGTTGTCTACAAGTCACCATACTAAGTGAGTTTGTGTGTGTGTGTGTGTGTGTGTGTGTGTGTGTGTGTGTGTGTGTGTGTGTGTGTGTGTGTGTGTGTGTGTGTGTGTGTGCGTGTGAGTTGGGAAAGGGGCCGAGAGAGCAAATGCAAAAAAAAGCAAGGGCATGAGATATGTTGCTGTACCCAGAAGAGTGAGGTGACAGCAGGTTGCTAAAGAATTGATGAGTAGAGAGAAGACATGTTTCACCTCAGACATTTCCTGCTGTGATACATGTCCTCCATGATGACTTCCTGTCATCAATATCATTAGATCCTGCTGAGGTGAGTTGACAAAGGTATCTGCTCTGTATCCGTACTACCCTGCACCGTGCCAAGACTCAGTGCGCACGGACCTGAAAGAGGGCAATGCATGTTTGTGTGTTTGTGAAGGGCATGAGAGGATTTTATGAGGATTGTGCGGTGAATTATTCATTTTGATAGCCTTCTCCTTGTTTATAATCCAATTGTAAATTATTTGCTCGTATCCCAGCTCGACTCCTGTTATTTATGCCATTAACTGAGAATCCATAAGTCTACTTGTGATTTCAAAATGTGCCCTATGAAGAAAATGAACTTGAGATGACTTGATAAGTTCATCTACCTTGACAGTCACTCTTTGATAAAAAGAGACAAAAACAAAGAAAGCTGTAGCAAACATGCATAGAATATATATATATATATATATATATATATATATATATATATATATATATATGGGTCACAACATCACAGGAACTCAACAGGAAAATAAAACACAACGATTTTTAATACCGAAAAGTGGTGTGCTTTCTCGGCCACCTCAACTGTTGTATAAACCTCTCTACAATCTGTCAAAACGTCATATCAGCAGGTGCTCTGTGATGGAGCAAATCATATTTCAGTGGTTGAGTGAAGGGGAGTTATTCCAATAGCACATCGCTGTCCTGTCACATCGCAGGATACTCGCCAATGACAAGAACCTTCTGGCTGGAAACCAATGAATCAAACTCAGATCTAATAGTTCAGACACAAACTTAATCACAGCTAAAGAAAAGAGCCTGTTGAGGATCCTCAGTGGCTGGAGCATGTGTAAAGAATTGATATGTGGCAGAGGTTCAGACTCTAAGACCCACTTTTTATAATAACGACAGCTGTGGGAGAAGTGAGGTGAGGGAAGAGGATTTGACATTACAGGAGAGGAGGGAGAATTACTTTATGGAAATAAAGACATTAAGCTGGTGAACATGCCACTCAAAATAAATAAATACACACATAAGTAAATGATGGTCAGAACAAAATTATAACAGTGGAATACAGTTACAATTAATAAAGTGTATTCCATTGTGAGGAAAATGTGGTTTCGTTTTCATAAAGTGACTTAAAATGCTAATTTCTCAACTGCAACAATTGAACTGGTTCAGCTATGCATTTTTGTCAAAGCAGAATTAATTTAATAAAAAATAAATTAAAAACCTCAGAGACTCTGCTCCTTTTGATCTAGCTACAATACTAGCCTGCACATTCATGCAAATCTTGTCTATTGTTTGCAGGAGTTGTTGCTGTGCCAGCTTGTGAGAGCCCTGTAAACACAAAGTGGCCAGACAGTAGTGATACATTGCTGCAGAGCCCGTACAAGAACACTTTTTTATGTTTTATTATGACCAACAAACAACCAAGCTGAACAAAAGGCAGGGTAAAGAGACCGTCAAGTCGTAAGATCATCTCAATGGAGGACAATTCAGTTACGCCCGGTGAGTCCAAATACTTAAAGTGTATATCCTACTTTTTACCTGCCTCTTACAATCTTCAGTAACCATGGAAACAGAGATATCTGAAAGAGGAAGACTGAACTTTTACAGTACAGATGGAAGGATGGACGCATTGATCCAGTTATTATAATACAGAATCCACACAGTGTGTATTTAACAACACTAACGCTCCTCGAGCGTCCTTAAAGTCGTCACTCGGGAATTGTTCATGTGCAAAACTTTAGAAAAGCTAAAGGAACACTAAAATGTCAACTACTGATTCACTTCTGTGTTAACTCAGAGCAGATAAACAGCTTAACAGATAACATAATATTACACATATTTGATAGCAGCAGGTTTAGGACTTGGCCTTTAAAAGGCAATCCCTCAAAGCATTTAACTGTATTTTTGTTATTTGATGTCACATTTGAAGAAGGAGGTCCCACGCACTTGACAAATAGGACATGAAACTTAATATACAGTAGTATTTTTATAGGTAGTTCTCAGTTGTGTCTGTAACTCATTTAATGGGCCAGCAGCAAAGACTCTGTGGACAGATGGGCAGTGACGATGCTGCGCATTAATCTCACTTTACGCCTTCATCATCACCTAAACACTGTCTTTGATCTGCTTTTATTTTTGGTATCAATGGTCTGGTATGTTTGAATAGCTCACCTGAAATGTGTAATCCTAATAATCTGAAATAACTCACCCTGTCAACTTTCCTCATAAATATTGTTTTTGTTTTCTCAGAGGCAAGAATGCCTCCATTTACATTGTAGTTATTATGCTGGTGTTCTCATCCAAAGCAATTAAAATGGAGTGCAGTGGTATTTACCAGTGAACAGGACGTAATGTAACAATCGTTTGTGCCATAACTTGTGATGAACTTCCAATCAGAAACCTCATTTGGATGTTGAAAACAATGATGTAGCATCTTACAAATGATTACCAACAAGAACATGAAGCCACACATCGTCGGGTACATCAGCAACCAGCTACCTGAACTAAGTGTGTGTGTGTGTGTGTGTGGCAATAAGAAAGGAACGAATAGGGTTTGGTTTCTTATTCATGGAGACTTTTTATGGATGTCTGATCTCCAAGATACAGACTAATTATTTCAATCCGCCCAGCTGCCCTACCGCCCACAATCAACATTGCTTACAAGCGTCAAAAGATCTGATGCTGTGGTTTTCAATCTTTTCAAGCTGTGAACATGAAAATGCCAACTCATCAAGCATGCATTAGAGAAAGGTGAACAATGTGACTGCGTGGGGCAAAGAGTCTGACAAAAGAGACTAGTCAATGTGAGCTAGAAATATGTTTCCCCCACCAGCCATGTCTATCCTGTAACGCCTGAACCACACGTTATTAACCCCGTCGCTTACACTTGAGTTGTTTAAGCTGGTATAGATACAGGTGTTGATTGAACATCCTGCTCTGCGGTCTACAGGAAACATCGAGTATCTTCCCTCGGTTATTTGCGATATTTTCACTGCTCCCATGCAAATGTCCTTTAAATAATGAAAAGCGAACAATCGGGCCATTAATACAGGACACAAGCAAAGACAGTAGCTGTAAATGTTCACACCTCAAGGTGAGCTGGGTAGTGTTTGCTTCTGTGAGTCATCCATTACCCTTTACATTATTGGAAGAGGAGCAGTCGATCTGTAATCGGTGTTTACTTTCCCACAGGACCGTACATCTCAGTGACGTGTACTGCTAAATGTTCATCATGGTTTAAATACATATAATGAAACAGCTGCTTTGTGGGCAATAATTGGGATTTAGGAATGTATTAATAGTGTGCTTGTAAAGACTTGCATATTTAAATGTAAACCAAATAACTGCTTTGATGATTATGTAAGGCTTACAAGCCCGTTTTCACACGTTTTATCTCTTGGAGATAATATATAAACTGGCTTACAAAATGGCACCTGACATGACCCTCTGCTCACAGTCCACGGTGTAACAACAGCCATCTCACAGCCATCGTGTTACTATTATCTTACATGCCTTCAACACCTGCAACCATCAGAAATACTCAAGGTCAATTGTTAGTGAAAGAAAAGCAAAGAGCGCACCACAACGTCAGAGAAGGTCAGTGGTTTCGGGACAATAATGCGAGGACTTGAATCCTCAAGGGGACTGAAGCATTTCATCAGAATGCTGAGCGTTTCGAAAGCGTCTTCAGTTCTGTATCCTCTCTTTGAGTGTGTAATAATAATATGAGGGCGTCAGCTTTTAAAAGCACGTGTCTGCTCAAAAGTCAACACGATATATTGGGCACAAGTACAATTCTAATGAATAATTTGCTAGCTAAAATTGCTAGAGAAAAAAAGAAAAGGGAGTACGAAGGACTCCAGTGCATTTAGCGTCTCAGTAGGGTAACTTATGTAGCACAGAACTGCTCTTGAATCAGAAACTGACAGACAATTGACCTGGAAAAAAAGAGAGGAATATATAAACTTTCTACTTCAAACCTGCAACCTACTTTATATATATATATATATATGTATATATATATATATATATATATATATATATATATATATAATTATAATATACTGTAAGCAGGGTATATGTGTGTGTTTGTGAGTGTGTCTGTGTGTCAAGAGGCCGATATCCAATTTTAAGAGTTGCAACCTTTGCTGATTAAGGCATTTAAAGAAAATGTGTGCCACAGTCAATACATCTCTCTGCTTTTCTTTAATGAATGCTGCAAATCTCACAGTTTATTTCTCATTTGCATATGAAAAGTGTCACCTTCCCTTTCGCTGTCTCTACACAGCACAAACTGAATTGCGATATCGGTAAACGAGGGACAGAACACATTTAAGTAGTGATGTGTGGCGCAGTTTGTGTCAACATCTGCATATCAATTTGAACCCAAAAGTCGACACAGAGTCTAAAGTGGCCCGGCTCATTCAAACCTCGGTGTACCTACCCAATGATTACAAAGTCATTATGCGTCGGCAGGAGACAAATAGTTATGATCATCTTGAATGATTCCTATGAACTTAGCACCATCATTCACCACCTCAGTGGCTAACTAAATACGATGCTAAGTGAGAATAGGAAAGCATTATCAACTGAAGACAACATAGCTGGCGGTTCAGTTTGATGAATATTTGGCTTTTAGCTAGTAAACAATCATGCATCAGATGCCTTTTGAGGCAGAGGAGAGGAATAGAACAACTTCTGTATGGCATTCACAAAGGCCCAACTTAATGGAAGTTTGAATTACCATTTAAATAGGATTTCTTTTGGGGGAAGGGAAGGTGTCATAGAGAACGATAAATTACATTGTAAACAATGTCAAAACAGTTTAATGACACATATGAAATGAAAGTACACACCCCATGCTTTCTTAGCTACTTAGTGCTATAAAGAGTGGATTGAATACACAACGAGGCAGCGCTAGGAAAAAAGCAACTATGCAGACTTGTTTGGTCTCTAGCTGGGCTTGCACTTTTAATTGACTTGAATAAAAAACTCAATTACAGCATTCTGGCCACCGGAGGGAGAGAGAGCAAGCGACCTGAGAGAGAGTGAAAGCAGGATAAGAGGGAGGGAAGGAAGCAGAAAGAGGAGTGAATGAAGCATGAATGGAATGAAGGAGTTATTGGGTCAGAATGGCACCTCAGGGGGGAATGAGGACAGCAGACAAGCTTTTATACAGGCCAGTCTGTCTATGGGAATTACACCTTTCTGAGAGGTGGAAGAAAAGAGACTAAAAAAGACAAGGGGAAGAAGGTAAAGTGCTTTGTCAGTACCTTCTAAGGCTTTTTATGCATGTATTGTCATCTATCCAGTGTTATTCCACTGAGGCCGACTGAGATACTGATTGAAGGCGAGGGGCATTGAATCAAGTGAAATCAGTAAGCAGTCCCATTCAGCTGAGGCGCTGATTTAGCTTTCACAGAAGTCAACAGGCCTCGTACTAGGAGATTATTAAAGTGAAGAACATGAATAGATAAGAAGGCAACAGAACAAATAGTGAGCGTGATGATGAGAAAGAAACTGAAGATTCTTTGTCAAAAAGGGAAACATCCTCAGCGCCACATAGTGATACTGTCAGGCTGATAAAGCGTGACTGATTATGGGTCTATTGGCAGATTGGTGTGTCCGTGCATGTGTGTGTGTTAGCACATGCATTTTTATATATGTGAAGGTGTGGTGTAGATGTGTGTGTGCGAGTGGTGACAGTGCTGGGAGGTGTTGTGGAAGTGTGAGTCTTCCAAATATCTTAAATTCAGAAAACAACAGATTCTTTGTCAGCCTACAGCAGTCAATGCATTGTTTGTGGACAGTGAGCCAATAGTTCCACCTTGTGTGTGTGTGTGTGTGTGTGTGTGTGTGTGGACAGCAAGCTGTTGTTCCCATGGTTGTGTGTTATTGATTAGTCATCTCTGTGGGCAATAGGAGCTGTTATCAGGCCTGACATGGAGACAGACGGGGGTGGATGATGCATGGGACGGGAAAACTGTTCAGACGCAAAGATAATGGAGCTACACACACACACACACGCCAACGCACACACATACACATGCCGCAAAGACGGACAAGGAAACACTGGCACATGCTCCCACAGATTCTTGCACACACAATAGACCTGTTACACAACTCAGCGCAAATGTATTGGCAGCGATTGATTTGTTTTCAGCACCATGGACAGCACTCTAAATCTTGAGCAATGCCAGTACACAGTGCATATGGCTAATGATTATCTATTGTAGCTATAATCAGCCATTACTCATGGAAGTTAAGTGTAGATGCCCCTCAAGAATCACAGTATATTTACCAAGTGTATCTAGGAAGTGGAGACAAAAGTGAATGTCAAATCAGTGGCTACTGTGACGATCACACCAGTGCTTCTCACAACCGTGACACATGCACGGAACTCCCCTATGAGATTAAAAGAAAAGGAGAATAAACAATAAGGAAGTTAGATTCAAAGAAATAAGCTTTACATAATAAAGTATGTGTGAGAAAGTGAATGTTGTGAGCACTTAACAGTTGTGTAAATGTGGTGTTGCTTCCTGTGAAGTCGCTGCATTTTAACTATACTTGTAAACTGACAGTGTGGCAAAAACCAGACACACACACTTATTAACACATGCAAGACATTATGTACGACTAGAGAGTTAATTATTTATCGCTTACATCCTCGCTGAATTAGGAACGGTAAAGAATGCTGGAGGTCATGTCTGGGCTGAACTAAAATCATTTAATCAGTATGTTTTTTGTAACTAATCTAACAACAAATGTTTCTCCACATGGTCCGAGAATATAATATCCCCTGCTTGCGATCATGTGACAACAGCAAAGAATCACACGATCAAAGTGAAGAGCAGATTTCCCAATAGAAAACGTTTCATGTGCCATTATCGGGCAAAAGACTGAGCGACTTTGTGCTTGAATTTAAGATGTCATATAATGCAAGTTTAACATTTTCCTCAGTCTTTACTCTTTCTGAGAGCTGAGTAAGTTGTGCGTAAATGTCAGCCGCAGAACTGGCTGTTCACGAGAGGCCAACCATGAGCACACAGGGAATAGATTGCCATGGCCTGCACTCTACAATCCTCTCCTACTCCACAGGGACAGGTAGACTCAGGTTTGTTCCAGTCAACCATGAAAATACACAGGGGTCAAGCTTCCCACCATGTCCTCCACTCTCTGATGAGATGGACAGGGTTGGGTAAGGCCACAGAGCAGATACAGATAAAGCGATCCATAGAAAATGGGATTTCCATAGCACGTTTCGGTACAAAGTGGTGGAAGCATGTAAGGATTGCAGGTTGACATTTTGTAAAGGTTCAGCAATTCTCCGGTGTTACGTGGTGAAGAGTAAAATCATATTCTAAGGATTCAAAGCATGATGAGAACAGGAGTGCCTTTTATGTTGTCTTTTACCCAGAATTCATACCTTTGAAAATTGTTACCACACTGATATGAAATACACAAACAAAGAATGTGTTTTAGTGAAGACTAGCTGTTATTCTCATATAATACATAGATATTAATTATCTGCAGAAAAATCTTCATCATTATTTAACCTCCTGCACTTGTTATTCAAAAATATGTTGTACAGTAAAAGTCAACAAAAAACAGGTCAGTGCTCAGAAGACAACTAACAAAACATGTTCATTACCAATTAAACCGAGGCATCATGCCAGCTTATTGTGGCAAAAAAATCTATTGTCTAGTTTAAATGTGTAAATGACTTGTGAACTCAGTGAAAGCCCTATTAAAATAAACAGAAGAGTTGAATACATTATTTTGGCAAGCAAATATTTCCACATCCCTTGATAAAGAAGCTTCCGCAGTGATCGGTGCATCCTGGTAGAAAAGCCTGCTAATAATACAAAGTTGAGGTAAACGCACAGCCACTATGAATGTGGAAGTCATTATCAAATATTACTTCAGTTATTAGCCCAGGTGTGTTGACTGTTTTGAAGAAGAAACAATATTTAAATACTATAAAATTAATTTCAGGTGGCAGCTGCTGACCATCTTTAAATATATTATCTTTTTTCTAATATGTTCTAATGCAAGAGCATGCAGTGTTAGGAACAGCTTGTCTCTTCTTGAATTATCACAACGTGAAGGAACAACATTAAAATGTAGGAAAGGTTATGTTTAAAGGGTCAAGTTGTCAGCCTGATGAAAACAGCTGGCTGGCTTCCTGAAGAGATATCAGAGTGAGGTTTGTCCTCGACTACAGCGACATTAATATAGACATCAACGGAAAACTGTCCTTATTGGTACGTAGGTGTTGTACACCTGTACAAGAAAGCAGGGCAAAATACAGAAATAGTGATTTCCGTTACTCTGTATACATTTCTTAACTCTTGTCTTGAAATTGTGACATTGTGTCTGTGCCTAAAGCTGATACCTCGCTACACTGTCTCTGGGATCAAAACTGCAGTCAAAACAGTCACTCTACTATATCTTAAGAAAAGCAAAAACTGTTGTCTCTCCGTATTTAAACACGGAATAACAACTATCTGATTTGGGGCTGACTGAATGCAGGATGGATCATCAGTACACAGAGACTGTCTTTCACTCCTCAGCTACGACAGAGTTTAAGTCAATTTGCATCGCTTTGTCTTCCAGACAATACCGTGGTAGAGTAAATAAGAGACGCGTAAAGAAAATGACAGACAAAAGGAAGAGCACATTTTTTGTAATGGCCAAAATACCAAAGGGAGCTGTGGTAGTTTGTGTATAATAGCTGTCGCAGCTGTCACTTCATTCACGAGCCAGAAGAGTGGCCAAATACCTTGTCTGACCATCAGCGTGTTACTAAATAATATTTTCTACATCATTGAATATCATTTCTGCTAGTCCAATATGAAATCAATAGAACAACAGAGCACCTGATGTGATCTGCTGTCTATTGAATTCCCTATTTGCTTATTTATTTATCCGTGTCTCTCCACAAATGCCAATTAGGAGAGAAGGCTGGAATGTGCCAGTGCTGTAACCTTTCTCTTTTTAGCAGGCTAGACAGTCCTGCGAGGGGACACAAAAACAGAGCGTGCACAGGAACAGAGCATGCACACACACACACACACACACACACACACACACACACACACACACACACACACACACACACACACACACACACACAGGTAAACAAAGAAGAAGAGACTGGCCTGGCTGTTTGGGCATAAACATATACGTAAGTGGTGACTGCTTAAAAAATCATTATGGACTGACACTGAACTGACCTCACTGTCTTCTCTTGTTAGAGAAAAGAAGAAACAAAAGCACCGGTCCAAAAAAAAAGAAAAAAAAGAAGAAGAGGAGAACCCATTGAGGACAACAGCGAAACCATTATTGTTGCAAAAACAATAAGAATTATGTAAGCACCTCATTTTATTTTTCTCAATTGAATTGAAATAGATTACAGTCCAAATCTCCATCTCTCTAATAATAAATATATCTGGCAGTGCATGATATCATCTGATTACATAAGCACTTCCATGTGCACACACACAGACACACACACACACACACACACACACACACACACACACACACACACACACACACACACACACACCCACACACACACACACCACATTTTGTTGATGGCTAAATTAAGAAAATAATTAGTTTTAATGGCGAGGAAGATGGAGCATTATGTTGCATAACCCTTTTTTGAATAAAGCCGACAAATCAATAGGGAATCTGTTCTTGCTGCTTAGTTTGTGCCATCTTCCCCAGAAATAACTCACTCGTGTTGTTGACCAAAGAAAAGGTATAACTCTCTCGTGGAGCTGCACTGATGTCTATGATGAAATGAGGCCAACTGCAGAAATGACTTGACAGGGAAAACCTTGGCCATTGTATTCCTCTGTGAGATGTCTTTTGTTTTGCCATCTTTCATCTTATGTTTATTCTCACTACTCATTTCTAACGAGGCATGAAGCACACCAATGAGAGGTGATGAAAGGATTTGAGTGACAGCCGAGGTCGGATGCACAAAGCGACAAAGAGCCATTCCACTGGGAGGACTCAGGTGTAGCAGGGCGGCAGGTCGTGGGCCAAGTGACCTCCGTGGACAGTAAAAACATTGCCAGTGTGGCCTGCATACCAATAACCTTGAACTATGACCATTACACCATACGGCGGGTGACCCTGTGGCCTCCGACAGCATGGATGCTAATGGGACAGACTGTGTTAGTCATAACACATTAGCACGGGCATCAAGGTCAAAAAGTCACTTGGTCTGAGAAGTTGTTTTGTGTCTCTTCTTTCTTTTTACAGGTAGTGACTCCTAAGTGTTTAGAGAACTCAGGGTGAAGTGCTGCTGTTATTGTATAGAGGTAAAGTATAGAGGTAAATGGCTGCTTTGTAAGTAGGGCCCATCCATAAAACACACACATTCTTGTGTGTGCGCGTGTGTGTGTGTGTGTGTGTGTGTGTGTGTGTGTGTGTGAGTGTGTGCGCAGCCTCATGCACGCAAGTGTATTGATTTAACTTTCCACCTCTTTTCTCATCTTTACTTCCCGAGCATACCTGTATTTTTCTATTTGTTTGTGGACATTTTCTCAGAGTTCACTCTAATGGAAAATGCGATTGTGTCCCATTCCCTCCCTTTCTTGCTTTTCCCATTCTTTTTTTTCTGACTAATAGAAATTCTGTTAGTATGTTTGTATGGGATGAGAGATGAAAATGATTCTGCGGATAGGAAGAAAGATGGCAATGGACGGGAGGGAGTGGGCGATAAAAAAAATGGTAGAGGATAGAAAATCGATGAGAGATGAAATATATCAGAACTCCTGAAGCAAGGTCAAGAGGATATGATCTCTCAGGACACACAGTTGTGCCTTACTGAGCCGGAGGGAGCAAGCGAGATGGAGAGAGAGGAAGGAGACAAAGAGGGGGAGGATGAGGGAAGGAAGGAGTCACTAAGAAAGACAAACGAGGATGGGGGGCAAGACAGACATGCAACTTTTCTTGAGAGAAGCCACTGTCCATTTATCAAAAGCAGCATCCTACTCAAAGCCTGTGTTTGTCCATAAGAACAAGAGTATTGTTTCCACAAGCAGTGGACACACTATTTGCTGATGTTGGCACAAGAAGGTCTGGTACAAAATGTGGAAATTAATCTTCCTTCAGTCAACTGTCTTCCTACGCTAACTAATTCAGCAGCTAAGTAGCTAAAGGGGCCAGATCAGCAGGCTGTGTTTCCACCCAGGGAGCTGGTCCTGGTTCCATATGCACAGACCATTAGAGCCCCACTCTCACCTCCTACAGAGAGCAGGGCCAGATAACATCTGTCTACAGCTACCTCCCTGCAAACGCTCAACCAATTAAAGAGCCATTAGCACTCAGGCTTGGCGTGTGGTGTGTGGGTCAGTATGCCTGTTTGTGTTCATGCTTATTCTCTAGGTTAATGCAATCATTCTATGGCACAATGACGTGAAATGTGTTATTTACACATTTATCACAGCATAAGCTCAACAAAAAATAAATATACATTTATTTCCATGTAACCTTTGTTTTCCCTCTCCACCCTCTCCACCCACTTGGCCCCACCCCCATCATGTATCATTCATTAGCCGCCCCAGTCTTCATCATACAATTTTAATTCCTAACAGGGACAGAAGTAGGTCATTTGACAAACATGTCACATCTGCTCCGATCAAGGCTGCACCTCCTTTTAGGTTTAACGTTTCATCCCTGCTTAACACGAGAACACAGGCTCGAGGTAGCAATGACTTTGGAACTGCAACTGAAATAAAGAGAATTGTTGTTTGTGTCTATTATTACAGACAGAACTGTGTTGTACTCAGGGCTTTGTGAAATATATATGTAGTTAAAGCAGATGTAATTATCACAGATGTACACAGTTCTGTCCCTGAAAAAGAAAATCATCACATCACTGCAAACCAAAAGTCGTTAATTGTCAAAGAAAATAAAGGAGATTGAACTCTATGTGCCATGTAGAGCATGTGCACAAATCTGCCTGAGATGTAAATAATATCCGTTGTTTTTTATCAACTACTTGAGTCCTTGGTTTACTGCAAGAGCACAGTTCACATTCCACAGTGGCACTTACTTCCCTGAGCTTGTCGAAATATCGTTGCATTTTTCTTTGGAAATCCCTACCTGATTTATTTGGCATTTGCAGTTATTTGCATTCATTAGCCAGCCTGGATCTGAGCCCTTTTCCCACTTTTGCATGTAAATACATTATCATGTAAGCTATGAATGTTTAAAAAAAAGACAATACCAATGCAGAAATGGAATTTAGAAAATGCAGACATTAGGAATTGGAAAGTGAAACAAAGGGGCCAGATGAGGTGCAGACTCTCTGGGAGTGACCCAGGTGTCAGCTGGACCCATGCGGTGTCCTCTGTCCCTCATCGCTGACCCAGGGGAGACTGCTGTCCCCGGAGTGCCCTGCACGCCAGTCTGCTGCCCTGCACGCCAGTCTGTCTGTCCACCAACTGGCAGAGCAACTGCTCAACACAATGAAGATTTGCACATACACGCAGAGGCCCTCCAATGTAATACTACAGCAAGATTTCACAGTGGATCAGTTGTGTTCAGGTGGTTTATATATTTATATACGGCTTGTGATGTATTAGAGATATGCACATGGAAAAATGCTATTTTAAGGATTTTAAATACGATGATAATGAAGTAGATTTATACAGCATGAAGATGAAAACACCCTCTGGGTCTGTTTTTAAGGAGGTCTAGATATTGTGCTCAACATGTAACCATTACCATTTGTATAAGTTAGTATAGCAGAGTGAATTGTGTGTATAATGCTGTGTAATATATTTGTATTCAAGGGTATTTAATAGTGTATTTCTGTCTTTCTTCCAAAAGTCCCCTGTGGAGAGATGAAGCCTGTAGCCACTGAGCTTTGAACACGTCCAGCACTGCAGACAACATGCTGGCTTTCAAATCCCCATGTCCAACAAGACACTCGCTCCGCTTCCACGCTGCAGTGCTCACAGCCATTAATTTGTAGCTATAGCCTAACACACTACAGTGACTTCAGCACGGCTATATGTACTGCATTTTAAATTGTCAAGGGAATTATCAATGCCTGTGTTTGCTCCACAACAAGGAACTTGTGAAATCGGCAATGGAACTGTCACCAACACTGTACTGGCTGGGGAAGCCGACAACCAGCCGTGCAGCAACTGCTGTCATTGAATATTTTAGAGTGAGTGTACGGTGGAGGGGGAACAGTTCAGCGCCAGAGCTTAGGGCTAATAGGCTCACACATAGACACTAGGTTTAATAATGACCATATCAGCTCATAGACGTAAGAGACAATATAGAGAAAGAGGACATTATTCCAAAGGTAAGCAAGTGCCTACTGCATTAAATATTCACTTGAAATTACACATTAAAGCAAAAACACAGGGATATCCAGTCTAATTGCATTTCTGCTATGCATCTTCATTTTAAGCTGCTAGTTTGTGAACTGACAGTTATCACCTAAACAACAGAAAACTGCTTTTTTCCTGCAGATTCTGAACATCACTTCTGAGCGCAGAGGCGAGGAGAGGAGAGGAGGTATGCTCAGACAACCTCTGTCTCTTCCACTTATTGTTGCAAGTAGAATATTTATTCATGCTTCAGTGCCCAACAAGAAAACATTGGAATTCCTTCTCTCCCTCTCTCCCTCTCTCCCTCTCGCTCTCTCCCTCTCTCTCCCTCTCTCCCTCTCTCTCTCCCTCCCTCGTTCCCTCTCCCTCTCTCTCTCCCTCTCACTCAAAGTAAACAAGAGACTGCCCCTGCATGCCACAGCATTTCACATGTTCCTCTTAGAGGGTGAATGCTTGCCTGTGTTAATTGAGAACTAAGTGATTTTGAAAGTGGCATGATTACGTCTCCTGGCTCATAAAATATTCCCCATCTACAGCCTTAAATGCAAAAAAAAAACCCACCAATTACTGCTTAACTTGATGACAGCAACCAGGATTATGAGCGCTAATGAGCACAATCAACAACACTTGAAGCCTCTGCATGCGTCTGTGCACGTGGCCACTACTGTGGGTGTGCATGTTTGCAATTGTAAGCCAATAGTTTGCAGTGCACTTTACAACATTATGACATATACTGTACTGCTGAAACTCACAATTGTTTTTGCATTATTGATTGATTGATTTGTTTTGGTTGGAATTAGCATATTTAAGAATCTATTATCCATTATTCAAATTTTGATATTTGTATTTCCAATTCACAATTAATAAATTAACATCATTAGAATGCATGCTTATATTTTTTAACAACATATCGAACTATTTCGACCTTGCAGCATTTGAAAATGGGCTTTGTTGATGTTCACTGCAGTCACCTGTCATTGTGTTTGCGTATGTGAGCTGTACAGTATAGTCCGACACACTATGCTACCGTCCTGTCGGCTGCACTCTCACTGTGTTGTCAAACACCATCGTAGATGTCAGATCCATTTGAGAAAGACAAAGTGTTGACGCAGTTCTGTCTGTGCCTGAATTAGCACTAGTGCTCTTCTGCATTAAAGCACATGGGACAGGCCATCACTGACGCAGCGTATTTTCAACTCACGTAAACTAATGATAATATTGAGGAGTTAATTATCTGAAGTTTTGATGCCACCTTCCTGAATACCTTGAGGAAAAATAAACCCACGTTCAGTACATTACAGAACAACCTGTTAAAGATGCTAGCAACATACTAACAACACATTTATCCACCAAGAACAATCTCTTAGCTGCTTTGTCTTTGTTCCCCTTTTAGTAATGACAAGCCCAGACGGCGGAGGAAGGTGGATAGAGGAAGCGGAGCTGCCTGCCTGCGTATGCCTATTTGTAGCGGTTGCCAGACTCTATAAAATCCCCCTCTAGTTGTAAAGAATGTGTCGCCCACCCACTGACAGCCTCCTCAGCTTGACACACTCTGCATTGCCAGTGGGAGATAGTGGGAAAAGATAGCCAACCCAGCTGGGTTAATCCTGTTACACAGCTACGCACAGACCACAATCTCACCTAGAGAACACATACATGCATAAACCAAACCGCAAAACCTTAAAAAGTGAAGCCGCTTTCCATGTTTTGAACCCAAACTGAGTTATTTTACCTGTTCATAACCCAAGTCTTAAAAATGTAGAATTGCTAAGACCTTAGTTTTTTCCACAGATAACATTTTGAGGGCAGAATTTATTCTTCTACAGTAACATTAGCTCACAAATCAACAGAGGATGTTGTGTGTGAGCCCATCACATCCACATGTATCACTGAGAGTGGCTGAGTCCTACAATCCATCATTCTCTTTTAAATGATGTCTGCTGGGTTATTAATAATGGCAATTAAATTTCAGGAACAGTCTTCTGTAAATTGGTGATGTATTCAACCTCTTAAAATTGGCTGCAAGTCAGACATTAATATTCTTCGAGCACATGTTTTTATAGTGAAGACTATTTAGAAAAGCAAGTGAGTTGGAAACAAAAATTAATGGGGAGAAAGTGACCATACACATACAATGAATTTCAATTACCTCCCTTTGCTGTCTAAGCTCAGACACTAGCCCCTATCACACAGGGATGAACATACACTGACTGGGTGTGGAAACAAAGAAAAATAAGTTCATCGCAAAATGGTATTAACATCGGAAGCTAAAACTTAATGGAGAGAGAGAGAGATGCAAGATCAAATGTTCTCATTATAAACCCACGACTCTCATAATCACATTAGATTCAAAACTCAACAACAATTTATTATTAAGTCTCGTAAGACACATGATAAGCTGATTTAAAAAGCAGCTCAAGGCACTCTTTCAGATATGTTAGCTTTCTGAAACCTTTATCTCATGTGATTCAATGCATCATTAATGTGTCAGACGGTCATTTACAGTACATTTCAGAGATGCTTCCCACTTCTTTTTTTAGCTGTGCAAAATCCACATGAAGCAGGCAGAGAGCTACAATTCCCCCGCCATGTAGGTTATTTTCCTCTTCCATGATTCACTGTTGCTACGTGTGACTCCACACAAAAAAACGTATCCTTGTTGTTGTTTAAAAAAATAAAATAAAGAGACACACTGCTGCTGCACATTCCTGACAGCACTGAGAGCTTAGCATGTGATTAGGGCATACACTGCCAGTAGTAGACAAACTTTTAGCTAGCAAAAGGGAAGTGCACTTCAGACGTGTTTCCATTAGTCACATAGCAACAGCAGCCGCCTTTGCCAGTGCTTCCCGAAAGCATTTGTTTACTGTAGTGGAAAATAAGGACAAAACCTCTCTGTCTCCGACTAGGACAGTTGCTATGTTATGATTTCACTTTACATTTGCGTACCATTCAGCAACAGCTCCGGCCTAAAGCCTTTAAGATCCTTTACATTGCATGGATTCACTGAATGGCTCTTATCAAGTCCAATAGCTCAATCATTACATCAGTGAACTTAGCTGAACACATGCAACGCCACAAGTGAAAAGGACTTAAAAGCAGCGCTTCCTTGATATCTTATCTTCGCCCTTTAACCAGCAGTGGAGGTGCACAGTGTCAGCTCCTTGTCACTCTGTCAGCTACCCTAGTGTCCCACTCCATGTTAACATGCAAGTCCCTATCCAGTAGGCATTAACATGCAGGGCCAGCAGCCGCTAGGTGGGCCTGAGCAGAGCCCAAGGCAGGTGGCAGATAGTCAATGTGCATGCTCCTAAATCATTCATGTAGCTGGGTGGAGGGGGCTCTGTGTGTGTGTGAGTGTGTGTGTGTGTGTGTGTGTGTGTGTGTGTGTGTGTGTGTGTGTGTGTGTGTGTGTGTGTGTGTGTGTGTGTGTGTGTGTGTGTGTGTGTAGAAAGTAGAGGCCTATGTTGATAATACAACATAAGAATAGAACAAGTAAGAGGGAGCGCGCTGGATGAAATGGTATTTCAAAAACCTTTGTGGGATTCCACGAGTGGATATAATTCATATGTGTATTCCTTATTACCATATGGGCCCCTTGGATGGAGCAAGAAAAAGATAAAGAAATGTCGGAAAAGGAAAAGGACGAGAGTAAGCCGGGTATGGCGGGAATGGAGTGGGGGTTGGTGGGATTGGAAAGATGAGAGGAAAGAGGGAAGGTGAAACTGACATTCTTCAGAAGGGGCAGGACATGTGGGCGAGGTTTTGTTAATGAATTAGTATGCATGGCTGGTACCGCACAATGACCTCAAGCAAGGAGCTGACACGCCATAGACACTAGACTGAAACTAACTCTAATACCACAAATTATTACCTTTTCATTATGGAAATTAGTCCTTCCTTCTCATTCCTCCCACTCCGTCTCTGTCTCGCTTCTTTCACCTTCTCTTTTTCTATTCCTCACATCTCCCCACTCGCTCTGGTATATTGGAGGAAGAATGGTGTTGACTCTGAAAAGCAATTACCTGTCATTTACCTGTCTCTCTCTCCCTCTGATAATGAATTTCAAGTGAAAGGTGAAATAATTATCTTTTCTCACACAAAATCAAAGTTGTGGGCGGGGACAGCCCCTGTCACAATATGTGGCATGCCATATGGGATTAAAGGATCCTCGATAACACATACACCCACGTAAAGTATAAACACACACATGCAGTACAAAGTTGTTCCTTGAACTACATTTGCATGAAAAATACCTCAGCGTTAGCCGAGACCGTGACAGCAAGTTATCTCTGTGCTATCTGATGGCCTGTGTGATCTTAAAGTGAAGCTCTAGATCTGGCAGGAAAACTCATCTGGAAGTAGATTTACTGTAGCTGTGATGAACGCCGTCCCTTGTTTTGCAAACAATATGAGACAGCATGGTGAACAATTGTAATTGTTGTCAAGACAATGGATCAGTTTATACGTTGCAAAATCATCCATTTTTAGAGTTTCAAGTAAACCCACGGATTTAAGAGGTGATAATTAAAGGAAAGACTGCAACATGCAACAAAAAAAGACTTTAAAAATTAATCGAGTGCAGCCGATAGACATACTCTAACTGACGTAATATAATGCTTCCCAAGCTTTACAACATGCTTGACACATTTGCTGCTCTAAATATAGTGTCCCTACAAATACAGGACATGAAACATTAAGGGGAAAGTTTCCCTCAACCACTAAGCCACTACTAAATATTTTAAACATGGATTCATTCGAAAAGAAACAGAAAAAGTCCAAACAGGAGAAGAAAGGACAAGAAACATGGGACTCCATATGGTAAAATAACTAGCATCCAAGGTTTTAAGGGAAATCAATAGGGATGCTGGAAGTTTCCATTGGGGAAATTAGAGCAGGCCTAAACAAACTAAAATCACTAAGACAACAAACGGAAAATATAAAAATGTAACTACTGTATAGTGTAGATATAGGTTTCCTGTGGGGAAAGAATGGCAGCTGTCAAGACATAAGTGAAGAAAGGCCTTTTTTCCGACTGTATCTCATGCATCTTTACACGGTCTTTCTGGTCTTTTATTGCCCAATTTTATTTTATTAACTGACTTTGCTTATTAAAACGGCAGGGCGCCCTTCCGTTTCTCCATAAAAACCTCCAATTTGCACCCCAAACAAAACTTTCTATGGCCTCTCCAGAGAAGACTTTGAAGCAAGTGGCCAACATGCACAGAAGGCTTTATTCTGCATTTATGAGATTGTTTTTTCTTTCCAGGCATGACATGTTGAAGCATATTTTTGTCACGTAAGGTCAGACAGTCAGAAGAGAATGTCAACACAGACATAATAATAATAACAAGGAAGCAGAGTAGAAACACAGCTTCTCAAGAGGAATGACTTCCTCGACAATCTGATCGTTTGTTTCCAGCTAATCAAATATCTGACCTCGTGTCAAGTTATGCCACAGAGCACATGGAAATATGTAAACATTAGACCGCCAGATATATCACAGTGAATAACTGCTCAATAAACGTTGTTTCATGGCTCTGATGTTGGTTCAAAGCACAATTATGGTCTGCGTGAGTCAAGGAAAAAAACAATCTCGTCTGTGCACTTTCCATTACCCCTTTTTTTTTTTGTTCATCGTCAGTCAGTTTGTGTCTGTGAGTGTGCTTTCTAGCTGTGTGCAGTGTGTGTGTGTGTCTGTGTGTGTGTGTGTGTCTGTGTCTGTGTGTGTGTGTGTGTGTGTGTGTAGGGGGTGGGGGTGGTTGCATAAGCTTTCACAGCCGGCAGTCTGTTCAACGTGAAATAAAATAGGGAGATAGGGAGGAGAGCGGCAAAAGAGAAGGATGGCGCGGATGAGGAGGAGCAGAGGAAGCAGCAGGAAGACAATGAAATGGGAGGTGAGAAGTGGGTGACTGTAGGGAAAAGATGTTCTTTGCTTGTTGGAGGTAAAACAGCTTTTAGCAGCCGGAAACAATAAAGGCTTTAAAAATGAGAACTGTTGCATGTGGAGAAATTAAAGACAGAATAGGACAGAAAAGTATAAATAGATCAAAGATTATTTGAATTTCTTTCGTTAAGTCTAACCCTATACGTCCTTTATTTACACAGCTGTATTTATCTGATGATCTTTAAATATCCTCACGTCCATACATATATTCCGTGTGTGTTCGAGTGCTTATGTGAAAGTGTGTATGATCTACTTATGGCTCATAGAGAGAATGATGCCTCTGTCGATATCCAATCACTGTGAAAAACTACACTCTGTGAACTAAAAGTGCACCCCGGGGAGCGTCAGGCAGGAATATGTGCCTAACAGGCTTCCTTCCTGTTGGCTGGGACACACACACACACACACATGCTATGCGTTGGTACCTCTGATTCACACATTCCTAAATTGATAATTAGAACCAACATATGTACATTTAAACTGTAAAAAAGGCCTTAGATAGATTTTGTAAACATGAACAAGTATGAAAATACATGGCTCCCATCCATCCCTCCTTCAATCATTCTTCTAACATTAGTTTGTGTAGAGTATCCTGTATATGGCACTGAAAAATGTCCCTTGGTGTCCCTTAATAGTCCAATTACCTGGCACTATGCGTCAATACATTTAATTTTAACCCAAAAATATCATTTTCCAAAAGAATAATCTATTTGTATGTTTACTACAACTCCCAATCAGCGACTTCATAAATGCAAACATGAAGAGGAACTAATGAGCAAAAGGCATAACATGTAGGTTTGTTTATCTGGCATTATATTTTGCTTTCAGCGTCCATTTTCCCCAACACAGTAGTATCGACAAAAACCGGGCTGAAATAGTGCAGCATAGAAAAATGGATAGAGCAACAGAAACAGAGAAGAGTGCAATCCACAGATAAAGGGAGAGGTGCATGCTGGAATCTCAACACCTGATCCACAAGCAAGCTAGTTAGAGGTAGGCTCTTTGATCTCTGAAGAACGGCTTGGTTTGTGGAAAGCTGATTGGAGACAAATCCGTGTTATACACACACACACACACACACGCAAACACACACACACGTGCACACACACGTAAAATGCATACTGTGTGATTTCATTTCCCTTTTAACAAGAATGTATATTTTAATAGAAAACATAAGATGTTTTGCACATCATGTCAATCAAGACATAGTAAACATGTCCCACCTCATTAACACAGAGTATTCTCAGCTGCACACCGACACATTTTATTGTGTAGTAGAGTTACTGTTTATCTGATAATGGGTGAAAAAAGACAAGGCTGCCTTTTACCCCTGAAACAATTTTCAGTATTTCAGCCTTTATTTTCAAACCCAATTCTGTCTTTCTTTGCGCCCTCTCTCTCATGCCCTAGTTTTCCACAGGCAAAAGTTGATATTATGCAAATGCTCACCAATGCTAATGTTTGAAGGCTGGCACAGGCCTCATTTGCATATGGCAGGACACTCAGCCAGTGAAACAGTGTGACATGTTGACCCTGGTCAGGTTGCCAGGGGAACAACCCTCCCCCGTCCCCCTACGCCCCACTCCCACACACAAACTGTGAACCACAACTACACACACTTTAATTACAACGATGACTACAAGTATGTTGGTCAGTTCTGATGTGCTGCACAAATTCCCAATTAAGGGTTCACAACTTCATCTAGTGTACCATGCAAAGTTTACCCCTTAACTACGCGGACATCCCATGGACATGGTCCTGTGATCCAACAGGCACGAAATGACAGCGGTAATGGGCTGCTTTTGTGTCCATCATAGCCACTTAACTCTGCTTTTGAAATGGAAATAGTTGGATTACTGACAACAATACGCTCAGTTCTCTTTTGGTTATTTTACAATACAATGACGAAGAACCTTGTTAAGCTTCTCTTCCTCTTGCCACCATCTAAATAAAGACATATTTCCGTGTTTGTAAGCAATGCTATTCTTTTCCCAGTGACACTTAGACACACATACATAAACAAACATTTGCCGCTCAGTGTGCGACAAACAAAGATACATGAAAGCATGGACGGGAAAGCAGCATCGCTTATACGTATGTGCCATGCTTTCAAGCAAACACGCACACACACACATACTATCCATTTTCCTGGGCAGAACAATGGCTGACAGCAATGGATGTTCTGCATTCTAGCTGCTTAAGGATTATGTGAATGGGTCTTCTTAGCACACGATAAGCCAATAAGACTTTTTCTTGGACAGCACATTTTGGCTGATGGGATGTGACTTTCAGGAATCTTCTTCCAGTCAGAGCATCTATGCATATATATATATCAAAAATGACACTTTCACAAAATTGCTGATGAAGAAAAAAAGAAGGGAGTGAAAGAGTGGTGAGATAGGAAGAGAGAGAGGGAGAAAACAAGCGAGGGAGAGGAAGGGAGGAGTCGAATGGGAGGATGTGATTTACCGTCAGGCTGGTTGCACGTGTGTGACTGCTCGGCTTCAGAAGCCACGGCGGCAGGTGTTACAGCTTCTATCTGTTTATCTGTTTGTGTAAGCCACCAATAACACTTTTCATGACGGCCTGACATCTCTCTACAGTTTGACATTTTCTTCCCCATGTTATCTGAACCCAGATAACATGGGGAATTCATACAATGTTTTCGTCCATTATGCTTCCTTTATAGCAGATTCTGTTTAATCGTGTCTACATTGGGATAGATTTGACCTGACTTGACACCATCAGGCTTGAGACTGATCTTGACGATACCTCTGTATTTTATTCACATTTCCTTTAGGAGAAAAAAAGGCCAGATGTGCTGGTGGTGACAATGGCGGATATAATGTTTGTCTCATTATTTTTTTCTCAAAGAGTTGTAAAAATGCTGAAAGGGAGAGAGAAATGTTTGGAATGTTAAAGGAAATGGACAAAAACACCAATGTTGAGAGTGTAATGGAATGGTATAGTTATATCAGACAAGTAAAATAACATATGTAAGATTGTGCAATGTCCCTGAGCCTTAGCCTATAATTTAGGAATAGTGAGTCCAAACATGGATAACCTTCCGTGTGTGGCGGCTGTGGCTCAGGAGGTAGAGTGGTTGTCCACCGGTTGGAAGGTCGGTAGTTCAATCCCTGCCCCCTGCAGTCAGCCTGTCGAAGTGTCCTTGGGCAAGATACTGAATCTATGGCCAACTGTGAGTGGTGATCACTACTGATGTGTATGGTAGCCACTGACTATGGGTGAATGCGTTGTAAAGTGTTTTGAGTGATTGGAAAAGTGCTCATCGTTTTTACTCTTTAGCACTTTGAGTTTTGTTTACGCAAATGAAAAGTGCGCCTATAAATAAAATGTATTATTATTATTATTATTATTATTATTATTATTATTATTATTATTATTATTATTATTATTATTATTCAACATAATGCAAAAGAGGTGGAATGAACAGGGCATTTTATTGTTGGAGGTTTGCGTAAAAAAAAAATTGTAGCCTATATTTTAAATAATAGCCCAAGCAGAATAACAATTACAATCTACTGGATATAAATAGATACCTGTAAATGTTCACATTTACTCTCATTGGTATATTTGAACATTTGAAGCTGTGTGTGTCAGATACTATTTGGTCACCAGATATTAAACAGGATTAATATTCAGTCTCTTTAATCTCTTTTAAGCCTTCTAGCCAACCTATGATAGGTTAAGATAAGCGTACTTTGTTTTCCAAACTCCAAATCATGCTTGCCGTTGAGGAACAACAGAGCTTGGACTTGAAGTGTCTCCTTTAAGCTGTGTGTTACAAGCAGGCAAACTCAGCCAGCTTTGTATTCCACACACACACACACACACACACAGGCACACACACACACACACACACACACACACACACACACACACACACACACACACACACACACACACACACACACACACACACACACACAATACTATTGTTTGAGATTCAGCTACTGCCGTTTAAACCTGGGCAACCTTTTTGCAGTCCTCTCTTGTAACACCTGTTCACAGCATTCATACTTGTCTAGACAGAAGCCCTGTAGTGATACATTTAATTGTATGTTTCATGCATACAAATATTTATTAATATTGAGAAATTGATGGATAGATTTTTTTTCTTCTATGTGTTGAAAATTGAGGTGAAGGGCTTAGATATAAGAGGTGCAGTGGCCAAGTGCAGCCCATGGGCCTTACTTGCCCTTCATCATTGAGGATGCCCGTAAGTCCACCTCCTACGCCCCATGTAAATGGATTTCACAGATTCATTAGACCTGGTGACCAAGGTTAATCAGCTCATCATTTGGTAAAGAAATACCTTTCCAATGATGAGGGACTTCAGCTTCACTTCCTCCTTAGACGCTTGAGAAAGCACAAAAAATATTGCATGGTTTTAAACTTTCAAACACACATTAAAAAACATTTGGAAATTGTTTCCTGAGCTCCTAAATCTAGACTGCAAGATGTTGATGGCAGCTTTAATTTAGTTATCTGATTCGGCTGTAGGGAACACACTAAGTTACAATTATAGTGGGTATGGCTGGAAGCATTGAGTATGAGTTTGTTTTGCCACGCACTCAGTGTTTCTGTGCTGAACAGAGCATCCATTTATTTGTCGCACGTCTAATTCAAGATTGCAGCATATGCACTTTTTCCATTCTTCTACCCCTATTTCTTGTTTATGAGTTTTCTTTCATTAGAGTGGCTTTTTAATTACTGTTCTCTCTGTCTCTCTTTATGGCCTTGTTTTTTTTCTTCCCTTTTTTTTATCAAAGTACTTTTTTGATAGTTTTATAAGTTGCACCACTGGCTGTGTGGTAAGCAGATTAATAGCAGAGTAATGTCATTAAAATGGTAATGTGTAGACTTGGGCGAGATGCTGAAAACAATAATACTCCACTTGATTAATGACACTCTAAAGCATGAGCATGCACAACAATTGTACACACACGTAGACACACACAAACCACTACAGCTTTAAGTCATTTTGAGCACTTATGTTTTGGTGAATATATGCAATAGAATAACATTTCCACTGGTATGATATTTCATAGTTATGTTTCATTTCTCAAATTTTTTTATAGACTGCATTTCTATAACCTTTTTTTTGCCTCTTGTGCTGATGGCAGAAAACTACCACACAAGGTGGGGTTCAGTGTCTTGCCCTTTTTGACAGAAAGTGTCAGGGATCAAACCACCAACCATACGACGTCTCTACCTCCTGAGCTACAGGAGGTAGAAGAAAACATGTTGTCGATTAACATATGAAACTTACATATAAACAAGCACAATGAGCCTGGAGATGGCATTATGCAGTGTTATTGTCGATGTGTTTTTGTTTTATGAAATCTGGAGCCGTTTGTCTGCCATATGCAACTCATGGTTTCCAACCACAAAAGATACTGAGTGGGTAAAAACAAAACAAAACAAAGATAGAAAGGGAGTAGAGAATAAGGAGTTGGAAGAGGTTTTGAGGAATGAAAAACGGATAATGGCCTCATTTAGTTTTCCTCACCATCATAACCGTGTGAAATAACAAATCTGGCAGGGTAGCCGTAATTGAGCTAAAACCTTACATTAGTTCCCTGGTAGAAACGCTGAAAGCTTTGGAAACCTTGACAAATAGGCTTTGGGTTTAATTAGATGAGTTGTTCACAAAACCTCTTGCCGAGATCCTAAACCATAAGAATCACCTTCTGTGAGGTTTACAGATGTGACAATGTGCTTGCTTGATCAATAATGATCCCACACCTCAAAGTTCCTGGAAAGGTAAAGATTCAGTATGCTCCTGAGCACGGCCAAACAGGATTGCATCAGTTGTATTCGGAATCACGCCGCCACCCATAGAGAACACATGAAGCTGCGATTTCTGCACAGTAGGGTTTGGTTAAGTTCTGTCAATAACAATGGCTGTGGAGACTTGTAAAGAAGGAGCTGTGTGAAAGCAACAACTAACATACAATGCTGCTTCCTGCCACATAACAAGGGCTGACTAGCAGCAGCAACCTGCATACTGTATGTGTGTGAGCATCTTTTTGATTTGCTGTGCCTTTGTTTCAGTGCCTTCATATTTGCTGTTGGGAAGCAGTTGGCAAATGGTCAAATAATGACCAGCGGTGAAAGAAAGAAAGTATTTGAGGGTTTGAATTCATTTTTTCTCCTAGCTTCCCAGCATGCAAACAAATTTGCACAACCAAGCTTGTTGAAAATGGCTCTGTTGGAATAACTCTAGCTACTGGGCTACTGCGTTAGATACAACACAATACCCTTTGGGCTAAGCCTACACACACACACACACTTTGATGTGGCTGTTTTACACATACATTTAGCATGAGTATGCATGGATGATGGTGCTTTGTATTATTTCATTTACTGACTTATAAAAATACAAGTACTTCCTAAAGCAACTGATAATGAGGACAAACATGCTCAAACATACATTACTCATGCATCATGCATGCACACAAACACACACCTCTGGGCCAGCCTCCAGGAGGGAGTCGAGGCCTCTCAGCCAGAGCGGCGTCAGGGGAACGCAGTCTCTGATCATTTAATAGGCCTGGCCCCTAACAGACAGCGCTCGCTTAGTCAGCCTGTCAGGGGGCCAAAGCTGACCCTGCAGAGCCATTTTGGCTCTGGCTGGCTGCATGCTAAGAGGCAGAGAAAAACAGCAAATCCAGAGCCTCAAAGCCTCTGTCTCTGTCACTACTGGTCATTATTTAACCATTCACTAGCAACACCCATGCAAACACTTGCAGCCACACAAAACAACGACAGACAGAGAGATGAGCAAAGATAAATCTATTAGATTTCTGCTGGTGAATCATTTATTTACACATCTTGTGTCACAGTGGGTTTTCATTGATTGGAGACATTGACACATAAACAAACATAAACTAAGACATAACACAAATCCTGTGTGCCGGCATTCTGTTACTCTGCACTACAAAGTGCCGTGGGCTAGAAGTCATGCTGCATTTGAGGCACAACAAAAATAGAATGTGACGAACAGAAAGCCAAACAATACCAGCCTCCAAACCACAACTGTGCCTGTAGCAAGGGAAAATGACAGCATGTCTGCGCGCTTACACACATGCAGAGAATGCACAAACACACATTTGCGCACTAACCCCACACAAAAAATTGTAAGAACAGAGAGAAAGGGGTGTAAAGAGTGCAAAGCAACATCAGCAATCTCACCTCAGCATGCCGAACAAGTTACACAAAACCTTGGTTAATGGTGTGTGCATGTATGTGTGTGTGAGAGAGAGAGAGAGAGAGAGAGAGAGAGAGAGAGAGAGAGACTGATTACATCTGACCTGCATGTGACTGAGATCAGACCACACCAGTAGCTGACGGTGCAAGTGAAACTGTGTGTGTGTTTGGAGGGTGGTATGTGAGAAATTGCATACTGTATGTAAGGCAGGGTGATTGGTTGCTCTATATCATTCAGGGCAGTTATTATCCATCCTCTTTAGAATCAAATTTAAATCAAGGAACTGCAATGATCTACTCCCATGTAAGCACCTATTAAGTGACAGGCTGCAGTCAGCACCAGTAAGCAACATGCACAAGCCCAAAGCCAGGTTATCTCAGACTCAAATCCAACATGTGTCTTCTTGTTGTACAGCTTTAATTCTGCTGAAGTAATCGCTTGTGGCGTTATTGCATGTCTGCAGCATGTCATGTTAGCGAAGCGAAAGGCTAAGTAGGAGAGAAGACAGGTATTGAGCAAGACAGGTTAAAAAAAAATAATAATAATCTGTTTTCTGTTGTTCCAATAGAAAATAATAAAATGTCGAGAGGGGATAGGGACAATCTTTAAAGATTACATCCCTTCAAATGCCCATCCTGCTTCTATGGCTTAACACATTTCTCAATCTGATAATCTGATTCAATGGCTGTCAATGTGTAGCTGTTCTCTTCCTCTATTTCTTCCAAGAAAAAATCCTCTTTCTCCAACCCCAAAAAACTTTTCTCTATCTTCTCCACCCTACTCGATCCTCCCAGTCCCACTACTTTGTAAAACAGACAGATGACATATGCTCTTCATTTTCCGACTTACCGACTAACATCAACTGTTCACCATCCACATCACTTCCCCCCACTCTTACTTCTTTCTCCCCTCTCTCGTTACCTCTGCCCGTCCTACCACCTGCCCTCTGGACTCTATCCCCTCTCACCTTCTCCAGTCTATTGCTCCTGACCTCCTTCCTTTTCTCACCCATCTGATCAACACCTCTTTAACAACTGGTTGCTTTCCTAACAATCCTAACCATAACCCTCTCTTAAAGAAACCCTCACTCGACCCCTCTGAAGTGAACAACTACAGACCTGTCTCTCTTCTTTCTTTTCTTTCCAAAACACTTGAGCGTGCAGTCTTTAATCAACTCCCGTCTTACCTTCACCAGAACAACCTTCTTGATCCGCACCAATCTGGTTTCAAGGCAGGCCGATCAAATGAGACTACCCTCCTCGCTGTCACTGAGGAACTTCACGCTGCTAGAGCATCCTCCCTCTCCTCTGTTGTAATCCTTGTGGACCTTTCTGCTGCGTTTTACACAGTGAAACACCAGATCCTCCTCTATACCCTCCAAGAAAAGTCTCAGGCACTGCTCTCTCCCTGCTTGAATTCTACCTAAACTACATCACCTACAGGGTAACTTGGAGAGGGGCTATGTCGGACCCCTGTCAACTCAATACCGGGGTACCTCAGGGCTCCGTCCTGGGTCCCCTCCTCTTTTCGCTGTACACCAACTCAATTGGCTCTGTCATTCACTCTCACGGCTTCTCCTACCACAGCTATGCAGATGACACTCAACTGATTCTGTCTTTTCCCAGATTTCAAACTCAGGTAGAGGCACGGATCTCGGCTTGTCTGGCTGACATCTCTCAGTAGATGGCCGCACACCACTTGAAACTCAACCTTGACAAGACCGAGCTCATTTTCCTTCCGGGAAAGGGTTCCCATCCAAGACTTTACCATCAACATCGGCACCTCTGTTGTTTCCCCGACTCGGACTGCAAGGAATCTGGGTGTGACACTGGACGACCAACTGTCCTTTTGTGCCAACATCGCTGCAACAACCCTCTCCTGCAGACACACTCTGTACAACATCAGGAGGATACGTCCCCTACTGACTCAGAAGGCGACGCAGGTTCTTGTCCAGGCTCTGGTCATCTCACGCCTCGACTACTGCAACTCCCTCCTCGCCGGACTGCCTGCATGTGCCATTCGACCTCTACAGCTCAACCAGAAGGCTGCAGCCCGACTGGTCTTCAATCTACCCAAGTTCTCCCACACTACACCGCTCCTCCGCTCCTTTCACTGGCTACCAGTGGCTGCCCGAATCTGCTTCAAGACTCTGGTGCTGGATCAGCCCCTTCCTACAACCAGGCCATGGTTGAACCATACACCCCAGCACGTTCACTTCGCTCTGCATCTGCCAATCGGCTCGCCACTCCCTCATTGCGAGTGGGACCCAGATTCCCCTCAAACAAAACCCGCCTGTTTGCTATCCTGGCTCCAAAATGGTGGAACGACCTCCCCATTGATGTCAGGACAGCAGTCAGTCTTCACACCTTCCGTCGCAGACTGAAAACTCACCTGTTTCGACAAATGAGGAAAAATGGTTTGGCTTATTTATAGCTAATAGTTGAATTCGTATTCTATTGTTTCTGTATGTTGCACTTGGTTTGGCTTATTTGAAGCTAATGTACTTACAAGATTCTTGCTATTAGGAGTTGTATCCTCATGATTGTTTCCACTTTTTGTAAGTCACTTTGGACAAAAGTGTCAGCTAAATGAACTATAATGTAATGTAAAAGACTGTATATTAATAAAATACTTTTTTTTTCTGCAGAAAGTGTTACTATTCCTAATTCCTGTAAATTGCATATGATCCATTAAATATACGGGGACAGATTACTTTAGATAGATAGATAGATAGATAGATAGATAGATAGATAGATAGATAGATAGATAGATAGATAGATAGATAGATAGATAGATAGATAGATAGATAGATAGATAGATAGGGAATTTAGAGCTATTAAATAGATCTATATGGCTGAATCAGGTATTGGCAGTGCATGCTTCTGCTGATGACAGTTGTCTGCACTGGCACGAGTGAAGTATTGAAAAGCAAACACGGTACAGCTTTCGAAAGCTTTGCCAAGACACACTGGACCAAAGCAGACAAGATAAAAATGCCATCCCATCCAAATGACAATCGGACATACGGGCTGTTCATCTCCTGCTTTGCTAGATCAACACAGATTGGACTAATGTATCACCATAATCCTCACAACACTGAATCCGAACTGTTGTCTCGTCCAACAGCAAAATGATCTCTCGCCGGCGCTTGGAAAATTGTCACACTTTGATTTTCACTAACTGAGTCAGGTTTGTCTTGGCTTGGCTTTGCCACAGTGAGGGAAGCGCACGGCAACCTGGGAAAATGCAGGTGGTGTGTGTTGGGGGGGGGGGCTGAAGAATGGTGTGGGTGTATTCATTACAGTAAACTACAGAAGCAAGTTTCTAATGCTGATGTGTTCTTTTTGTGCGTATGCTGTTGTGTAGGTGTGAGTCTGTATGTGCGATAACTGAGGAGCAGAGGTCCACTTAGGACCACTGCATAATAACTGAGTTTCTATTGGGCAGAAGACACACCGACACACACACACACACCGACACACACACATACACACACACACACACACGCACACGCACACACGCACACACTCACACACACACACACACACACACACACACACACACACACACACACACACACACACACACACACCTATTCAAAGGGGCCCTCGTTACTCATGCATGACCAGTCCATAATGCACTTCTGCGCTTTCACTCACCGTTGGCAGGACAACAGAATTACAGAGAAAAGGATTTGGGAAGGCAGGATTTGCCAAGACTGTGGGAACGGCCAGATTCCTTCTTATACCACAAAAGATGGAGAAAGAGCAGCTCAACTCTCCCATTCCCTAATACATACATTCAGAGCAGTGAAAGTATTATCCTTGATTGTAACACCTTCTGTCTCAGAGCCTGATGCAGCTGTGAAACTATGTTTCCACTTGGATTGCATGCAAAACATTTACACATCAAGAAAAAAAAAAAGGTTGGTTGAAATGAAAACTAGGGAAAGATAAAGCTACATTTTCAGTTTGGAATGAAGAAACTGATTAACAAGGTTTGCACCTGCAAGTCATAAACTGCATAAGCAGTGTGTGTGTGTGTGTGTGTGTGTGTGTGTGTGTGTGTGTGTGTGTGTGTGTGTGTGTGTGTGTGTGTGTGTGTGTGTGTGTGTGTGTGTGTGGGTGTGGGTGTGCATGTGTATGGACCCAAGTATCCAACTCTGGCTGTGCATTGATCCGTCTGGCTCCCTACAAAGAAGATGTGAGCAGACAACTAATGGAAGAGCTAGCCTCAATTAGCCCACTGACTGATGGGAAATGTGATTTCATTTAGTTGTCGCTACAGACACTGTAAACAAGCCATGTTTCCCCTCCAGGAGACAGAACAAAAAGAACACACACCCACACCCACACACACACAAAGAGTCAAAGTCAGACTGATGTGAGATTCCTTGCAGCTGTTCAGTGGCTCACAATATGTAGATCATTGTCTGTCGTGAAACTTGTATGCAGTGTCATTATGTTAAATGTGTCTGTGTCACCTGTGGCCCAATGAGGCACACAATAGCCCTCTAAATGTGTTATAATAATGGCATCATTTTCATCCTGATAAAATTGAAAGTGGAAAATAGTGAGACCTCTGTTATTGTTCACCTCAAACTTTTCTTCTCGCTAACACATCCTACAGATTTAATTAAGACCAGAAGGAAAGAAAACTCCACAGAACCTGTGACCAAGCCTTGTTCAAATTAAAATGTCTTTAAAGAGTTGGATCATTTTGAGTCCTGTGCGGTGTTCTTCCCTGTATAATGTGGTTTTTTTTAACATTAAGTAACCTTTAAAGTTTAATGCCTCGGGCTGCCTGGGTATTATTTTAAAGTTTTCCATAACAGTCAGAAGCTAAAAGGATACATACAAAAAAACACAAGCCATATTTCATATCATATTTATGCATTTGTCCTTCATAATTTAATATTATATATATTAAAATAGTGTTTGATACTAAGCAAGCCTAATTTTGCTATATTAAATGTGTTTTTATTCCTCTATATTTAGCAGCATTCACTTGTTAACTGTCACCAGTATTATATTACAACAACAAACCAATGCTTCCGAGTTTGAACTGTTATTGACTGAATGACAGCCTTTTATATTTTATATTTTCATTTTATTCAAGCTTAATTGATTTTCTATTTATGGATAGATTTTAATTTTGGGACAAATGGAGGTTAGACAAAGTTCAATCACAAAGACTATTCATGGTTTTCCACACTGTCAGCTGCCTTTTGGAACCAATTAGATTTCTCCACATCTGCTCTCAACCAATCATATCGCTGCTGTAACCAGATGTCTGTATTGTGTTGCTCCCTAACCTCTTGCATCCATCAATATGCACCCCTCACATTGGGATACAACTCCAGGTCGCGTTCAATAAGCTCCTCAGGAAATCCTATTCCAAGTCAAATCTATGAACTCCTCAACTACAGGAAGACGTTTCATCTAAAAGTCACATCCCCACCATCCACGTCGTGACACCATTAGAGCAATGTCTATGCTATTATGCTAAACATTATACAGGAGAAGACACATGCTTAGGTCAGAAATGATCTTGCTTCAAATTAACTGTCATTTGGAGCTGAATTGCCCCAGCACTGATATGCAGCTGAAGTCTCACTTCATTCAGAGATTGACGGGAAGAGAGAGAGAGAGAGAGAGAGAGAGAGAGAGAGAGAGAGAGAGAGGAGAGAGAGAGAGAGAGAGAGAGAGAGAGAAAGAAAGAAAGAGAGAGAGAGAGAGAGAGAGAGAGAGAGAGAGAGAGAGAGAGAGAGAGAGAGAGAGAGAGAGAGAGAGAGAGAGAGGACACAGAGGATGAAACAAAAGGAACATAGCTAGCTGGTATAACAGATTCATCAGTACAGCCTGGGTGCATTCTGATGGAAACAGAGCGCTGTACGTATCTTTCTGAAGAGAGGAAATTATATGTCATGGTCTATAAAGCAGGCACTTTATATATTTTTCAGAGACAGTATCCCTGTGGCTTAGATCATTGTACAGTGAATGTAGAAACCTCACTTATGATGACATCACCTCCTTTCGAGACATTTTGTTTCTCTGCTGTAGCTGACTGCAGAAGATCAAGATACTTTATGGATGGAGTTTCATAAATTCCCAGCACATATTTTGACCAGCACAAAGAGCCAAAAAAGAACTGGAGCAACATAATCTGACCTTAACACTCATTAAGTGCCATTTTTGTCTCACTCATGCCCATTTGATATTTTGAAGACATCAAAGTAAGGGAAGAGGTGCACTAAGGGCCAGTCAGTCAGTAATGATCAATTCATGTTGGTATCAAGGCTTACTGGGTTTGGAACTGTCAGTATACAACCATGACACTAATGGTGAAGGATTATTTGTTCAATATATATTTTTAAAACAGTTGCACAGTAATGCGTATTTGCCTTTGTTACAGGCTAAATCCAGATCAATAGAATATTATGACATTTAGAAGTGCTGTCTAGAGCTTCTCAGGTTCTTTGGGCTGCACAATTGTTACACACAATGTGAAAAATACTTGGGATCGGGAACAAAAGGGACTTTATCAGGAGTTATAACAACAAAAGTAAAAGGGCCAGGGGGGAAGTAGAAGTAGTCAATTTGACTGCTCATGCTGGGAGGAAACGTTCACCAACATGTCACCAGCAAGTCTGTTAGATTTGCATAATTTACAATAGCGGTTGTGTTACATCCACTTTATTCAAATCCATAATTATTGAACATTTGAGTTTAGTGTATTTATCTTCTTTTGTTTTGCTATCTCCCACGCCAAACATATCTATATTCAAACTCAAACTGAAGCAGCCATGTACGTATCTTTAAAACAAAACAACCTTAACCCTAACCCTCTGGAATTGACCTCACAGCAGAGTCTTACTTTATATTGGTACGTCATCAACTCCCACTGCTTGCTTCTGTCCAGATGTTGCATCTTACAGCTGTTCATCTGACAGATGAATGCCAACTGTAGCCTAGCGCTCAGAATATACAGTAGCTAGCTAGCATAGCTAATTACACAGTATGTGACTTATTATCAGAATACCAATTGGAAGTTATTGTTGTGTCAACCAAGATTAAGTGGAGATAGATTTGACTAAATTGAAAAAAAGTTAATCAAATTCACAAAATATGCTACAGTATCCCGTTTAGTTAACTTCACTGCTACATGTCTAAATCCAAATTCTCCACGGACACATGCAAAGCAAACTTTACTTAGTCACTACCTTGGGGTGGCTGGAGTGAAACTTTTTTATGTATGACAAGGACATCAACAGAACTGTCTCCAAACTTCTCTGCTTCTTTCATTTGGTAACAGGATCTGCATTGCCATTGGTATGCAGTTTCTGCTGTACCGCAAAACTCAGTGGTGCTTGTTAAAACACTTTTCATATCTATGCCAGTGCAATGAATGGTGTCTGACAAGGGCGCTTGTCTGCCAATTGGAGTATTCTCATAAAGGAAGCACCCTGCCAAGATGAAAGCCCCGGGTGACGCTGGTGAGTGAGGTGTCTGGGGTAAAAAAGAAAAAAAACATCCAGATAGGAAGGAGCGAGAGTGGGATGTGGAAGCAGAGACAAAGAGAAAGGAAAAAAAAACATATGAACCAACAATTTTTTATGCATTTATTGAGACGTTTCTCAAAGAGCAAAATGAAATGGACCTTAAAACACATACCTATTTATTGTTACTGTTTATCTCAGTGATTGTGTCTGCATACATCATAAATGGTTGTGCTATTCACATTTTAAAGATAATTTGTGTGAGTTAATGTGTTTGAGCACAAGATTGAAGCTCATGCATGGCTGGTATTTATTTTTTTCCCACATTCTCCGGGTTAATCTGTCTCTGCTCCATATTCCTGTCTGTATATGGCGGTGGAGCAGATGTGATAGGAACCCCTCTATTCTCCCCCATCCATCCACATCTCTCTAATTCTCTCATCCCCCTCACCCTCAACCCATTTATGACGCACGCACACACACCCAGTGTTTTGCTGTTACCCTCATCCCTGTCTCATCTCATCTTGTCACAGTGAGGCTTTAAGAGAGCATTGGCACAGCAGGGGCCAGTGACATGTCACTCAGATTTCCAGCCGAGCCACGGGCGCAACATATACTCGCGTAACATCTCAAAACAACCCATCACCTTCCCCCGGTGTATTTTCTGCTTTCTCTTTCCTGTTATCTCTTCAATCATAGATGGTCTCCTTTGATTGACAAGTACACATTGGATATCAGGAGCACTGATGAGACTTCAGAGATTATGCTATTAATATTTTCTAATCAAGCCTTAAAGCACTGCAAGCAGTTCAAGCAGTATTTCTGTTTGGTATAGCGCCATACTTTAAAAAGGCCTAATTTGATACAAATTAGCAAATAAATGTCTACTTAGTTGCTTCACAAGTACATCCACCAGTAGCGTCGGGTATTTCTTGATTTATTCTAAATATAATGATATTTCAAATGGCAGCGCACAGAACGTAATGCACCAGAATGACAGTGATTTTGCTTAATTTAAAGTGGGAAAGTATCAATGATTTATATGTCACATGTGGGCGAGACAGACCTATATATGCAGCAGTATCTCTTTGTAGACATAATTAATCTAAAAGTGCGAGATGGAATCAACACATTGCTCCAGCTGCATGAAAGAACCATGTTTTCATGAGGGAGCAGGGGAAGACTGCAATTAATCCATTTCATTTAAGTAGAGCTGCATTATATGGGACATAAGAGGACAGCAAGGCTAGTGTAGGCCTTGACATCATGAAAATATATAAAAACTATAACTTTCCATCAAAGACCTCAGATAAGAAAAACATGGTCATCACTATATATTTGCCATGTGGATACGAGCATGTAGTTTAAACAGTGTAAATTTACCGCTGACAGAAGATTTCTCATTATTTCATATTACGGTCAAATGATTTCTTGCTGCCATGTGCAATATGATACGGAGCACCACCCTCTGTATTGCAGGGTATCACATTGCACTGCGATTGTGTGTGATTATGGAAATGATCCATATCAAACATGAAATCTCAGATGTAGGCAATCTTACCGTTTCTGGATTCTGCACAGTTGTAAACACTGCACTATTCTTAGAATTCAATTACTTTTTCTTCGCAATGCTAAAGGATTCAACAGAAACTCAAAGTCTAACGGGACCTCAACTCTGTGATCATAATGCCTATGGGGGTGAAAGGTAGCTCTGGGATTATGTCATGTGAAGGTCACCCCCTTTCAAGCGGGCCATGGCTATAACCAGCTGTATTGAGGAATGACTACAGTCTAAAGATATGGGCTTCTTTCTGGCTCACTTTTAATAAGGTCAGGATTAGGGTGACCAGAGCATTACAACAAGGGCTTAGGATCAGCACATAGTCCTGGAGAGTAGTCTACTATTTACCAGCCCAGTGCAACTGTGGTTAACACTGTCTCATTATTACTGCCGTACCAGGATATTTTGAGCCTATCTCTTGAGTAATAGCTTGTGTCTGCAGCTCTGTGTGTGCCTGTGTGTGTGGGTGTGTGTGTGTGGATAAGCGGGCGTTGGAAGGTGACCACTGGTGTGAGGATTTGTGCGTGTCAGCTGTTATGATTTAATATCTGCTATGCTGATATCTCCATTCACAATTTTTGCTGTTCCCTCTGCCCACTATCCATCTTAACTTGAGAGTAGAATGATAATGTTGCTCTACGGGTGCTTCTCAGAGGATTAGCAGAGATTAGAATTAGCTGGGCCATTTGAACTGGATACACATACAGCAGTATTAGCATGTTGGAAAACTAGTCTGGGATTGTAGCCATAGGATGAATGTGCACAGAGAGATGAGGAAGCAGGGAGAAAGAGAAACATACAGTTGTACAGGTTCAAAAGGAAAATGTGAGTGTCTCGTAAATAAGGACAATCAAAGTTACTTAATACAAATGTAAATTTAAGGGCAATGCAAAAAGCTTGTTTCAGAAACGTCCAAAGTCTTTAACGTAGGATTCATAATTTAAATAGTTTGATCTTTGTATTCTACATGTCCTGTAGTTCAGTTTCTGCAAAGACAGTGTTTTAATCATTATATTTGGATATGAAATGGCCAGATAATAAGAGCCATTACAAGAATGCTACCAGGAGCAATATCACATAGAGAAATAAACAATAAGAAATGTTAAGAAATTCTCTTGTGAAAAAAGCTGCCATTACTAAAATGTCAATGTGAAAAATAAATGACTGCTGCAAACAGCTGAAACATACAGCCAAGGTTACAACTGAAATCCAATCCATCAAAACTAATCCAGCTGTGCTAAATGCACTTCCCAGGTGGACTATAGATTAACATTTTAAATTGAAAAATGCCACAGCAGTAAGACTCTGACTGGCGGTGTAAAAGTCATGGAAGCATTAAAATATAGCATCTGGCTGCAAACTGACAAGCCTATGCTTGTATTGTTGCAAAGCACACATCGCAGACTGAAAATGTTTATGTTAAGCACATAAATACACAATTCTGGCGTCACTCACTAATGAGCTTCACTGGATTCTAACTACATGAGAATTTTGACTCACTTCAGCCAGTGGAAGCTTTTGACTTGTGGGTAAAGGAGAGTGATGGGCTGAGTAATTGAGTGCACTGTGAGACAAACACTAATGAGCAAGATAAAGGAGGAATTGAGTTAACTGTGTTTCCCATTTCTAATGATAAGAGGCTGGGGAGAGGCAGAGAGGGAGTGCAAAGAAAAGCAGACCATTCTGTTTAAAAAAAGAAAACATGCATCTGCTGTATGTCTAACTTGTCTAGTCGTTGTTTTTGCAAAGCACAATGCTTGCTCTACCCAACCGGAGCAAAGTGAGAGAAAAGCAAATAGCTTTAAGATAGGCAGTGAAATTACCCGTAATTGGAGACCATTTAAAAACATAATAACGTCTTTGTTTCCTCAGCGGGAGGTTCAGAGCTGGGGAGGCTTTTTGATTAGAAGTGGAGATGAGTTAGCTATAAAACCACCGAGCCAAACCTTAGCCAGATTCATGCAGTGTGAGTGTGTGTGTGTGTGTGTGTGTGTGTGTGTGTGTGTGTGCGTGTGTGTGTGTGTGTGTGTGTTTGTGTGTGTGTTAAATCAGTCTGCCAAAATGCAAAAATTAATAAACTCTGAAGGTGGCAGTATTATTTAAGTCCAGTGATAGTTCAACAGGGACTAGCTGAAAATACCACACAAATTCCCACATGAAGCAGCAGGAACAAGCTAACGGGTTTGTAAAATCTCAAATCATCAATGCTAAACACCAACTTACAAAAAACGCAAATGGAGCATGAAAATATGTATTAAAATCCAGCTGGAAACATGCCACCACATCTTTACCAAAGATGTGTATGCGGTGGAAAATTGTCATCGTTCCACTGAGTAGGATAGTGGAAGTAAGCTCAGGGGTGTGTGTCACTTAGGATGGGGGGAATAATGTTGTGTTGCATATAATGGATTTGCAATGTGGCAAACAGAGACAGATGGTGGAGGGTGCTGTGTGTTTCTGTGTACTATGTGTTTGCTAGCTTGGACACACACACACACACACACACACACACACACATACACACACACACACATACACACACACACACACACACAACACAATGTGTGTGGAGAAGAAATCCCTAAGGCGCATTATGTATGCTGCCGCTCGTTCACCCAAGCCAAGGGTCTCAGTTCATTTGGTTTTTAACTGTTATAAATTGTCTCACTTGACTCCATCTTCCCTCCCCTCTACAACAGGCCTGGAGCAATCTCTACACAGAAAGCGGCCAGACTCCAAACTTCTCCTTAGAAACAGGATCCATTCTGATACTGAACGACAAACAACACTTAGCACAAGTGAATGGAAGTCATCATGCAGTATGACAGGAGGCACGAAGAGAGGAACGCAGACAGTTGGAGGAAGGCCAACATCATGTAAATGTGTCTGTGAATGTGTAAATTAAATGTACTTAAATGCCAGTATTTACACAGATTAAGAAGGAAATATACCCAGTGCACCAAAGAAATCTATTCTAAATGCCCACTCAGTTTTTACTGTATTGTGCACGGTATACACATGTTTTAATGTTACTGGTAAAATTCTATGTCAGTGTGTGTGTGTGTGTGGGTGTCTACTAACAGGGATATGGGTGGGAAACGTTTTTGAATTGGATGAAATTTCACACCTGTATTTTTAATTACAGGATTTAAACATAATGCGTGTGTTTCTTTCACGTCTTTCACACGGAAACACAAAGAAACCTGCGCAAAAAAGCCCTATTGTTCTGCACATTACCACTTGCCTGAGAAGCGCAAGTGGTATATAAGAAGTGAAGCAACACAGACTGCTGAGATTTATGGTGTGCACCAACCACAATGGAAGGAATGGCTCAGTTTGAGTTTAGGACAACATCAGTGGATTTTAACTGCATAATTTCAACACATTAAATGTGTTTAGAAATGGTGCTCATGCAAAATAATGTATAATAGCTTTCAAACACTGAATTAAGATGTGGGGGGGACCCTCAAGCTAATGATTAGACAAGGGACCCGAAAGTGACTTCTGCCGATAATGTGAATACAAAAACATACACATATACACACTCAATTGCACACACGCACACAAACAAAAGCACGCACACACACACACACACACACACACACACACACACACACACACACACACACACACGCACACACACACAGAAAGTCAATTAACATGAACATGTGTCTTGGGGGAATTATATTTCAATTAGCTTTAGCTACTTCTAGGCTTCCTTTGAGACCACGATGCTAAAACAAGTGCACAGATCTGTATTTGTGGATGCAGTGAATCCTGCTTTTCAATTAGTATCATGACATAATTCCATATTGTTATTATTTAAGATCAAGTTAAGCAATTAAGCACTAAATCAATGCTTTGCAGGATATTAAAGAATAACATTAACGTTAAAACAAAGCATACACATGGAACAATATAAGCAGATATAGCCAACGCAGCTGCATGTTGAAGCCACTTTGAAACAAAATTATAGCAATGAGAAATAGTAATGTTTAATAGCCATCGGGAGAAAACGAGCATCGTCATTAAAGAGGGATGCAACTTATCTTAGGGATCACTTTATGGAATAGAATGGAAATATGAAAAGTGACTGGGGGAGCACCCGTGGGATTTTCTGTGGATATAGGCTTATTTCCTGTTTATGAACTGACTGGACTTTCCCTTTAATATATAGAAGAAAAATGTTATTTGCAGTATGAGAAGAGAAGAGATTTGTCGGTATGTTCCTATCTCAACCCGAAATTTTAGGGCCTGGAGATAGCAGTTGTATCTCTCTCTTCCTTCCTCATATGGCTTTTGCTCTACCGCCAACATTTTTCATTCCCAGCGAATTTACCCTTCCTATCAAGCCGGATTTGACTGAAAAATATGAGTGTGTGTGTGTGTGTGTGTGTGTGTGTGTGTGTGTGTGTGTGTGTGTGTGTGTGTGTGTGTGTGTGTGTCAATAGAGAAAGCTATCTCTGAATCTGGGTCATAAAAGCGGAGGCTATAAAGTCAAAAAATGCCACAATTTTTAAGCTTCATCCCGTGTTTACTCCAGCAAATGCAATCAAAAACAAAAAACGTGTCTGCTGTTTCCTTACCGCTGTGTCTGTACACTGCTGGTACGTGTATTTGCGCCAGTGTGTGTGTTTTTGGTGTACACATAGGGCTCTGTGTGTAAGGACGTTACTGTACACAGTATGGGCCGACTTTGCTTTGGCTGAATTCATTTCTGTGAAAAACAGACACAAAGTCCCCAAACAATATTAGAGTTGGGGAGGAGAGCTGAGGGACTGGACAGAGTCATGGCTGTCCATGTCTGTATCTCTGTTGAAGGAAAATGATTACTGTAACATGTAATACCAAGTCTCCAGACTCTGACCCTTTGGGGAATTGTATGAAAAGAAGCTGTCAGATGAAAGGGCACACAACATAGAAAGAACATTATCTAGACTAAGAGTTGTTAAGAGGACGATGCATGAACCTGCGAAGCAAAATCAGGTTCAAATAGAAGTGCGTGTTAAAAAAATCAACCCACATTTGTTTGCTGTTTGCAAGTATGCATACAGGGGGCAGTAAATAATATTATTAACTTTTTGTTATGTTTTCTTTTTCCTTCAGCTTGAACCTTCCCCTTCTCCGTTTGGGTGAACGATTACAACATCCTCTGAGTTTTAATCCAAAAGGTTGATTGTGTTTGTGTCTCTTTATTCCAGAGTGTTTGAGATTAGTGACACATGGCTTGTCAAAGACTGGAGTTTCAGATTAGCTTCTCGCTAATCCTTTTGGAATTCAACGCTAATACAGACATCACATATGCATGCGCGCGAACACACAGTCTGTCTTTCCCAATGTACGCGTTGGTGCATATTTTGTATCGTGTAGATTAAATCGAACAAAATGAAGCCAAACATCTTTTTGAAGTCAAGTTTGCTTGTCAAGACGTACCAGATAATTTGATTAAAGTCCTATGAATCCCTCAGTTTTTCTATGAGAATAACGCATCATAGTGCAGAGCAAGCTATTTATGAAAATGAACACCTCGTGCAAACTTCTAACTGTAAAGGGTGTTTTATTGTATCTCATAAGTCTCACGTCGATAAATGCACATTAGTTCATATTCTGACTTGTATACATAAATAGCTATATGTACTTTGAAGAAAAGCCCCATCAGCTGATATGTTAGCTGAGCTTGCATACTTCTTTCACCTACTGGGAGGTCTATTTAGGGTGCAAACTCACTGTCTGCTGTCGCTGCTGTTGCAGCCAAATCCACCTGTGGGCTCGTATTTTCCCCATTCTCCACGGGAGGCTGTATTTCATCTCTCCCTTTTCTTGCTTTGGGCTGGCTTTAAATTCCACTCTGCCTAAGAAACATGAAACGCAGCCTTGATGTCAAAATAAAAATCTAATTTAACTCTGCATTGATTCACTACACAAAATGTTAATTTGCGGCTTAAAGACGTGTTTGACATGTGTATTTGTAACCAGGAAGCTATTAGCTCATGGCTTCACCAACATATGATTCTAGATAATAACTATCACTAAAGCTAAAATAATATACTATTTGTTAGAATTGCTATCTTATAAATGTGACATGTTCTTGAATTTAAGCCTGACAACATAATTATAGGTATTTTTTGATTTGCATGCCTGAAATGTGAAGTGAGTAACGCAACCACCCATGATGGTGCGTCATTACCATCACACAGCCAATTACTCCATCGAGGATGTATTCTATTTTCAGGAGACTCTTGCCAGGATCAGTAAAGCCCTATACTGTAGAATTCAATAAACTGAGTGGCTGTGTGTGTCTGCCCACACAATAAGGAGAGCTGGAGACATGTTATGTTATGTTATGTTATGTTATGTTATGTTATGTTATGCTATGCTATGTTATGTTATGTTATGTTATGTTATGTTATGTTATGTTATGTTATGTTATGTTATGTGTGTTCACACATAAAGGCAGGTTGAATCTCACCTCTCACTGCATGTGCAGCTTTGAGGAATATCTAGCATTGGGCACATATAGTAATTTAAACATAGGGCTCAGATTTGTCAGATGTTTTCTGAGGTTGCCATCAGGACAAAGAAAAAGAATAAGCCTATGATATTAAACTACTGGTGCTTGACAAATCAGTTCACCTAATGCAGTTTTTGTATGTTTATTTGCTTCTTTCTCACCTTTCCATATCTAATACCTCTGTAGTAAAAACAATGATGCCTGATCTGTCTGCCAGGCTGCATCATTCGGTTTGGGCGCATCCTATTTTGCAGGCTCATTAAAGCCTAGGATATTTCCACAGGCTTGTTTAGGAGCTGAGCTGTGCACATCGGAGAATATTTGCATAAAGCTTAAAACTTCTCACTCCTCCATGGTGTCTTTCTAGGTTCAGTTTTTGCCACTTGTGAATCTCTACCATCTGCAACTACATGTATATTAAGCTTAACAATGGCTGGCCTCCTGCCTCTTCCTGTCTCATTTTATCCCTATGGCTAAACACACTGTAAGAGCGTCTGTATTTACCTTGTCGTAGCTGTACATTTCCCAGCAAAACCTGCCCCAAATGTTTACTGATAGAGTTGGAACAGGTGGCAGGTTCCCTGGAAGTGTTTCTGGAGAGGCACATTTATGCTCTGCCATGAAGGGTTTGTAAGCTCTGAATCCTACCACGTTCCCCTCCAGCCTCCTCCTCCTTTCTGTTTTAACTTTTTTAACACCTGGACTAACAAAAGACTGGCTTTGATCATGGGAAATCCCTTGGCAGCGCAGCAATGAATCCACAGTGGAGCTCCGTGTGTGTGTGTCTGTGTGATGCCCAGTTCTGCTCCACTGAGGATTCTCAGCATTGAAGCTTCATAGCATCGGTATAAGGTATAGAGCACCTCACATGTTCCACCCGTCAAAGCGTGTCCATGAAAATGAACACACACCCAAACACACAGAAGTGGGAGGGTGAGTGCAAGTGAACAAGAAAGAGAGAACACCTTGTTTCTCTCGTGTAATCAGTGGCTCTGCAAACACAAACACACACACACACACACACACACACACACACACACACACACACACACACACACACACAAGGCCGCTTGTTATCGGAAGCTTTCCCACGCTGCTGTGGTACAAAGCTCCACACCAGGATGGGAGGATGAAGCAAGGGAGGAATGGACGGAAGTACAGAGGGATGGAGGGTCAGCCTTCAGCAGCTTAGACTCACTGCGGGGATAAACACATCCCTCAGCGGGGGTTTGTATTTAGGCTAGCAAGATCAGAGTTCAAAACAGAGAGACTACCAGGCAGGCAGAGCGATAAACAGGCATCCAAACAGCAAACAACAACCAGTGCACATACCGCACACTTTAACCAAGGATATTGTACATTCCTCCTCCACACCTCTCCTCCCACGTCACTCTTACATCCAGTCCTCTATTCTAGAACATCTCCCTCTTTCTCTGCTGCTCTCTTGCTTCCATCTCCCCTCGCCTGCTGCTCAGCCCCAAGCTCTTACGTAATAGGCTCATTTGCATAACAGGCTGTTTTCTCTGACTCCGGCATGAGCACATGAGACACACTGGATAATGTGTTAACAACTCGGGCTGTTGGTAAACAACAACCTCCATCACAACACTTCACGTTCACACTATATATACATATATACGACGCAGGTCTAGTCGGTGACAGAGATTCAGTGTGCCTGGATCTCTTGATGCCAGCTGGCCCCAGGCCAGAGGGGCTGAAACAGCTGTCATTTACAACGCGCACGGAAACAGCTTTGGCTAGATAGACTTCATTCAGGAGGAGGCTGACCTGCCTGCTGTGTGGAACCTATACAATAATAGGTCTTGCACCACAAGATGACTGTTCAAATCAAGCAGCCTAGCATTATCCTCTTCAGGGTTAGGGGAGAGAGAGGGAAAGAGACTGATGTGAGGGTGTGTGGTGGGGAGCCACACATGAAACAAGCCAGAAGTGCGCTCTGCTGTTACCGGCATGGTTATGTCTTTGCTTAGGCCTTTTCAGACATAAGCTATATAAACATGGCACACATTAGCAGGAAGAAATGCACATACAAGAACACACACACTCTCGTAACGAGTGTGCGACCCTTAGGAGAATAAAGGGGAAAAGAAAAGCCCTGTAACGTCAATAAATGCTGCAGAGCGAGCCGTCAGATATACCAGATACCCTTAGATACCTCATTACATATCAATTCATTAAGTCAAGAGTGGCCCTAATCATGTCTGGTTATTAAGGACTGCTCTCGCTCTCGCTCTCTCGTATGCACACACACACACACACACACACACACACACACACACACACACACACACACTTCAAAGAGACGACAACAAATGATCAAGGGAATCAAGTGATCTCCCATTTGGGATTTCTCATTTACTCATGTGGAAAGCTGGTTTACGTGAAGACTTTCATGTTAATAAATCTGTTATCAAATGCCTTAAATACATCTTGATATAATTTGAGTGGGATAAAGCGGACTTTATATCATAAGAGTGAAGCCCAGATCAGCTTATATAGCCCTGCTGTTAGACTGACAGCGGTTTGGGAGTAAATCCATCACCCTCCTGCCACTGTTGTACACAGCCTGAACGTACCCGTCCAGGAACTCAGGAAGAAGCGTTCCCTCTTTAACTTCACACATAAATGGGGATATCGTTCTAGTTTCTTGGATGCCTCATCACTTGAATGCCATCCAGTACTTAACACCGTTTTCTACACTGTGTTTAAGTGAAGTGAGAAAATATCACATAAAATACCACTGCGTTGTACTCAGGCGACTTTCTATCGGATTTCTTAAAAATGATTCTGCAAAGCCTCTACACTGCATCCTCAAAATGGCCCGCTATGAACACAATGTTTTCTAATGATAGTCAAATTCCAACATGTTATAATAAATCATACTTGCATTTACTGATCATAACCATCCCCCATAGCCCCAGAGTTAACGTGCTGTACTGTATGGAAGACACATGCTCTACTCTGTTGTTAATTATGTATCTGTTTAAGACACATGTAAGCAAGAAAACTTAGGAGTTGTTTATCCTGTTTCAGAAAAAGCTTTTTTAAATTGTAATTATTTGTTATTTCACTGTAATTAATCTATTCTAGTTATTTATTACTTTATTGCATATGCATAATGCAAACATGCTGAACTGTCTTACAAACAGAAGACAATTCACTGTGACCTTGACCCCCAATGTCACCTTACTCACCACTGCAAGCTGTTTCTCGTGTAATTACCACACATAGCTTTGAGATGAGAATTATATTCACATTTAGCTTTTAGAGTTCAGGCTTGTCAAATTGATTTCCATCTTAAAAGGTGCTGCACGCACAGAACATCACGGGTACAGTGCAGTGAATGTTGGCTAGATGAGACTTAATCTGAGAGAAACATCGACCTTAATATCAGCAATAACAACAGAAAAGAAACTTTCCAGAATTTCATGGAAAACCCTGTCATCCCAATCAGGCCTGTACACCTGTTCCTACAACTCGTTTGATGTTATTGACAATAGCCTTCCTTAGAACCTTCATACAGGCACACAACACACCGGAGATGACTGTGCGCACTATAGCCACATACACCACGCCTGCACAGAAGAAACAGGGAGCACAATCATAAAAGAAAAGAAAAAAAAAACATATCTTTAATCAAAATGCTGTGTGTCTCTAAAGCTGCCGTAATCAGCAGCAGAATCAAACTGTTCTGTGCGTAAAACGCTGCCCAGTGTCTCCATGACTCATCCAAGTGCTTACACGTCAAAAACAACCGCGGGGTTGGTTACTTCATGTAAAGGTGTGTCTTCCTAGCGGGCTCGTTTTTTCTTTCACTGCCACTCATGCACAGGACAAAACACATCGCAGACGCATGAGCCGCACCAGTGTGCATGGCTTCACAGGCAGTACTCAGGTCGTGCCCTGAGCATACAATTAAGAAAATAGGATCCTCCTCATTCCGGTACATTAACAACCAAAGATACCGAATGTTACAGGACAAACGCTCACTCTCTCTCCCTCCCTTTAGCTGTCTCACATCACGCACGTTTGCATACGTACGTATATGCAATGCACGTACACGGGCACAGACACACATGTGCTTAAGAATGAGAAAGCCTGAGAGAGAGAGAGAGAGAGAGAGAGAGAGAGAGAGAGAGAGAGAGAGAGAGAGAGAGAGAGAGAGAGAGAGAGAGAGAGAGAGAGAGGTCCTGCATCTTTCTGCCAGGACCCTCGTGTGACCGCGCGTTCTGCTGCCCCTTCATCCTGCCCTGCTGTTGGCCTGTAACATGAGCACACACACACACACACACACAAACACACACAAAAACACACACTCACACACACACACACACAAAACGCACCACTCGTCCCAGACTCACCTTTCAGAAGAATCCCATAAATAGTGTAGAGGGTGAAAATCAAATGACTCTTGAGATTCATCCTGTCTTCTCTGTTTCTTGCTCTTGCCTTCCGGGATAACTTCTCCTCACCGTCTCTCCCCACTGGACCTCGAACCGGACCGGACGGCTTTGTCAGCTATCCAGGTGGACTTGGGAGTGCGTCTTTTGTGCGTCTTTGTGAAAGGGGTTTTGACACAAGCGACTTTACAACCCGAAGACTATGTTGTTTTTAAAAACGAAAAGGCTCTCGCACCTCAAAAAAAACCAAACAATTTCAGTAAGGTGCAGGCTCAGTTTACGGGACTCTGCACAACAGCAGTAAACCTCAGGGTCTGAGAGAAGTCGTCCTCCGGTAACAGAGAAGATGCTGCCGTTGCTGTACTACTGTCTGCCCCGCTCTTGGTCTGCTGTGGCGCACAATCCACAGCGCAGGGAGCACGAGTGGATTGTTTGAGTCCCGCCCACACAGCTTTGACGGACATGAAAGGTGAACCAATCACGAATACCCGAGGCTAAGCGAAGTGGGGGGCGGGCGCATGGAGGGGGGGGGGGGGGGGGGGTGAACGTGAGATACACGCTACAAAAAATATCAATTCCAACTAGTTTTTAGACTTAAGTGTTAAAATACTAGGAAGAGTTTCAACAGAAAGAGTTTTACCCTCCGTGAAGAAAGGTCAAAGGCTGTCCACTATAATGGCACACATATCTGTACAATTCATAAAGTGAACAGTTTTTGTATATTTTTGTTTTTATATATTGATATTTTATACTTGCACTTGTTATATTTGCATTATTTCATACTTTGCATTGCAACTGCTCCACATCAATTTCCCTCAGGATGAATAAAGTTGTATCTTATCTTATCTTGAATTATCATGTCTTAGTTTCCCAACAGCAGCAGAACTTGTTTCATTTATGAAACATATAAAGATTCATCTTCATAGATAGACACTAATACACTTGCACACACACTTACATATACTCAAAAATAAAAACCTGTGGAGAGGTGGGAAGCGGAAAAGGAGAGTACAAATACCTCTCCTTGAAAATTAAAGCGAAATAAAGTAATCACATTCCTTATAAATAACATCTCCGCAGCCGCAAGAATTGCAGCAACAAAGATTGTTGAAGGATATGTAAAAAATTGCGGTCAGCCACTGCAAAATTTGGAATATCAGTATTTAGGTGTATTAATATAGGTGAACATATGGAGTGAAATGCATTGCTTCCAGCACCTCAAATAGATGTTATGTTATGTGGCTTATTGTCAGCCACACCAGGGTATACAACCTGAGAGACAACCGGGTCATTTCTTGCAGTGTACAAGTAGAGTGCATGGGCTCAGAATTCAAAACAGAGAAAGAGCATGCAAACGTGCTTCTGGGTGTGTGAGCTGTCCTTCCACATGAACTGGGTAACTTATGTGTGTCATTGCTTGCTGCCCTGTTGATAGTGTTGATCCAGGTTAGAGGGCTGTGAAGTATTAAGGTTGACAACTGCCTGAGCTTTGAAGATTGTCTTGCGGAGGACAATAAGAGGGGTGGAGAGGTGAGGAGGGATGTGATGGGACAAGGCGGTGTATAGGTACAGGGAGGGGATGGAAAAAAGCTGTTAAGACTGAAATAGAGAGAGAAAGAGCAGGATCCACAGTACAAGGAGTTGATGAGACAGCAGGGTAGGCAGAAAGGTGTACAGTCCATTGCCGAGCTATGTGAAGTCTATTCTGTCCGGTGCTGCTCTGTATGTTCAGAAACCTGAGAAGCAGGGCGGGTTGAGGAACAGAATTCAGGTGTTTGACATAGATGATAGTGCCTTGTGACCACATTTCAATAATAGTTTCTGTTGCTACAAACATAAATTAATTAGGATTGTTTATCACAAAAACACTCCATATGTATATGAAAATCATTTGCTCCTGTTAAGTAGGTTAATTTGAGTAATTCTGGTCGTGAGATCAGAGAGAAGGGGCTACAAACTGCTTTGTGATGCTACATGAACATAAAAAGAAGACTATAATGAGCATATATGAGAATATAATCGTAGAGCATACAGTAGAGAAGCCCGCAAAACTGCTTTGAACTTAGTAATTACTGTACGTATATAAATGTCAGGCATCATTAGACTAATCTCAGGAGGGACATCAGAAGCTCTGCAATCAGGAGCTATATGAATTAATAAGGTGTTTGTCAAAATGTTGTGTGAATAGTGGGCCTGAAAAGCAGAATTAGTTATAATATAATCTATCAAGTGTTTTATGTAATTAAATGTATATGACAATCACACACTGTATCACAGTATGTTTAATCTTTATGTCACATCACTGGTGCATGGGGTCTCTCTTAGATTGCATCTTTAGCTTGATTATAAGATGGCTTCAGAAATACAGCCTATGCATTATTTATAAAAATTAACATTGCTTATTTAAAGTTTCCTACCTATGCTAATAAGAGCCCGACGTCAATTCAATCACGCAAGTAAAGCTGCTTAGCAGGGGGTGTCCCCCACCAGACAACACAAATAAACGATATACCGCAAGTAACTTTTCCAGTTCATCTAAGGACAGTCAGAGTGCAAAAGAGTTTATCTGACATTGATTTGAAAATGATGACATGGTACAATATAAAAATAAGATTCAGAAACTGCTCATTTTATTCAGAATTACTCATAACCTGCCTTCACTTTTAGCTGTCATTCACTTCCTTCTTCTGCAGGCTGGCACTTTCAGAAACACAGATCCTGTTTTGCCCTCTCATATAAACACACTGTCACACACACACACACACACACACACACACACACACACACACACACACACACACACACACACACACACACACACACACACACACACACACTAAATTTGACTTGACTTGTCTTGGCCTGCTGATCTCATTTTGGGTCAATCCACTTTTAGAGGGGGTTCTGCACACCTTGTAATGGCTCATTTCACACTCTCAAAATTGGTGTGCTCCATCACTGGAGGCATAGCAAGGGGAACCTCTGGATCTTCTTAAAAAAACAAAAAAGCTTTTGGATCCAGGAGAGAGGCCAGTCAGTGAACTGATAGAAACAGCACATTCAGGTTTCCGCCTCACCTGGGATTTGTCTCGGCGCTCCAGATGGCAGATAGACCAGTCATTCTCATTCTGTCACACACACACATACACGTATGAACACACACAAAGACACACACGCACACACAGACACTAATGCACACCCTCCTCTCAGAGTTTCAAGTAACCACCACCTGCTCCTGGCTGAGACCATTGTTCACTGGGCCACCTAATGTAGGCTGACACACATTGCCAAGCTGAGGGCCGAGCACTTTGGCTCGGTTGGAACAAGGCGGGGCACGACATAAATCACCTCAGCTTTTATATTGAAATTTGTTTTCATCCATGTCTGTGTGTGTTCAATTGAATGACCTACTTTGTCAATTCTGTACAAAGCCATTCACAATAACACATTTGAAATAGATAAATAAATAATATTTAAATAAAACATAAAAGATTTTTAATCAAAGAAGGGATCATTCTGGCCTGTCATGAATGTTCTTTTTTGTTTTTTTAAAAGTATTTCATATTTTTATTATGTTATTTACCTGCATTTAGAAGGGAATTTTGGAAACACACAAAAACAAAGTATCGATCCAGTTTATAAAACGTGCTCAACAGTGCTCAGCTTCAACATTGAGATGCAACTTACTGGTAGGAAAAAGAAGATTTGAATATTACACATCATTTCTCCTTCACACTTTTCTTGGACTCATGACATATGTTAATAACATACAGTTTAGAAGTTTGAGGTGTGACATCTGGAAGCGTGTGGGTGTTGTTGCCAGGCTTTTGGGGGGTGGTTTGGATCGCTCTCTTTTCTGCAGCTTTCTCCTGCCATCCATTTTTAATTTTTCCTGTTGTCTGCTTTTGACTATTTACTTCAAGCAAAAGACTTGTAGATGAGTTAAAAGTGATCTGGAACAGTTTACAAGCATGCAATTTCAAATCACCGCTATTTAAGGACCGCTGGAGATCATCACATAATGTGTGGTAACATTATCTAAGTTGATCCAAAACTGGCATGTATTAGATATACTCAGTTCAGTCAAAGAAGGAAAAAGCACATTGATGTGTTCTGCTCCTACACACAGGTGGTAAACTGTGAAGAAGGAAATGCTATGTAGCTAATGCAACACACCAGTAACTGAGAAAAAGGCTTCACAGCCCAGTAGCTGCTATCCAGAATGGATGTGTAACTTCAGAGTGACACAGGCGGCTTCTCTTGCAGACACCTGGGTGTTTTTCTCCCACTGTGTCTGCAGTATAAATGACCTTTCCTTCAGATTTTGGCAACCATGAAGTGCCACGGAGACCAGAGCCATTGCAGGCTGCCACACCACAAGGGGAGACTGTCAGCCAAATACAGCCAGATCCAAAGCTCAGCAGCAGTGTCGAGATTAGAGTGGCACACCAATTGTTTCAGTACCACTCATTCGGAAAGTGTTCCTAGACCAAACTCTGAATACAAAGACGGCAGGGACTGCCCTCCTGTTAATGAGAGTGGCAACATTCCATTTCCATTCAGAAGAGTAAAAGACTGTGTAGACGCACCTTCTGGATAACATTCATTCATACACTTGGGACTTTTTAAAAGTCTACTTATAAGTACAAGTTTTTGTGAGAGTCCCTCTTTGATTTGTTGAAGATACCAGATATTAAGACAGAAAATAAAGCATGTGTTGCTTGTGTTGCTTGGTAACTAAGGTCAAGTTCATATCCGGGCATATTCAGGAACAGAACATTTACTGTTAGGGGCTCCAAGGCTGTGTGCTATTTGGCAGCGGTCTTTAAAAGACCATACTGGTGGGTTTTGTATTTTCTTTTTTTAAGCCCATTAACTAAGAATTGTGAATACTTAACCTTTTGTTCTCCTTTGTATTAACTCAGTTTGTGCTCCTTTCTGACTGTTAAGAAAACAAGGAAATACATCTTATTCCCGCATCAAAAGAATACAAACAGTAAAGCACTAAAATCTGCCACACACACTCCAATGCCCTCATACATACACAATTATACTCTTTCCTTATCAGTCCTACACTACTATTCCACAATGAGAATGACAGGGTGTATGGCTGAATAGAAGTGAGTCAAACAGAATCATTTATGAGAAAGAAATGACAAAAGGTTTGACTGAAATTCACAAATAAGTTTACAACATAATTGTAGTGGATACAGTGTTCCGATAAAAGTCGCTCGCTACTGCAGGTGCATGCTGTGAACATTTTCTGAAACAGTCCAATTTTTGGCCCATAGCACATGCACATTAGAGTTCTTCTCTGACTAAACTGGCCGACTCCATGCAATCATAACATGCAATAGGAATAATATCTTGATAGAACTCTACAGGAACAAATGACTCAGATTTGATAAGGCAGAGAATCATTTTAAGAAACGTTTGTGACGTCTATTCCTTTATTGTTTGCTATGCTGGTGGAACGACCTCCCCATTGATGTGAGGTCAGCAGACATACTTCATACCTTCCGTCGCAGACTGAAAACTCACCTGTTTCGACTGCATCTCGGTGAATGAAGAAACTAAATAACTGTTCTTTGTATGTTGCACTTATATTGGTTTGGCTTATTTGTAGCTAATAGTTGAATTTGTATTCTATTGTTTCTGTATGTTGCACTTTTGTTTGGCTTATTTGAAGCTATTGTTCTGCACTTAAAGGATTGTACCTATTTTAAGCTAATGTACTTCCAGGATTCTTGCTGTTCGGAGTTGTATCCTCATGATTGTTTGCACTTTTTGTACGTCGCTTTGGACAAAAGCGTCAGCTAAATGAACTGTAATTGTTTCACAGAAGCGTCTTTTGTAATGGTTGTGTATGGTAAAAAAAACTTTCTGGGTTAAAGCTTGTCATGTGACTTGCAATATCAACTGTGGCCACTACATCAAAATCACCAGAGATCAGGCATGAGCTTTGAGCTGGGAGCCAATCAGCATCTGAGCATTTAAACTGCTTTTGTTCTACGGAACGACCATCCTTTAATTAAACACGAATTATTTCACACACTACTATTCTCTCTCACATCCATTATTGTGATCTGTCACAAACACTTCCATTGGCTCTCATGCTCACTGCTATTCTCCCTCATATTCACTCATCACTCTCTCACACACACACACACGCACAATTATTCTTTCTAATAAAAAAATTAAAAGTGTTTTTGTTATGCATTCCAAGGGAAATCTACTTGAAACTAATGGAAAATATAATATAATACATTATGTTCTTTGAAGCTCATTTTCTTGTAGGATCAGAATAATGACCATGTTACTTGCAGATCACACTGAAGTATAACCTGTGTGGAAGCCAGAAAGACTGCGTGTGTGTTTGTGTGTGTGTGTAGGCGGGTATCAATTTGATTAATACATTTCAACTTCAAAAGGTTAGATTCCACTGCCTGTATGTGTTGTTGCCTGTGAAATGTCACATTATGTCTTGCTGGTGGTTCAACACAGCTTGTGTGTCACAGTTATTTCAGAGACAACACCTGTACCAGCACCAGTCTTTTTTTCTTTGTTTTCTTCAAACCAAAATTTGCATATTCAAACTGGATTGCAAGAAATGTGTGAGAAAAGCAGTTGAATTGTAATTGCCAACTTTTTTTTTTTTTAGAAGTGAGGCTGCATGCAAACATAGCGTACCTGATTTAGCCAGCACAGGAAGATAGAGTTTCACTTGTTAACACAGAATGAGCAATGAAAGGCAAAGTCTGACGTGTCCATTAGAAAACACTGGAGTCTGGCCTGTATTCTTGTTTTCTTTTCTGCCCGTCTGTATATCTGTCTATGTGCTTGGACACAATACATGATCTGATTCAGTCAGATCCAGCACGAGTCTGGAGGGAAGAAGCCAGATTTGAATACACCAACTGTTCCCTGGCAGTCAGGGATACATTATTAGCCAGTCCATTTAAGTTACATTTCCATGTTTGATTGCCATTTTCAGCTAAGCAGTGCCAGTGATGCCAAATCAGTGGGAGTAAAGCTAAGATCAAATGTTAAAAAGAGGTTTCTGATGAAAAGAGAGATAACTGGTTGCTCAGTATACTCAACCGTCGATGAAGGATGTGACGAATGCTCTTTGAAAAATAGGGAGAAAACCAGATAAACAGGAAGGTGATCCAAACACTCCAAAGTGCAAGAATAAATAACCCCAAGGAAGGAAATATTTAAAAGCCTGTATTATAGTGGCTAAATCATTAAAACGTCAAACCAATTTCCAACCAGAGTCCAAGAGAAAATTGTGAATGTAACATAATGAATAGGTATAATATTTATATTAAATAAATAATTATAAATGAGGGCATTATCTAAGGCGAAAAACAAAAGAGAAAACAATTTAATACGTAGACATGTGCAGGATTCATGAGCAATTATGGAGTCTGGAGTCTTCACAAAGAAATGACACTTTGAATGAACACTTAAAAAGCGAGCGCCGGTTTAAATTGACAACACATTATGGATTACTAATAAAGCCATCTTAAGACTTTGCTTACATTTGTAAAATACTTTTAAAATTAGAGCATGTCAATCAGAGAATGTAAACTTACTTCTACGACACATATAGTTAGATATAATTTGCTCTTTGAGACCTATGTTTTTACATCAAAGACCATCAACCACACACACACACACACACACACACACACACACACACACACACACACACACACACACACACACACACACACACACACACACAGTAATATGCTCCATCATTTGTCATTTATTTGTAATATGAGTGTGACTGTCCACAGCTGAGGTATCTAGGCGGGCCAGAGGCCTCTCACTCATGCAGAACCACACAAATGCCATGTGAAGGCAAACATGCACACAAGCACTATACACACATGAACATACACCGAGCCCAAGTGTAGACTGAAACCCAACAGACCTGAACCTGCACAGATTTTGGGATGATTCAGTGGAGAAGTGGACCTTCAACACACACACAAACACACACACACACACACAAACACACACACACACACACACACACACACACACAAACACACACACTCACTGTAGCCTCTAGGTAAGGGAAGGCTCACGAAATTGAGTTCACGGTGGTCGCTTAGCAATGTTGAGCAGAGGGTGTGCTATCAGGCCAAATTGTTCCGTTTCCTCTTGGCTCCCCTCAATTCCGTTTGAGTGTTCAGAGGTGGAACGACGGCACAGTGATCTGGCGGCACTGACATTTAGAAAGGAGGAAGGGGAAAATAAAAGGCCGAAAGTGAGAATTTATCAGCTCCTCACAAAAAAGAAGCTGAAACACGAGCAAAAGGGAAACATATAGAAGATCTTTCTTCTTTAAAGACAATGGATTGGAATTATGTTTAATTGACGAGTACACCTCTTCCACATCTTTTTCTAGACAATCTTTTATATATTAAACTATAGTTGGGCAGCACTTTTCTCAACAAAGTTATGAAGTGCAACAGCAACAGAGAAACATCGAGCCTCATGCAGCAACATTCTCTTACTTTTCTCTTGTACTCTCTTTTAATGTTCTGTTAAGTGAACACATAAAAGAAGTCAACTCCAGGTGTACCAAACATTTTTGACCATCCCAAACTTCTCTTTCCCGATATGTGCTGAATAATGAATCTCACTTGATGATAATTCAGAGTATTAGCATCGATAACGCCCCCTAAAGGCTATATAAGGGGACGCAGGTGTGGTGCCTGTGCACATGCCAATTGGAGAGATGCCACCAAAAAACAGCTGTAAGAAGAACTTCAGAAGCAGTGGAACAAATCACCGTTAAATACACTTAAATAAAGTCAACTTTTCATTTACAGAGCGTCAGTACTGGTATTACACGGAAATCAAAAGAGCATTCTTTAAGCCATTCCAGGGGTTTTATAGTCTTAACTAAGATCAATAGAACAATAGCATTTATTTCATCCACATTATAAATGTACAGTCTTGTCATAATCCAATTATTATAACTGTTCTAAAACATATACAAATCTAAATTGGATTATTTGAAAGTAATGCATTTTATGCTCCTCAAATTTAAAATGTCTGTGTCTGTGAAAAAGTCTTTTATCTTAGTAAGAGTGCTCCTGACCACTCGTAAATACTACTACTGACAAAACAACACATCGTGGAAACAAACAAAAATAAGAGCACATTTGTTCGTGTATTGCTTCTTGCATGAGGCCCATTGTTTGCTATGTGTCTTCAGTCTGAAACTTTAAAGTGAAAGCTGGAACCCTAACTTAGCCACATATGGATGCACGCTCGCATACAAAAGCTCACACAGTATAAAAGCCCAAGGGTCTACGTGACTAATTAGCAGATACCATTTTCCAAACCTCACTCTCAGCACTTTTCCACCATTTTATTGTTTTAATTCATTTGATCTCACGGCTACAGAGGTAAGTGTAGGAAAATGGGTAATTTGGCAGCTCATCTATTCCTACTTCATCTCATAGCAAAGGACACAAATTACAGGCACAGTTTGATTTTGCAGCTTGTGGGGGCAAAGCTGGCTGCACAATCTGCTAAATTCTTGGCTAAATGTACAGTCTTGTCTAAATTACCGCTCACTCCCGAATGTCACCTTCATACACTCTGCCAAAAGGAAGTTTTATGTGAAGAGCAATTCAATTTGTAGCTGATACAGATACACAGATGTGTGCGTATGTGTGCATGTTTTTATTACTGCTAGAGGCTGCGAGAAAACCTGGCCATCACTGATCCAGATGTTTGACTGCACTTGTACCTATTTGATTGCATCCCCGGTCCATGCAGCCATGTAGTAGACAACTCTTACTATTACTTACTACCAGGTTCAACGTCCAGAAATGACTGTGTTCACATCCTAAAATGTCATTGCTGCCGTTTTTGGCATTAATAATAGATTATTGATTACATCAAAGAGATTGTCCTGTGTTTTCCCTTTTTGCTTCTTGGAAATGGATGGGCAATCATTCCAACAGTGACTGCTGTGATTCCCACTGTCTGTTAATCCTTCTAAAATGATCCTTCCTCAGAGACTGACTTTATCAACCTGTAACTGATTCTGCAAGCCAATGTCCATACTTATGTATGGATTTGTGTTTTTCTCTCTGTATTGGTCCTCCATCCACACTAAGATAGCATGTTTGACCACAGTAAATTGATCTTTGTGATATTCTTCTGCCAGATGGATACATTTGGAAAACATGCACTCTGGTATTGTAGTGTTGAATGGGAAACTAAGAGCTTTTGAAAAGGGTTAGATTGTGTCCACCTTTCACAAACATGGCCAAGACACTGCTCTTTAGCAGCAATGTAACTTTAATGTTGCATGCATCTTCCTCAGTGATCACTTACACTGAGTAACCTAGCATCACTCATGTGTGAAGGCTGTGAGTGATGCATTTCAAATTGCAATAAATGACAACATGTGGCCACTGAATGATAATTAGCACTCGATTTGTCAGCAGCAATATCTTAAAGTAAAACACATATAGGTGACAGCAGGTTGAGTTTGTTGTAATAGCTTGCAATGACACTGTTGACCCATGAATAGAAGTTAGCGACAGCGATAACAAATAGCGACAACGGTTGCACAAGATGGAGCAGGTGTTTAGGTATAGCTGTTATGTGTATGTGTGTATGTGTGAATCAGTTGATCTGGGTGTCACTATAGACATCTTTCAACATGCAAACCCATCCACAATAATGTGGACATTGCTTTACTCTCTTTCTTGTACAGTGTCTTTGCTACATGAGGATATATTTGAAATGAGGAATGTGAACATGGTCTTCTGGACTGGACCTGTTGAGCAGATCGTGACTCTGTTCAGTATTGAAGGAACTTAGGGTTGGAACAAACATGACTTTCACTTTGCTGCCTGCAAAATATGGCAATAAATCATCTGTTATAGATAAGATATGCTTAGGTAAACTACAGAGAATGGAAATGTCACAGTGCACTGTTGGTATTAATCAGATGCGCGGGGTTGTGGGGACCTAATGTAGGTATAACAGGAGTTGAATACTGCAGCTCAGGCTGTTCTCACACACTGTTCGTAGCTATACCTACGAAAAGTAATGCACATTAATTTGACTATATCCCATGAAGTCAATTTGTATGTAATCCCCGTAATTGTGAACCAGTTATAGAGAGTATAAAGAGTAAGAGAGGGAGGAGATGTGGTTGATGGGTAGGTCCAAAACCCACGATTCTCTTCTTGAACCTAACCAAGTTGTTTTCCTGTACGCACACCGCTTAGAATTACTCACAAATAAAAGAAATCAAAGTAAAGTTTTAAAAGAGAAGAGAATTAGTTTAAATGTGAGCGTCTAGATGTATGTCAACATGAACAATGAATGCCAACAATTCAGAGGGGGAAAAAGTATTCTGTCATGTTCTATAAAGTAAGTAAGCATTTGTCAGCGAGTAGGGAAACACAGTGACACATTTTGGCCTCCAGTTTGATGTCGTGTTCATAAAAAGAGAGAAAAACAATGTGGTGGAGCTATAAGGTAGTGGTGTGGTCCTGGGAAGTTGACAGTTTGTTGGAATCAACTATGGATTACCTCGGGCGGACGGGGGAGTCGAGAACTGGAGCCATGAGATAGAGCACAAATGTTGGTATGAACATGAATATTGGAAAACATAAAGCACACAAAACCCACACATTGCAATTTTTTGTTTTCGTAAATAATGCATCAACTAAACAAAAGCATGACACATTGACACTTGGAGCAAAATGCTAATATTGCAATTATACAGAAAGCAGAATTATAATTTTTTGGCATCAGTACAAATGGGTGCAATTATCAAACTACAGCTAAGAAAGCATTTTAAGGTCACCATGAAACTCAAGAAGCAAAACTTAAGAGATAATCCCTAATGGGAAATGATATGTCATATAGTACATCTGATTAGTTGATACAGAGTAAAAAATACGTGTTCATGTCTTCTTATATCCGGCCTTTCATCCCATTTTATTTTTGCTTCAAGATAGAAATGTGATATTATCAGTTTCAGATTTGTTGCAACAGATTTATGGTTTATTCATCTCTAAATCAATTAGAATTTGGACTTCTAAAGGCTGACATATTTTCTCACAGCACTCCTACCTGTGTTGTGTTTCTCTACCAACCAGTACAGCTGGTAATGCTAACTTACCTGCCTTTGCAAGCCACTACTTTTAATTCAACCTTCCTTCTGCTTGCTAATTCATTAAAACAACTCGGTTGCTATTGATACGAATGTTAGCAGAACCAATCTCACTTCATAAGTGTGAATTACAGCCAGCTGGTCCACACCAATCTGGCTGCCTATACAGGCTGTTTAAAGAGCCGTGTCTATCCAAAAGTGACCCAGCAACCTTTATTCAGACCAGTAAGCACTAAAACAGACAGCAGGAGCTGTCACTTAAAGATGCTACTGGGTTTCTGTGTGGGCGCTATCACCCCATTAGAGCGAATACGCTGCTGGTCTATGCCCTGCTGTGCTCTAGAACTTACATCCTTCAACAAAAGCAGCATTAATAATGCTGTTTGATAACAGTGGAGTGATTGCTTAGTAAAAATCAACCTTTCAGGCGTTCAGAACCAAATATTGCCTTTTTAAGACAATGCTGCATTTGCATTTCTCATTGTTCCCAGTGCAGTTTGGATCCATGTGTATTACAGTCAATTAATTACATTCCAACATAATCCCATATAATCATAATCCCTCTGTCTGCTGCATTTTTGTCAGGATGTTCATTCGGTCTTTTTCACAATATGGGAAACCATCTTTTAAATAAGTGTTAAAGAATTAGGTGTGTTAAAATGTTACTCTGTTTCAAACTCTAGCCTTAAAGCGGGTCACATCATCAGCTGGACTAGATGAATAATCTTCTTTATTCTTTTTCAATTAGTCTATGATATATTTTACAAACGGCAACGTCAAGGAAAAAACCTTTTTCATCTACCTCCTATACTTCAAGGGAAACTTGCTGACTTTGAACCTATTGTTGGGAGAAAAAAAATGTGACAACTTCAAACTACAGCTTTGTCAGTTCCAGCAGATGGAGAAATGAACTGATGGAAACCTAAAGGCTATCCAAGCTAAGCAAGTTAGCCTCACTGGCTGTGAGTGTTGGTGCCATAAATTCTCATGTGAGCAAGCTAAAGTCAGCACTTTAGTGTAATTCCAGTACTTTAGGCAACCTCAAGTCAATTCTGCAATCAATCTAACTCAGGATGGTGGGGCTGGAGAAGAGAAGCAGAACATGTTGTACTCAACTCTGTGTGTTCGAGTCACCCAAAGAAGCTAGGGATTTCTTCAGCTCAGTAATGGCAGCACAGGTTTAGTGGGCCACTGATAATATTAACATATCAATCATTTCTTCAATGAGCTCTTATATCGTTTAGCCCATATTCACATTCATTTTTTATTTTTTTTGTAAAACCTGCAGTTTGGACAGTAACTTACAGCATGTCACAAAATGACTGCGATGAGTCGCATGACGTAGTGCAGGCTGAAATGAAAAGAGCAGGCTACAAACAGATGTATTTTAGTTAAAGAAAGTTGTTAGTGAGCAGCCAAAGCTGACGCTTAAGAGCTTCAACTGATCAGCCAAGTTGAGGCTGCTGGAGAAAGGGAGACGAGAGATAATGGAATAGTGTGTAAATATAGAGTGGGGACAGCTATGGTTGATTGAGTATGGGGACAGGTGAGTTGGCAAGTAAAGGCCTACATATAGTCCTGAAAATAAGAAAGAAATGCCTAGTCAGGGTGACTCACGGGAGCTCCCTTGCCTAAGCTTGCCTGCTGAGACGCAACACAATGTCAGCACTTTTTTATTTTAGTCGTTTTGCCGTCAGCTCACCATTATTGAATTGGGAATTTGAGCCACAACGAATGGGGAAGAGGGATAAACACTCAATACAGGACAAAAACAACTCAGCACATCTTTGCAGTTAGTTGTCTTGTAACAACTTGGTCATCCATAACACCAATCAAGGGGTACAGCACTTCAGAGATATACCATGAACATTGGTATTAAGAAAATACCAATCTGCTGCCAATATAATTCCCTAAAGATGTCAGGCTGGGTAGAGGCATTAAGTGTGACTGTGAGATGAAATAACATTTGTTAAAAGTAACTTTTTGGAGATGTTCTTTATATTGTATAGCTATATCAAATAGGTTTGGCACTGTTTAAAACCTGAGACAAAATGAATCTCCCATAAATATTGTTGGTTCATTATCCTTCTCTGACAAAACCTGCTCTATATAACTCTAAAACAATTATGTCTCTCTTGTCCCTTTAACATGTGGGCTTATTTATTTAAATCCTAATTAATTGTGTCTTTTTATATTGCCTTGTGTTTTTTTCTTAATGCCTGTTTGTCTCATAAAGCGCTGTTGTTGAAAGATAATACACACATAAAAGTGCATTGTCTTATGGGTGGGAAGTTGCATTGATGGGTGTGTGTGGATGAGTGGCTTCATAGTGGCCGTAGGCAAAACAGAGAATACCATAATGCTGGCCTTATTTAATATATGGAAGTTTGTGCAATTAAATTGATGTGCGATGGTTAATTTTTAATGGTGCATATCAATTAATTATAATTGAATGAGGTATAGGTTAAAAGTCCTTTTAAATGGGTTTCTTTTGTTATCAAAGGCTACACAAATGACGAAAGAAAAAACCCCTTTTCCCATCACTCTTTTATTCCCTTTACAATTCCTGCTTTCTCTTTAAGCTCTAGATACATGTGTTGACATGTACTGTAAGTGTATAACTGAGAGAAGATGACGTGAATGAAAGAGTATGTGTTTCAACTTGAACGTGAGAAGGAAAGGACATGAAGTGTTAAACCCCACTCTCTTCTCTCTGGTCTCTGGTGGAAAGAAAAAATGAAATGACCTCTTCCTGCAATATCACCAATCTGACTCAGCACCAACTTATTGTTCTTTTCTCTTCATTCCTATTGCTCTCTGGTCACCTTTTAGTAGTATCCTTTACCTCCCCTTCTGTCGCAGTACAGTGCATAGCCAAGAAATTCAACACAAGGTCCCACATGTATCTCCTATTTTCTACTCCCCCTATTGCTCCCCCAACACACACTATCTCTTGTGCTTTCTCCCCACGTGTTGTGTGCTGTTGATGGGCCACAGAGAAGTGATTAATTCCCAACACAGTGTGAGCAAGAGCGCACACTGGAGGAGAGCAGGACTGAAGCATTCATAGCTCTGCAACCTTCTGATCCCTCAGCCAAAAGAAAAATATCCCCACGGGCCACAGCTCTTCCAAGCGTGTGTGTGTGTGTGTGTGTGTGTGTGTGTGTGTGTGTGTGTGAGTGTGTGTGTGTGTGTGTGTGTGTGTGTGTGTGTGTGTGTGTGTGTGTGTGTTTGTATGTGTGAAAGAGAGAGTTTGCTGTGCAGAACAAAGACAGAGAGGGTAATGGTTAACGGACAGCCACCTCATCCCATTTGATGAGAGTGATACCTGGGATGTTTAGATGTCTGAAGGTGTCATAACCCCAGAAAATCCTGAAAAAGCCTGTCCCTCATCAGAGACAAACTTTGTTATTGTCTGTGTGATCAGGCACAGCGGAAGGGGACACTAGACAGCGCAGCGCTTGACCTGCTCCTAGAATGATAAAGCTCATGCACCCCATCTGATGCTCTGGGCTCAAAACCCCCATTAGTTCCATAGGTACTAAAGGACAGTAGTTAGGTAATGGACTCACACCTATTATCCTGTCTTGTGTTCTGTATGTGTGTTAGGGTGCTGTATGAACAAAGACAAAAATAATCCAATAGGCAAATCATAAAAATACAAACAATATAGGCCTATAGACAACTAAGAAGATATAGCCCAAACGTCTCTGAACACACACATATATACACACATAGATACCAACAAGCACAAACACACACATGCATTCCTGCGTACACACATATTTACTTACTATTTCCATAGATTTGTTTCATGCAGTAGTAAATGATCTTTTAAGTCTTACCTAACCTTTGTTTTCTATTTTGATACAGTAACACATCAATTCAGGGTGTTAATGCGTTTCCAAAAGAACACCCAATTTGTTCACATAATGATGAGCCATGTATCTCATTGTGAATCCTTCTAAATGAGGCCACCTTGAGAAGAACAGAATAATACATTCAGGAAAAGAGGTTTTTGTGGAGTCTTCCAGACCCTTAACACCTTAAACCTGCCTCCCTACCATGATCCTAGTGTAAATAATATCTGAAGCTCTACTGTCCACTGTAATTAGTAGTTCCCCTATACAATTGAAAAATCAGAAAAACTTTTATGGATATTTCACCAATAAATCTAAACTAAAGGGCATTCCCAAAGCATTTACACACATGTTCTTTCACATTTCCAACAATCTACATCATCTCTGATCATAGATCTAAACATGTTGGATGAGGTCTAATTAAAAAGAGTTTTGTATCTTTACTACCATAATGGCTTGTGAAGAAAATAATGAAATATATATAAATCATTTATCTTTGCTTTGTTTTTCCGTTGGACAGAAGAGCAAAACATTTTATTAGTCATTGTATGGAATCCAAACATTGAAACAAATTGTGATGCTGACTGTGACTCTGACACCATCTGTGAGAGGAAAGTGTCTAAAGTTGCTTTAGAGGAGAGAACTAAAGGTAATTCAGCGCCTGCAGGCATTGACACTTTTATCACTAAAATCTTACAATGACTGCATTCATTTCCTAACATTCACGCTAATCGAAAAAAGGACATTTACAGTAGTTCAATCTTAAAATAACATGTAACGTTGAAGTCAATGGCACACTTCACTTCAATCGTTGAGTACACTTAACAAGTAAGCATATTCAGGACTGCGTCTGATACTGATGAGGGCCGTTGGATGGATCATTTTGAGAAACTATGAACACATTTTGAACGTTTCCCCAGTGTTTGTCAATGGTACTCTGCTATCTCCTTGTCTTTATGGTTTGCCTCATTAGATATATTTCAACATTTACGTTAGCTGAAACCCAACCCAACAAGCAAGAACAGCTGTTTGCAGGCAGCACAACCCTCTGAGATTGATCACCTGTCATCAAAAGGAATTCACCTGGCCAGGCCAGACACTGCAGCCATTCAGTTGTGCCACAAAACATTGCAACGCTGTTTGGATCTGTGGTCAGTATTTGTGCAATAGCCTTGCTCCACTAGATCCCCAGTGGCACTGTTTTAAAAAGAACTTAAACACAAAGAAAAGACAAATTCCTGAGCTGCATTTATGACAAAAAGGCAACAGCTTTGAACTTTTGGGGGTGCTGCAGGGGTGTTGTGACAGTTCTTGCCAATGTTTAAACATGGCAAGCATTTGCCCGGGGCTGCCCTTAGATCATCTATAGATCTGATGATAATAAAATACTTCCTTTTCAGCAACTTTCAGCTCACTGTATCTTAACTTACAATAAGAAAACAAGCTAATGCAGTACAAGCAGCATGTCTTCAATCTTTGTTTGTGTTGCGGTTGCTTTTTTGCTTGGCTATATAGTTAGTACAGTGTGAATACCAACATCATCACAATTGGCATCATATAGAAAATTGTTTATTTATTCAATTATGAGTTATTATCACACATTGTTTCATTGCTGGTTTTGATTTTACCATAAGCAATGTCTTAAAACAGAAACCATGTAGCCTACCGCATAAGTCCCATCTGTAGTTAGGGAAAGATTGTGGTTTGGTTAAATGTTAATAAACCTGTTGTGTCTCGTGCTTCAGTTACTGCACACTTTTCAATAATGCTATAACCACTACGAGTGGATAGTGTTGAAAGAGTGCATATTTTAGTGGAAAACAAATTAAGTACTTGGTCCTATAATCACATTATGAAACATGTGGGATGAAAGTCAAAAGCCTGTGAGATTTGAAAAGATTAAAAAAACATTGTGACAACAATGATATTGACACAAATGTTCCAAGCAACCTAAACAGGTTGGTTCTAAGAGGCAAACAAGCCTCCATCCAATGTGAACTAGGCCTACATCAACATTGCAGGAGGCTGACAGTGTGCGTAACCATTAGACATGATCCGACTATCGTGTGATAGACGTGGGTTTTTTTTTGTTTTTGTACATGATTGCATTACAAATACAACACATGATTATTTGTTATTTGTTGATTGGAGATTTCTCACCAAATTCATGAGAAGAAACAAATATGTGGTGCTTACATGCGGCATCTCATCCTCCATTGCTTTTTCCGCCTTCCGCCATCGCTGCTAAGTGCTTACAGAAGAATTCTGAATTCATTGTTTTCCTCAGTTGCATATTTTATGACAGTGTCCATATAACATTTTACTGCAAAAAGCACAGTTCTGGCTACAAACATGACAAAGTGGGTTAGCTGTCTGATACCGATCCAAAATCACCCCTTGGCCCTGTGAAGCCCATTCAAGGCTCATTGGATACAATGAAACAATGCACGTGGTTCAGTTTATTTTAGTTGCTAAAACATAAAAAAAAAAGAAATTCTAATACCTTGAGATTTTCATTGTACAATGATAAGTTAAAACATTTTTAGTGGGGGATTTGAGATGGTTGTTGTAAAACATAGTTCTTGCCAGATCCTCCATTAACGTTTTCGTGTAACCTGTGTGATATTGCACACTGTGATGGCTGATCGGCAGACTACTACACACTTTTCAGGCTGTAACCTTTGATGTACAAGTAATCTCCTCGCTGGATCCTTCAACTTTACCGTCTCATCAAATTGCTTCTATTTTTTTTAAGACTGAGGTGTCGGTGAGCATGTCGAGACCCAAATACACAATAAACCTTGGGTTTATGACGGTGGTCCAGATGATGATGGGCTTGAAGGGTTTCTGGGTGCTGACAAACTTTCTGGTCATCAGGCTCACTGAGTTTACAGGCCCTCCATGTACTATTAACCCACACATACATTTGTGCACACAGTGCAGAGGTGGACAAACACCAACATGTGTTTAGTGAGGACCAGCTGCTGCTTTAACACAGCACTAGAATGAATTAGAATTTTCTGCTAGCTTTGTCGCAGTGCACACAAAAATCTTTGGAACGGATCAAGCCCCCTCCAAGCATTACCAAAAAACACAACAATTCAGAGCTTTGGTGAAAGAACAAAATCATATTTCAATAAGATGCTGAAAAATCATTAATATGGATTAAGAGAAGCTGATATTAAGTGCATTGTGGACGGCCACATGGACACTTTGGATACTGCCACAAGGAGTCATGAATGGTTTGTGATGTTTGACCCAGCAGGCAAAGACAAATCAGGCCGTGGGTCATTATGAATCAGCATGAAATTAGAGGTTGCTGTCCTTCATTCCTCTTCGGGGAAGTGTTTCAAGCTGGAATGCCTCTGATTTTAAAACTAGCATCTCACTTTACAAAACAAAACCGGATGTCTTGTTATGCTCATTTACCTCCAAGTGCCTAACAGTAATTGCAAAGAAATATGGCCTATTAATATCCTAGCATACTGCAAGCAGGTGGAATACTATCTATTTCTGTCTTGATCAGAGCACTTTCAGTTCTGTTGTGATTCGTCTTAATTATGACAAGTTCAGGTCAATTTAACAGGCAACTATTGTAATTACAGTGTATTGTAATAGACTGGAGAACTGACAATAAGGCTTCCTCACATAGAGGTTTTAAACGTTGTGTATTTCAAGGACTTGTAGCAGCCCGACAGATGATTGCACCATTGAAGATGTGTTATTAGTTTTTGTTGGGTTTGAGGCAAAACATCTAAGTTTAAAATAGCTCAAATTGAGAAAATGGAGTGTCATAAAATCACTAGTAAGCTAGGAGGAAATTATGGCATTTTCTGTTTCAAAATGTCTCGAGTATAGGCATCTTTCAGTTATTCTCCCATTACTATGGCAGCTATTATCCAAAGCTAATTATGTTTTTGGCTTATAGTGATGTTCTGGATGCAGAGGCAAAAGGTATAACATTTAAAACTTTAAATAAATGTATTTAGAAAGAAAGGGATGGGAGAAGTCAGTGATTCTCTGCAGTCAGTTGTTGAGGAACCACATTTATATATATATATATATATATATATATATATATATATATATATATATATATATATATATATATATATATATATATATATATATATATATATATATAAATATATTTATATTTATATTTATATTTATATATATGTATATATTTTTTTAATGTATATATATATATATATATATATGTATTTATATTTATATATATATATATAGATATATAGATATTTATATCTATATATATATAAATATATTTATATTTATATATGAATATGAATTGGATGGTTCTGCAAAAACCTGGATTCTTTTTTTCTACAATATCTGTGCATGGCAACTATGCTATGGATAAGGTTAGGGGAAAATAGTGGTTATCGCAAATACATCATGGTTAAGATATGGTTAGGGTCAGGTAACTAAAACACTTAATTGATAGTAGGGTATGGTATATGGTGTTTTAGTTACTTGGAAGCAGATGAAGTTGCTTCCAAGGTTCATAGATTATCATGGAAACTCCAGGAAGAAGAAAAACCTTTTTACTAGACCAATGCATTTGCTTTTGGGGTTCATTAGGGTTAGGGTTTGTGTTAGGCAACTAAACACTTTGTTAGGGTTAGGCTGAACACACTACAGTACATGCCCATCCACAATCCCAGCCTGTAGAGCACACCATTTCCCTTATTGGCACTGGATTGGGCATAAATCGTGAGGTGTGGAACTTGTCCGTTATGGACAAAGTTCATATGGACACTGGGTTGGGATGAGCCTATCACAGAAAACGTGTGTCTAGAATAGGCACTACACAACCACTGTATGTTTGTAGAGATCAATGCATGCAGATGTAAGGTGTTGCAAATTGTTTCCTGAACATGTTCGAGTTAAAAGATATAATTGACATTATTATATAACTTCATTAGTATGTATTACAAGATGGGGCTGTATTGCTTGAGGCAGGTTGTGGGGAAATATGTCCTCCCACTGGTAGAAATGTGTCTCATTACTTTTCTACAGCTGTGACTTCTCACTAAGAGCTGTGGGCTTTGGCACAGTGTGACTTCTTACCTTTATAGCCGCTCCTAATAGCAGCAAACCACAGAAAACAAAAAAATGTAGGCACTTAACAATTGTGTGTGCACTTTACACTCCTCCTACGACCAGTATGCACTTAAAGCTGCTACTGCTACTAAACCTATGGCCACCAACACACCAACTGTTTCTAGATGTGTACAGACACTACTCTTCTGTGGTGTATCTAAAACCACTAATGTAACCTACTTATAATTCAAATACTGTATATACAGCTAATACAACTACCTACAGCTTTTATGTTATTTTTAATGTACATACAAGAACATATACATAACACATTTTAAATTCATTTTGTTTTTGTTAATAAGTACTTGCTACAACCATGATATTGAAAAAGAACAGTTTCTGATTCAGGTAAACACTGGCTTATTATTTTTTTTCTTTTACCTGTTACAGGTTATTAAATACCCAATGGGTTCAACTAGGTAAGCTACATATTGTATTTGATTTTACTTTCGGTATATACACACAGGAAAAGGTTATATATGCTGTGAAATAACAGCAGAAAGACCTGAGGTCCAGATCATACAGCATGGTCAAGCTTTGTGGACTGGGATCTAAAAATAGAAGAAATCATCATACCCCAGGATGGGTTAAAAGAAACAAAGAAATATGATTCAGAGGGAATAATGAGGTGGTAGAGAGGTTTGAACTGGAGACTAAAAAAGTGCAGGGATTGGAAAAGTGTGTTGTATAAAGTAATGTCTGCTTCTGTGCTTAATGGCACAGTGAACAGAGGAGTAATTGATTACTGTTATCAGTGGACAGGCAGTTACTATAACACAGATAATGGCAGCCATAATACACTGCCCGGCAATATACTGTTAGACTGATGGAAACAGACTGATAGAAAACACAGGAGTAAGTGAAAAGAAGAGAGAATGGAATGGGAGGTAATAGTCTAAAATGAGTATTGAGACAAAGGAGAAGAGACAGAGACAGAGGAGAGCGACGAAGAGGTTCTAATAATATAATGGTGTATTCATATATCAGTGTTGTCCTTTGGAGGGAGAGGCTTGATCTTTTCCCACATGCCATCATCCCACTCTGTTATCCATATTTTCTGCAGCACACTTTCATCTTTTGCAGTTTATTATCAATATCCACCTATTCCACCCTTATGGCACCCATTCATCTCTCCTCACCTATTCTTACCCTCTTCGCCCCATTTCACTCGTTGGCTCTCAGCGATCACCTGCCCCCATCCCTCCTAAATCAAGCCTGGCTCATCCATCACTCCTCTCTTCACTATCTTCACCCCTTTTCATCTTTTCTCATCCATTCTCCACTATATGCTGCTAAGCTCTTCTGTATCGGGCATAGGAGATCAGACCAACACTGTCGCTGCACTGGTCACCGGCTAATAGCAAGGAGCTGTGAGCAAGCCAAAAACAAAACCCTTGAGGGTAAAGGTCGAAAAGTAAGGATAATATCCCTATTAAGGGATATGCATGCTCATTCACACAGATTTAAATGGTCACTTGTGCATGTGTACAAACAGGAGAAAGTATGCATGCAGCCACATGCACAAAGTCAGACAAACCAAGACAAAGGCACGCCCATAGAAGAGATACTGCAATATTTAACGTTCCTGTGTGACTCATGTCTCCTGGAAGCCCATGCCTCGGCTGTAAATCTTTAGACTTTTGCAGCTCTCTGTTTTGTTTAGTGGTCATCTGGGAGCAAACACGCGCACGCACATGCACACATATGCTCACACTGCCTCATAAACCTTTACAGTTATTATGATGGAAATCGCACAGGCAGGTGGAGTGAAGGCAGCGGCTGAATAAGGATCTATATTGTTCATACTTTAACATGCATTTGCTTTGTTGACAATGACTACTGTATTTTGATAATGAATATTAGATACATTGATTCATGACATTAATAAAATTATTACTACAAAGGTGATAAAAAAGCCAATTGATGGCCACCAACTTCTGTTAACTAACAGGTACGCCACTCATAATACCATGACATAAAGGCTATGTTATTTAAAGTCATGGCAAACCTGGACCTGTGATCTCTTACTTTTGCATTCTCTCATTATAACTTGAATTCATACACCTACATTCAAGGTTTTTCCCATAAGTGGTTTTGCTTTGCTTTGTGAAATAATATCTTGGACACCAATGGAAATCAAGAAAAGCTTGTATATGACATGATATAATGTGTGACAGCGATTATCCAGGCCAGGCCAAAATTATTGTCATGCTATTCTACGTACAAACTGGTATTTGTACAGATGAATTTTCTTTGAAAATCCACGGCATTTATCCTGTAGTGCAGGGGTGTCAAACATACGGCCCGCGGGCCAGAACCAGCCCGTCAGAGGGTCCAATCCGGCCCGTGGGATGATTTTGCAAAGTGTTGAAATTACAGCGAAGATATTAACTGCAAATGTTCAATACAAGTAACTGCTATTTCAAATGTGTCCACTGGGGGTTGCACACAACACTGCCAAGCAAGCAAACTGTTCATGCTGGAGCTGCCAGTAAAAAAACCTCTGGAGCTGGCGGGTTCTGTCAACATTACACTCGCAGCCTCATTACCCAAAATGTCTTTGTCAAAAAAGGAGAAAAGTGGACACGGAGTGAAGAGTTTTCCAAGAAAAATGGACCGTTTCTTATTTATTCACAGAGGTGAGTGGGAAAGCTGTGTGCTCGGTGTGTTCACAGCAGGTTTCAGTGCTCAAAGAATATAATATTTGGCGCCACTATGAGACTCATCATGGCGAAAAATACAACAGCTTGCAACTGAGGAGATAAATGAATTAGCGGGTCTGAAGAAACAGCAGTCTGTTGTAGCTGAGATATCGGCGATGCAGCAGTGAAAGCTAGCTACCTTATTGCTAGCGAAATAGCATTAGCATCAAAGCCATACTGCAGTGTTTAACTCGCCGTTCACAGTCAAGGCTTCTGATCTGTCGACATCCAACTTGAAGTCATCAACTTGCAGTGTGAGTCAGATTTTAACTACACATTTGCCTCGGCGGACTTGGACACCTTTTATCAGCATCTCTTGCCAGGGTGCCCCACATTGACAGCCCTCGTGGCAAAGGTTTTGTGCATGTTTGGGACTACCTACCTTTGTGAACAACTTTTCTCTGTAATGAGCATCAATAAAACAAAGCTGCGCTCTCGGCTCACACACAAGCACTTAAATGACATCCTGAAATTTAAGGTTTGCTGCTCCTCAGGATTTGACACCTGATATTGATGCACTTGTGATGCTAAAATATCCCCAAGTTTCAGGAGCAAACAGTGAGTAAGCCTACTTAATGTAAAATGCTGCTTCACACACTTTTGCACGTTATATATTTCTGTAAGAATATATTTCTGTGAAAAGTAATACTTACTGTGGAAATATTTAAAGACATTAAACAGTGTGAAATATAATGTCAGTCAGCAGCTGCAGTACAAAGAGACACAACCTTTATGTATTTTCATGTATACATTTTATACATTTACAAGGCAGGGGGAGAACTTCACCTTCTTCCTTAATAGTTGTCCACTTTAGTTTGTATTGTGTGGTGTGTCAGGATTACTACACAGATGTGGAAATTAATGTAATTTTAAAATGATTTCTATATCTTGACAAGTTGTTTTGATCATAAAGTAAAATACTATATTGTTCCAGATACCTGTGACTAAATATTTTGTGCCTGATACACTGTGAGCTGTAACTTGTAATGCAACTAAATGATAAACTGAGGCCTAATATTGTTGAAATTGCACTTTTAGGTTGTTCATAATGTTTTGTAAAAAGATAGTTCATTAAATGTGAACATTTTCAGAATGTACTTTTACTTTTTTGCACTAAAACAAAGGGAAACATTTTGAGATCTCGTTATTTATAGGTCATTATGATAGGATTTTACTGGTCCGGTCCACTTGAGATCAAATTTGGCTGTATGTGGCCCTTGAACTAAAACGAGTTTGACACCCCTGCCATAGGTCTTCAACAGGGGGTACTGCAGGGGGGGTGGCAAAATTGTATGTCGATAAAGCGAAAAATAAAATATGTTTAAAAAATGTTTATTGACTTTATTTTTTTTTTGCTTTGCTTTGCGCGTTCACATTCCCTGCTCTGCTGTACTTTGCGGAGTCATAGACAGAGTGGAGGAAAGGAGAGGGGTGAACTAAAATGAATTCCCCCCCGTCGCAGCCACCTCACCAGACCTATTTTAATTCTGCTATTTTTATAATGGTACTTCAGACTCACTTACATCTACACTGATTATTGTGCTGTAAATGCTCTTATTCTAATCTTGTACTAATTGTTATGTTTTTGCTGTGAAGCACTTTGGGCTGCAATTCTTGTATGAAAGGTGCTATACAAATAAAGCTTATTATTATTATTATTATTATTATTATTATTATTATTATTATTATTATTATTATTATTATTATTATAATAACTCTGTTGCAAAAAAACAATCATATAGTTATCACAAAATAACAGTGCTCACCATTTCATATAAAGCGGACTGTTGTTAAACCTGGTGGGATGAAGTTTGGATGACACATACTGGCAATCTCCTGCATCAACAGCTACATTAATACTAGCAATAGTCCAGCTGAGGTTTTATGGAACTCAAGCAGTTTGCAGATGATGTTGTTACCCATTAATCGAAGCTCCCACAGGCCATGAATAAAGCAATAAACACAATCTTCCAGCCCACTTGTGGTGAGCCACACACAGATCAAGCAGTCCGTCAGCAAATAAGTCTGTATGAAATGTAAAATACAGACATTCAATGTGAGGTTTGACTCAGCAGCAGTTTATATTTAATTTAGGATAAAGAAATGGCGCCATTGGTAAAAATGATGCCATGTACTGCAAGTTTTTGTAGATAATTGTTTCAAAACAAAAGCGATTGGAGGAAACATGGTACAATACCAAAGTAACTGGTTTAGTGTAGAGTTGGTTACACAGTTTTCTGAGAGATATACTGTAAGTATGATCTTAAATAGGTCAAAACTGATGAAAAACAAGGATACTTGAATATCCGAACAAACAAGGGATCTCTGGGCCCCGTCATCGCAGCTCTATGGACGGTGCACACGTAAACAAAGCCGAACATGGCACACAAATGGAAGGAAGAGTCACCAGAGCCTTGGCTGGCAGCTCATCACTTCACACATACCTGGCTGCCGTCCCAGCCTGTTAGAGGCACTACCAAAAATCCCCAAACAATCAAATTACTAGGAAAACACAGCGAGGTAATACAATCGGTCCCCCAGTGACTTCTACACCCTGTTTTCTGGAGATTCTAGCTGAGACAGACCTCCACCCGCAACTGCTGCACAGTGACAGAAGCTGAGCAGAACAATCTTTTTGTTGCCGTCCTCTGTACACATTTGGATCCATTGATTTAGTAAATCAAAATGATAGACGGACACAATCTAATGCTCTAATCTACTCTACCTTAAATGTATGCTACCTCATTAGATAGTGGTGTTAGTAAGAGCAAATACGGGATTGCACAATAATCAATATTGTAGTAACAGAGCTCTTTTCAGTCAATCAGTCCAGAACATACAGCTCAGAATCTCTCATTTAGAACTGGGCAGTGATAAGGAGGCCAGACACAACACTCAGTTACTGCACTTCCAGTCACAACCTCAACCTTTCATTTTCCCCACAAGGCAGTATTAGAATAATAATTGCACTCATTAAATAAAATGATCTATTTTTTTTCAGGAGGATCTGTAACTACATGACAACTAATTTTAATTATAAGAACATTACCATCTACCTCCTAGAGCGTATCTAGGTGTACAAATAACATGTGGGTCATTTATACACATACAATTTGCACATTAAAACTTGGCTTGCATGAATGGACCTAATTAGGTGAAACAGAAAAAAACAGGAAACCCAGAAAAGTAATGACTTGTACAGATTGTTTTCCAGACATCTTGAGGGTAATAGTACACATTTTAATGAGATTTTACCTTAATGATAAGGTGGGGATTAAGGTTCAGTGAGTAATGGTGAGGCACAATAATTACCAATGTGTCTATAAAATTAATGTACTTTATACCGATACAGTAACTTGACAAGTTAAAAAAATCCAGTGTTTATATATTGTGAATGTGTGAATGTGTGTATGTGCGTGTTTGAGTGTAGACTGAATTGTATTTTGTAATTTACAGCACCAGCCCAGCCTTGATATATTGAGTCTAGCGAGCTTGTGTGTGAAAGAGTCTGTGTACGTGTGTTTGTGTGCGTGTGTGTGTGTGTGTGTGTGTGTGTGTGTGTGTGTGTGTGTGTGTGTGTGTGTGTGTGTGTGTGTGTGCAGCAGTTCCCAGCTGTCTTTTTGTGCAGGATTGACTCCATTGTGTTGGTACTTTCCCGGCCATGCTTGAGGTAGCCTGAGCTAAGCTGGCTTGGTGTAAATTGATAGGAGAGCGGAAGAGAGGTTTACCAAATTTGTACAAGTAAACACTGCAATAATTTTCATGTATCACTTCAAACCAAAATGAACTGGGACTGCTGAAGATCATTAGGCTCTGCTCAATCGTAGCTTGTGGATTCTGACATCACATTCAACAAAACAAGCAACGCAGTGATTGGTAAATACACCACTCGATGCTCCTGAGCACAGGATATTAAACCTATTTGGCTCAGAGTTTGAGGTTTTTAATCGGCTTTCAGAACTTTGCAACCCTACCTCCTCTTGGCTGGAAATTCTTCCCCCCAATTGCTTTTTTGGTTATGCCAGTGGATGCTTGTTGACATGCAAAATCTTTTAGTGTTAAGAGAGCGAAAGGAGACTGGAGATGTTTCAGAATTTGGAGCATGATTGGGTATGGTTTCGGGAGATTTCTCTCTCTTTAATAGCCGATGTGCCTGAAATAATCTTCTATCCTGCACATGCACTTTGTCAACATGAAGTATCAAACTTCAAACTTCCGAAATGTGAATTTAGAGGACTTTTAAACATAGCTAATGTGTATAATATTGGAGCAACTTTCAGAAAATCAAGTGGAATTTTTATTTATTTTTATTTAATTAGTATTTGTGACCGAGCAAGAGGAGGGCACGACTAAGTCTTATTACAGGATAAACTACTAACAACGCCACTTACTAATCATTAAATTCAATACAAATACAATGCAATCATTAAATTGATTTCCTACTCAATTCCTCCTTATTTCTCAGCCTCAAATTGCAAATAATGCAGATGATTGCAAAAAGGGGAGTTTGTTACATAGAGCCTACTGATTTCGCACAAAACAATAAAACAGACAGAGTAAGCTCGAGGGCACACTTAGATGCATCAGTGTTCTCCGAAGTCTGTCCAGCTGCTGTGGACATTTGCTCAGCTTGTATCTCAGATAACATAAGATCCAGAAGTCCGATTAATAAAATCCTTCATCTGGTTCATTTGATTTTTAAAGAGTACCAAGATCTAAAAAGTATATCGTAAAAGTGTGGCTTAAAACTGGATAAAAGTGCTGCGACTACTTACTGCAGGGATCAATTAGAAACAGAAACTATACAACCAGGAGAAACACTTTGTAAATAAATACATTAAAATACTGTAGACAAAAGCATCAACACTAAAAACATTATAAAATAACTACAAGTTCAAAAATTGAAATTAATTAAAATACCAACCACATATATGCTCAGGTGGGCAGGGTAAAGCAGCGGTGGCAATCTCAATCCCAAAGGGGAAAAAGTAACTTGTTACTCTTGTCTCACATATTTGAACAAATATAAATACATTAAGCTAAATAAATGACTTGAAGAGAGTACCTTGGCTGCCCTAACAGTGACGAGTGGTGACGAAATGTATATGAAGCTTAGATACCTGTATAAAGAAACAAAGCAGAGGAGTCGTACTAGAACTCACTACAACATACCTCGACCGGGGAATGACACCACAGCAGCAGTGGCAGAGAAAGATCAGAGCTTCCCTGAGGCATTTATTTCCCGTATTGACACGGCGATTAATTGAATTGGCCGTATAGCAAACGTGAGGCGCTGTATATATAACCAAAACATCTACAAATTGAATACAACTTTTATCACCACACTTCAGCTTTGTTGCGCACTTGCACGTGATATATAGCAGCAGATCATCTCGGAGAGAGCCTCAGGATGTATTTTATCTGACCGGAGCAATTATGGCTCATCATCCAATCTTGATCAGAGACAACTAGACGCTATCTGCCAGCACAGTCTATTAATAGGAGCGACCAGGCTTTAATTACAGAACGTGTGGATGACATGTCTGTGATTTCAATAATTGTACAATATTGAGAGTAAATAAAAGCTGAACACATTCCCTTGTTGCTTGCCTTGGTCCCTTTGAGTTACACATTGAAGGACTCACTGTATATTGAGCCTTTGAAGGATATATACATTTGTGCTATTCTGAGCTCTGTTGTTGGACATTAAGTAGAGAGTATATATACTATATGCAGACTCAATGCAAGGTTACAGTTTGGAAGGTGTTTGCAATTTCCTCAAAATATATTCTGTCCCTTACAAAGCATCCGAGTTTCAAAATGATACACCGTAAGAAAAGTAAGAGCAGGAAAACTTTTGTATACCCTCATCGTACCTGAGAGTCTCTTGTTTGATAATTAATGAAAACATAGGCATTTTCTCTTAGGATGAGAGTATTGTTAGTCTGACACTCATCCTGAATTAGCACTGCGCTCTGCTTCATTATTCAGTATGAAATGTTTGTAATGAAGCCAAAGCAGAGGGCATTGTGTTCAAATTGAATTCAGCCCAGACTGGATTGTCCCTACCCAATTACAGATCTGTAGCCACTAGACAGTCCTGAATAGCTCTGGTTGTACCCACGTGGGTTTATTCTACCCGTTGCCGAAAAGAATATCTAAATTTCGAATCCCCAGATTGAGAAATGATCACGCCCAACTGTGGAAAGTT